>NC_080174.1:61481999-61843249 GCF_950295315.1 Erinaceus europaeus
GATCTTAGCATAGTATAACATGTGCACTCTGCTGACTGTGCCACCACATTGTCCCTATCTGTCCTCTCTAAATGGAGAGATAGAGAAAGGTATAGAGGATGAATGTTGAGGTTCTCAAGTTGGGTTTCTCACTACTCTTCATTGAGAACCCTGCTCCCAACACCACAACTTCCTTTAACTAAACTATTTGTAGTTCTCTACATGCTTTCTTTCCTTTCACCACCGGTCTTTTGAGGACTCTGCTTCCTCTTCTGGAATATTCTTCCTCTGACTTCTAGTCAGGTTAGCACTTTTTGCCTTCATTCTTCAGGATGTAATCCAGGCATTGCTTTTTCTAGGCAGTCTTTCTGCCTCCATTTCTAAAGTCCCTTAGATACCTCTGTGTGCTTCCTTTTATAATGGCACTAGTCATTCTGCATTTTTAATAGCCATTTTCTTAGCAATTTCTCTTACTTGACTTGATATGATTTCCTGTGCTATATTTAGTACCAAGTATAGTGCTTGATATGTATTACACTTTTCATAGTTAATTATTGATTAAATGAATGATTAAGTAAATAAATAAGTGACTGAATGAATCAACTCATCATTGTTCCTGAACCACATGCTTATGGACAGTTGTGCCTTTGCATGTCATTCTGAAACTAAACTCTTTGTTCATTTCTCCCTACCCCTTCTCACCTGCAAACAAATCTGCTTCTCCTCTCCCACTTCACCTAAGTGGTACCTCTGCCCACATGCTCATCTTGGAACCCAAGTGTTTCTTGTAGTTTATTTGTTCATTTATTATTTTGTAAGTATCTATCCGGTGCCAGGCACTTTACTAAACAATGAGGACATGGTTTCTAGCTTCAAAGAGTTCACTGTCTAGTCAGGCTTTCTATCTGATCTCTGAGACAAACTCCAGGAAGACCGCACACTGCTTGCCTGTCAATGCTGAGTTCCAGTGGCAGGAAAGCTGTATAGTGAGGAGGAAAGAGCAGGAACCCTGGAATCCAGAAGAGGTGTGTTTAAATCCAAACATCTCTTTTAATATTCCTACTTAATAAAATATACACTAGTGTTTGAAAATATTGGGTTTTCAGAAAAGTTTCTGTGTTTTTCTATGCAAAAGTGCATCATGACTTTTCTGACGATGTAATATGACATCAGGTCTCTGCTGATGACTCAGTGGTGGACTAAAGACATGTGGTGGTTGGGAGTCGGGTGGTAGTGCTGCTGGTTAAGTGCAGGTGGCGCAAAGCGCAAGGACTGGCATGTAAGGATCCTGGTTCAAGCCCCCGGCTCCCCACCTGCAGGGGAGTCACTTCTCAGGCAGTGAAACAGGTCTGCAGATGTCTATCTTTCTCTCCTCCTCTCTGTTTTCCCTTCCTCTCTCCATTTCTCTCTGTCCTATCCAACAACAATGACATCAATAACAACAACAATAATAACTACAACAATAAAACAACAAGGGCAACCAAAGGGATTAAATAAGTATGAAAAAAAAAAAGGACATGTGGTGCCACCCTCAAAGAAATGATGCTCAGCCGAGGCACAGACATTAAACAGTTAAACACAAAATAAATATATCACAACATCTGTCATAACACTCAGAGACAGAGATAAGAAACAGGAAGGCAGGGGAAGTCTTTAATAGATCAAGAAGAGTTCTCTGAAGAAATGGCACTAAAGTTTGGATCTGCTGGATGAGAAGGTAGCAGCCATGTATAGAGGTGGATACGTTACAAAGCTCCCAATTGAAGGGAGGGTCAGGGAAGGCAGGGTGCAAATCTTGCCAGGTTGTTGTGGACTTGACTTTAGGGAGCTCGCATCTTACACAGATGCCAGACTGTCCACCTGGAGTTGCTAAACTGAGAGGTGGTAAGAATGGGAGAGAGAAATCAACTGGAAGACTCTTCTAGGATTGACAGATGAGAAATGATGACGGACGGATAGCTTGGAATGGGGTAGTGCCTGGGAAACTGAGCAGAAGTGAATGTGCTGAAGATAGACTTTAGAGGTGGAATGGTCTGAACAATGGATCTGATGTACAGCTGAGGAGGCCAGGCGGTGGCACACCTGGTTAAATGCACACACTACGGTGTGCAAGGACCCAGGTTCAAATCCCTGGTCCCCACCTGCAGGAGTGAGCTTCAGAGTGGTGAAGCAGGGATGTAGGTGTCTCTTTCTATCTCCCCACCCCCTTTCAATTTCCCTCTGTCTCTACTCAATAATAAATAGATAAAATAAAAAATAAAGATGTGCAGCTGAGGAAGAAGAAACAGTCAAATAGTAACTATGACTTTCTTGTTTGAGCAAATAGATAGTAAGGTACCATAGAGAGGGTAAGAGGTGTGTGTGTGTGTGTGTGTGTGTGTGTGTGTGTGTGTGTGTGTGTGTGTGTGTGTTGATTATTAGCAGTATTTTAGATGATTAAAATTTTAAAAAATATTTCTTTTTTAAAATATATATTGGATAAAGCCAGAGAAAAATGAGAGGGGAGGAGGAGATGGAGAGAAAAAGAGACACTTGCAGCAGTGCTTCACCACTCATGAAGCTCCTCCCCCCCCTCCCCCAGTCAGAGACCAGGGGCTTAAAACTAGAACTTTGTGTATTATAACATATATGCTCAACCTGATGCACCACTGCCTGGCCCACAATTTCTTTCTTTCTTTTTTTTTAATTTTTAAAAAATATTTATTTATTTTCCCTTTTGTTGCCCTTGTTTTTTATTGTTGTTGTAGTTATTATTGTTATTGATGTTGTTGTTAGATGGGACAGAGAGAAATGGAGAGAGGAAGGGAAGACAGAGAGGAGGAGAGAAAGATAGACACCTGCAGACCTGCTTCACTGCTTGTGAAGTAACTCCCCTGCAGGTGGGAGTAACTCCCGGGCTCGAACCGGGATTCTTAGGACTGTCCTTGTGCTTTGTGCCACCTGCGCTTAGCCTGCTGTACTACCGCCTGATTCCCAATTTCTTTCTTTTTCCCTTTTGTTACCCTTTTTTTAAAAAAATCATTGTTGTGGTTATTATTGTTGTTATTGATGTCGTTTATTTCTTTTTTTCTTAAATATTTATTTATGTATTCCATTTTGTTGCCCTTGTTGTTTTATTGTTGTAGTTATTATTGTTGTCGTCGTTGTTGGATAGGACAGAGAGAAATGGAGAGAGGAGGGGAAGACAGAGAGGGAGAGAGAAAGATAGACACCGGCAGACCTGCTTCACCACTTGTGAAGCAACTCCCCTGCAGGTGGGGAGCCGGGGCTCGAACTGGGATTCTTACGCTGGTCCTTATGCTTACGGCCACGTGCGCTTAACCTGCTGCGCTACCGCCAAACTCCCAATTTCTTTTCTTTTCTTTTTTCTTTTCTTTTTTTTTAAAGAGGCAAGAGAAACAGAGAACCAGAGCATTACTCTGGTGCTTGTATTGCCAGGGATCAAACTCTGGATCTCATGCTTGAGAGTCCGTTGCTTTAGCCAATGCAGAACCTCCAAGTCTGCAAAAAAAAAAAAAATTAACTTTATTCATTACAGATGAGAGACGTCCACATAAGGCAGAGAACAAGAGAAGTCAGATCATCACTACCATACATGCTGTGCTGGGATTGGACTAAGAACCTCAGACATGCAAATCCAGAATTGCTTCAGCAGAGTCACTTCCCCAACCACAAATCAGAGTATTTTAGAAATGCTAGTGATGAGGATCCCAGTTCAAGCCCCCGGCTCCCCACCTGCAGGAGAGTCGCTTCACAGGTGGTGAAGCAGGTCTGCAGGTGTCTGTCTTTCTCTCCCCCTCTCTGTCTTCCCCTCCTCTCTCCATTTCTCTGTGTTCTATCTAACAACAAAGCAACGTCAACAATGGCAATAATAACCGCAACAAGGCTGCAACAACTAGGGCAACAAAAAAAAGGGGGAAAAATGGCCTCCAGGAGCGGTGGATTCATGGTGCAGGCACCGAGCCCAGCAATACCCCTGGAGGAAAAAAAAACAAAAAACAAGGGCAACAAAAGGGAAAAGAAAGAAAGGAAGAAAGAAAGAAAGAAAGACAGACAGACAGACAGAAAGAAGGAAAGAAAGAAAGAAAGAAAGAAAGAAAGAAAGAAAGAAAGAAAGAAAGAAAGAAAGAAAGAAAGAAAGAAAGTAATGCTAGTGATGGGGAGTCCGGTGGTAGCGCAGCGGGTTAAGCGCAGGTGGTGCAAAGCGCAAGGACCTGGGTAAGGATTTGGGTTCCGGCCCCTGGCTCCCCACCTGCAGGGGAGTTGCTTCACAGGCGGTGAAGCAGGTCTGCAGGTGTCTATCTTTCTATTCCCTCCTGACTTCCCCTCCTCTCTCCATTTCTCTCTGTCCTATCCAACAACAACGACAACAACAATAATAACAACAACAAGGGAAACAAAAGGGAATAAATAAATATTAAAAAAATAAATAAAATTAAAAAAAAAGAAATGCTAGTGATGGTGTTAAATAGGCAGTTGAGACCTTCAGAGAAAGAGCTGAGAGGGGCGGAGGTGGGGGTGGGTAAGAGTAGATAGCATAATGGTTACGCAAAGAGACTCTCCTGCCTGAGGCTCCAAAGTCCCAGATTCAGTCCACCCTGCCCACCACCATAAACCAGAGCAGTGCTCTGGTAAAAAAAAAAAAAAAAAAAGAAAAGAAAAAAGAAAGAAAGAAAGAAAAGAAAAATCGGAGGTAGAGAAAGAATAGGAATAGAGAACGGGAGAGGACTGGAAAGTTAAATGAGGGGCCAGGTGGCATACCTGGTTAAGTACATACTCTATAGTGTGCAAGGACCCCAGTTCAAGCCCCAGGTCTCCATCTGCAGGGGAAAAAAAGCTTCACTAGTAGTGAAGTAGACAGACAGTTGTCTGTCTCTATCCCTTTCTATCTTTTCCTCCCCCTCTCAATTTCTCTGTCTCTTTCAAATTAAAAAAAAAAATTAGGGCCAGGCAGTAGCGCATCTAGTTGAGTGCACATGTTACAATGAGCAAGGACCTAGGTTCAAGGCCCTGGTCCCCATCTACAGGGGAAAGCTTTGTGAGTGGTGAAGCAAGGTTGCAGGTGTCTCTCTGTCTCTCTTCCTCTCTATTTCCCCTTTCCCTATTGATTTCTGACTGTCTCCATTCAGTAAATAAAGTTAATTTAAAAAAAGTTAGTTGAGGCTTAAGGAATTCAATTATATGAAGGAATTCAATTATATGAAATATATTTTAAAAATTATAAGATGAGAATAATAGTATGTAAAACCACAATTGGTATTTGCTAAATACTGGTTTCCTTTCTCTTTCCCTTGGTTTTATTCCCATCTTCCTCTCAGTAGCTTCTAAACTCTTTCACATTGTTCCTGTACATTACACACAACTGCCCCGCAAAATAAGGACTGAGTATCTTGGAACCAGCTAAACATATTAGGAAGCTAAGGGGTAGGATTAGTTGACTTAAAACTCATGCATTCAACAGTTCTGCTATATATTCTACTTGGAGCACTCTTTCCTTTACTGGTTTGCTGCTTAGCAAACTTCTATTCCTTTCTAAAGAATCATTTCAAGTTTTGCCAGCTCTGTGAAGTCTTCTTTGAGCCTTTCAGTTGATGTAGGTGCTTGGTTTTTCTAGGTGGTGCTGGCTGTGCTCTATCATAACACTTTCCATATACTGACATTTTCTTGATTGGTCTGTCTCAGTGGACTATGAATTCCTTTAAGTGGCAACTGTTTTTAAACATCCATCTCTCCAGCATTTAACTTGAACTACTCAGTTCATTAAAAAAAAGATTGTGAGCTCTAAGATTCCATAACTTTAAATTATTTATTTATTTATTTATTTATTTTTCCACCAGGGTTATCCCTGAGACTTGGTGCCAGCACAATGAATCCATGGCTCCCAGAGGCCATTTTTACCTTTTTTTTTTTTTAAATTTGACAGAACAGAGAGAAATTGAGAGGGTGAAGGGAGACACGGAGGGAGAGAAAGAGAGACACCTGCAGACCTGCTTCACCACTTGTGAAGCAGACCCCCTAAAGGTGGGGTGTGAGGACTTGAACC
This sequence comes from Erinaceus europaeus, assembly GCF_950295315.1. Taxonomy (NCBI): domain Eukaryota; kingdom Metazoa; phylum Chordata; class Mammalia; order Eulipotyphla; family Erinaceidae; genus Erinaceus; species Erinaceus europaeus. The sequence goes on from NC_080174.1 coordinate 61,488,022, forward strand.
CTGGTCCCTGTGCATGGTGATATGTGTGTGTGCTTAGCAGGGTGCACCACTGCCCAACCCCCTAAGAGTCCATGACTTTAAGAAAAAAAATATTGAAATGAATGCAGCAGCAAACAAAACTCACAATTCCTTTGTTATTAATTTATACCCTTTTAGGAAAGTATGGAATAATAGTTAAGATCACATCCAAGGGCGTTAGACTAGAAGGTTTTAGCATCTCATGTTCAGCCCAATGTGCTGCCCTGACAGGCAAGCCAAATCATACTCAGAGGTACCGGAAACCAAGTCATTCCAGGTCCCAGTGAAAGAACTATATTTTAGGAAAATTCATGTAATTTACAGTTTTAATGTTCCTACACAGAAGTAATGTAAGAAGAGACGGTTATCTCCTTGAGCTAGATGCCAAAGGAGGAAGATTTTGTAAGCTGCAGCTATTATTCCCTGAGACTCTTAGAGCATCTACTGAGCTTGGAGAATACAGCCAATACATCTTTCTTGTATTTTCTTATTTCTTTGGATGGAATGCTAGTCACTTCCCCCACTTTTATTTGCAATCTTAATTCATCAAAATAAAAATAAAAGAGAAATGACTCAAATTAAATAGTAAGTTTGGATATTATTGCCCAAACATAATACCCTGGGTAAATCCTGAAGGCATTCTATAAATATTGGTACAAATGGATGGCTTTAAAGCCCAAACTCCTCAGTTTTTTTTTTTTTTTTTGAAGAGCCTATATTCTGATTGTAAGGTTACATTGTTTTCCCCTAATCCTAAAACATGTCACTCCAGTGGAACATTTACAACTTCACCTGTTATTATTGTATTGAACACAATACTGAGTCTTGGGGTCACTCAGGCATTATTTCCATTTTTTTTTTTTTTTTTTTTTTTACCAGAGCACTGTTCAGCTCTGGCTTATGGTGGTGTGGGGGATTGGACCTGGGACTTTGGAGCCTCAGGCATGAGAGTCTGTTTGCATAACCATTATGCTATCTACCCTCCGCCCTATTTCCATTTGATTCTAGACACTGCTACCCTTCTGCCACCTCCAGCAATGTCCACACTATCTACTGACATAGGCTGGAATTTTCTTCAAATATGATGCCAAATTTAAAAAACATAAAATATTGCCTGATCTCTGCTGCTGGTCCCTATATATCTCCTTTCTACACCAACTTCCTGGACTGTCCTATAAGAACTGACACTCAACTACACAGTATCTTCCTGGCACAGTTCTTTTTTTTTATATAATTTTTTTATATTTATTTACTTTGCCTTTTGTTGCCCTTGTTGTAGTTATTGATGTCGTTGTTAGGACAGAAAGAAACGGAGAGAGGAGGGGAAGACAGAGAGGGGGAGAGAAAGACAGGCACCTACAGATCTGCTTCACTGCCTGTGAAGTGACTCCCCTGCAGGTAGGGTGCCGGGGGGCTCAAACCAGGATCCTTATGCCGGTCCTTTGCTTGGCGCCGCGTGCGCTTAACCCGCTGCACTACCGCCCAGCTCCCCCCTGGCACAGTTCTTGCTAAGCTTCTTTCTTTCTTTCGCTCTTCCTTCTCTCTTCCTTTCTCACTTTCTTTCTTCTGCCACCAGTGATTCTGTACCATTATCATTTCACTGTTCTAGTTGACTTTTTTTGATAGGAAATGAAAGACACAAAAAGGAGAGACCACCACAGCACTGTTCCACCGTTTATAATGTTTTCAGTACATGATACCCCCATGTGGTATCTGGGGCTTGAATCCAAGTGGGCCATTGAGCATAAATGTGCATTCTACTGGGTGAGCTATTTCCTGGCTCCTAGGACTTCTCTGATTTCAGTCTCCATTGTTGATCCATTGCCAAGGACTGACCTTGGCCAGTCAGCTTCCCTAGCCCCTTATTTTTCTTTCTTTTCTTTTTTAAGAAAGATTCTAAAAAATATTATTTATTTATTTTATAAGGATAGAGAGAGAGAAAGAGAGGCACATGCAGCATTGCCTCACCACTCATGAACTGGGGGCTTGAGCCCTAGTCCTTATACACTGTAATGTGTGCTTAATCAGGTGCACCACCATCTGGCCCCTTATTTCTTGACTCTACGTTTTGTCCTCCTTTCCAGACAAGCCAATGTTGCAACTGGAACTTGAGAGTCTATTGTAGATGTTATGCATACAACTAGAAAGGATGACTGTAGAACCTCTAAAGTTACTCCATGAACTGAGATTCTGGTACTTTGCATTGAGCTTATGGGAATAAAACATTCAATTTAACTGCATTCATGCAACTTGTCATTAGTTAAGTGGTATACCCTTATTAAAAAAATCTTAAAACTGACTGATAGCTGACTAGTTCTCAGCTTAGTCTATACATTATACATGGTTAACATAGTACTGTCTTGCCAGCTCCAGGGGGATGATTCTCCACTGCAAATAGTCACTAGCACCAAAGAGTTGATTGGAGTTTGACTATAGAACTCCTACTTCAGTTTACAATGGAGAATTCCTTAATGAATAAGGGATGCACACCCAATATTCTGGTTTCACTGCTACCTCTATGTATTCTTACTGGGCCATATTTCCAATAAGCAACAAAGACTGAATTATCTGAGGATTTGAACACTCTAGACAAAAATCTGATTTATCAGTATTTTATACTCAGGAAGGTATGACTGTCCAACATATCTACTGTCTCAACATAATACTGCTATTTTGGGTCCCTCATTTAGCAAATTCCAAAGCTTGCTACATGCTTGAGATTGTGTTAGGTGCTTGGTGTTATGGTCCTGAACAAGATAAACAGAGTCTTTCACTCAAAGAGCTCACAGTCTGGAGTGGTAGTCAGACACTAAACAAATACAGTACACAGGACCAAATGCTATGAGGATAAAGACAAGACACTAGCCCACTCAATACTGAGTCTGAACAAGTAGTGGTGTGGTGAAATTATGAAGAATGGCCTAACATATCACTTGAATGGCTTTCTTTTTCTTCCTTCTCTTAGGCTTTTTCTACTTTGGAAAGAGAAACTTCCAAAGCTAACCAGTGCCTCCATACTGAGTAACAGAGAGAACACTGACAAGGTAGGTGTAAAATGCACGCATATCTGCAGAGACAGAGGCATGTCTGTGTGTGCATACACATGTACTCACGTACCACACACATGCACACACTGCAGAGGAAGACCCAGCAGACATGCGGGGGTGGGGGGGGGGAGGGAGAAAAAAATGAAATCCAAACAGTCTCTTTCACCCCGAAAACATATAATTTTGTGTAAATTTTTACTTTAAACATCTCTCTTTTCCTGAGCTGTGATATGGGTCCTGTCAAAGCCAGGGCCAATTACTGCCATTAGGTTCCCATCATGTCACTGCTCTCCCCCCATCAGGAAGGCCCTTGCCTCACAGGCCTATAATCTGCACTCACTTTCGCTCCATCACTTTCAGAAGGAACAAAATTGTTTTGTGTATTTTTTTAAAAGGGCCTTTATTTGGCCCCTGTCAACTCTGAAAAGAAGAGAGAGAAAGAAAGGGGGGGAGAGAGAGAAAAAAAAAAAGAGGAGAAAGGAAGATTGTTTAAGTGTTTAACTGTGAGAGTGCCAACAGGAAGTATGATGAAAGGGAGCCCTGCTCTCTTGAGATTCAGACATGGGGATGCTTGGGACACCAGCCCTAGGCAATGCCTCTTGTTTCCTTTTTGAAAATTTATTTATTTTTTACTTTTGGAGGAGGGGTGCAAATTCTTTCTGCTTTCAGTAGAGCTCTTCTCACAGCTTCTGAGTACCCAGGTCGGGAAGACTCTATTTGAAGACATAGCTGAAGATCAGCCTGACTTTGAATCACCAAGACAACTAACTACTAGAGCATCACAGGCCAAAAATAATGGTGAGCTTTTTAGATCTTGTCCCCCTATACCCCACTCTTCAAGTCCTGGCTGTGATGAAGGTTGTGGCCAGAGAAAACCCTCAGCAATGCTCAAGATGCTGTAAGCAGAAGGCACAATGAAATCTGGCCCATTGGGACAGTGTCTGCTAAGAAGTGCTGTAGACTTTGTCCTTCCTGAGCTCACCAGGGGCAAAATGAAGGAGCCCACCAGTTGGCTGCTGGGAAACTCTCTTTGTTGCCTCCCACGGATGGAGGCTGAGGCCCCTGTGCCACCTGAGACAGCAGTGCTGCTTGTACCAGAGTGACACCCCTCTGAAATCTGCAGACACTTATCACACCCCTCAGCTAGGTCAGGCAGGCCCAGCATGCCTCTCCACTCCTGCCGCCTTCATCTTCACTTAGCCAAGCTAAACAGATTTAGCTCCTTTAATCTTTCCTCATTAGCTGGCAATCTGGAAAGGAAACAAATGCTCACCCCATACAGGTTCAAGCTGTTGCTTTAACCTTGTAAAAGCGTGCAGGGTGCTGAGACTGTGGAGTCAGTTAGGATCATTACCATGAGAAGCCCCTTCCTCTCAGCACCCCACCCCCAACCCCCCTTAGGGCCTCCTCACTCTGTGAAGCCTCATCCAGAGTGGCACTTCCCTTCAAGGCCCCAGAACACCACACCCAAATTTTGTGCCTTCAAAGCACAGCAGCTTCCAGAGCCTTCCTGTGACTCTCCTGGAAAAACAGAGGGCTTCTTGCCATCCCTTCACGGCAACATCAATCATTTGTTCCCACCTGTCCCCATATTTCCATCCATACCCCCATCCATCTACCACATATGCCATTAGGCTCTTGCTTCCAGACTTCTTCAGGGTCCCTATATTACTCTTTAGTCACACTTACCTATTATCCAGTGACAGAGTTTCTCCCAGTCCATAAGGAACCCTTGCTAGAAGGGATTGGCATTCCTCCTTCATTAGGAGGGCAACCCTCTCACCGAATTAACTCCCCACCATTGACGTTTTATTTTGATGCAGTTTTCATTTACACACCTACACCACCAGGGAAAACCTGAACCTGTTTTAACAACAGCCACTTGTGGCACGCCCATTATGACACATCTGTTCTTCTGTTTCCAATATGATCACTTAACATGACTCTGTTCGGCATAGCTTGGCCCTTAAGCATTCTTAGACCATACACATACATGCACACACACAGAGCTCTCAGATCTATTTTTCTCTTGAAGATAACAGGTTCCCTCTAGCCCACCCCCACACCCTATTGTATCTAATCTTAGGGTGACTGGATACACATTTTGGGGAGACTGCTGTACCATTTTTTAAGGCAGAAGTCATATGCGTTTCACTTCCCCAGGCTCCTGATGGCCCCTTTTACTTTCTATGATTTTCCAGACATAATTATAAGTGGTTCAATCAGCTCCCTGCTTAGCATGTTCCCAGAACTCTAGCCTTAATACCTCATGATGGATGTCATCCTGGCTTGCTGATTTGTGGAACTTTCACATTTTCTGAGTCTTCTCCTACCTGCTTTCTATCAGTAACGATTTTTTGCACAGTCTGCATTTACTTCCTAATTATCCAAATTCCTTTTTGTCATTTTTCTTCTTAAAGACTGATCTAAAAAATGAGCTGCGTATCTCTGCCCTGTAGGAGGTAAGATGAATCTCCTGCTTCTCTTCATTTATTAGTGGTCTATATCCTCACTTGTCTTTCCCCACCTTCCCTTTTACCTCACCCTCAATATATTGCAAAACATGCTTATTCCTTTAACCCTTCCCTACATCAAGTTTCCCTCCATTAGCTTTAGTTTACCCTGTTCCACAGGATCTATCCTTAGGCCACCGGGGCTAGCTTCACTGCCTCCTGAAGTCAATTCTTCTACTTTGCAGAAAACTCAGGCAACCTCACCCAAAGGTATTTTAGCAGCTATTTCTTTCATTCTTTAGAAATGACTGCATTCTTCGACAGGCTTCCTCTTCGTCCTCCTCCTCAAGTTTCCAGAAATGTATGGGTATGTTTGAAATACAAGAAGAAGTGCATTGAGTAATGGTACACCCAGCTGAATGCACATGTTACAATGTGCAAGGACCTGGGTTGAAGTCCCCCAGTTTCTACCTGCAGGGGGAAGACTTTATGAGGAGTGAAGTAGTATGTAGGTGTCACTCTCCCTCTCTATTTCCTCCTTTCCCCTCATTTTTCTCTATATAAATAAATACATAAAATCTTTTTTCAATTTTTCCATTTTTCCATTTCTTTATTGGATAGGACAGAGAAATTGAGAAAGGGAGGGAAGATAGAGAGGGGGAGATACAGACACCTACATAAAATATTCTTTAAAAGAAAATAAAAGAAAGATATATAAGAAAAAGATATGAAGTTGTTGTCTACTTTCACTGCCTTGTCTAAAAGACATTGGCCATCCCCTCCTGGCCTCAAAGTGCTTTCTGCAACATATACTCTTACCAGTGTCCATTATGGGGAGCTAAATATATTTTCTGATGTTAAAACAACAGTCTTTTCACATCTTCAACTTTAGGAAAACTTGGTTTTTGTATTCTCTGTGAGTTACATTCATTTATTCATTCTATTGATTCAACATATATTATGTCTCCAAGTTCCAATCTCAAGCACAGGGGACAGAACAATAAATAGAATGTCAGGATAGCTGCTCATACAGAGTTTAATGTCTACTGGAAGCAAGGCATAAAATATTATGTAACAGGGACTGGATGGTGGTGCACCTGGCTGAGCACACACATTACAGTGCACAAGGACCTGGGTTCTAGCCCATGGTCCCCACCTTCAGGGGGAAAGCTTCACGCATGGTGAAGCAGTGCTGCAGGTGTCTCTCTGTCTCTCTCCCTCTTTATCACCCCCTTCCCTCTTGATTTCTGGCTGTTTTTATCCGATAAATAAAGATAATTTTAAAAAATTAAAAAAATACTTTGTAACTTGGTGTCATGTGTTATGTGGAGGAAGCAGAGTGTTACTATAAGGGGACAAAATATACTTTGGGAGAGCAGGAGAGGATTCCTTGAGCAGTAAAATTCAGAAAGATGGAGGAGTGGGTAAGTGTTGGGTGAAGTATATGCTGAGATGTTGAAAAGGAAAGTTTGTGCATTTAATGAACCTGAGGAAAGGCAGTATGAGAGCTCATGGAGGGGGAGGGAGGGAAAGGCCTGTGCTGAGGCTAGAGAAAGACCATTGTCCTTCACTGTGCCTGAAATACAAGATGAGAAATGGGTTTGGAAAGGAAGAGTATGTTACACTCTGCCCTATAAGGGCTGAGGGACAACTGCTTTCCATGTCTCTTGTAATGCCATCCTTCCATGTTGCATCAATGAAAACCAGGCTGAAGAAAAGTCTAGTGAAACAATTGGATTTATTCTCTCTTTTGTGTTCATCAACACAAGTGATCATCTTGATTGTCATAACTATAACTAGGACTATGTACTTAGTTAAGGAAAAGATGATTTTATTTTATATTTTATTTTTATTCATTTTATTTTTGAGAGAGATTCCGAGAGAGAGAGAAAGAGAGAGGCAGAGGGAGAAAGAGAGAGAGAAACACCAGAGCACTGCTCAGCTCTGGCTTATGGTGGTACGGGGGATTGAACCTGGGACTTTGGAGCCTCAGGCAAGAGAGTTTCTTTGCATAACTATTATGCTATCTCCCCTGCCCAGGAAAAGATGATTTTATTAAAGAATTCTACTCCGCAGCTTAAATAGGGGTAGGAATGGGAAGACTTGTAATCTTTGGTGGTGTTTCTTTTGTTTTTAGGGTGCTAGGGTCTCATGGATGCCTGATTCTTATGTTCCTGGGACTTTCCCATTCTTCCTATTTTACATAAATAGGGAGAAACAGAAAGGGAGAATCATAACACCACCACACCACACACCACCATCTGTTAGCTTCTTGTATTGAGGTGTACCTAGGTAGTGCCAGGTCTTGAACCTGGAGCTTTCTGCATGGTAAGGTTTGAGCACGGAACCTGGCTATCTCCTGGCTCAAGGTTTGGAATCTTCAGGTAGGAATGGACAATTTGAAAGAGGTTCATAGGAAATATTGGCTTGTGATCTAAGGGATGCCCCATTTATTCTCCATAATTTACTTTTTTTTATATACCTTTTATTTATTTATTTATTCCCTTTTGTTGCCCTTGTTGTTTTATTGTTGTAGTTATTGATGTCGTCGTTGTTGGATAGGACAGAGAGAAATGAAGAGAGGAGGGGAAGACAGAGAGGAGGAGAGAAAGATAGACACCTGCAGACCTGCTTGACCACTTGTGAAGTGACTCCTCTGTAGGTAGAGAGCTGGGGGCTTGAACCTGGATCCTTCCACAGGTCCTTGCGCTTTGTGCCACGTGTGCTTAACTTGCTGCGCTACTGCCTGACTCCCCATAATTTAATTTTTTAGAGTCTTGTTTTCCTTATCATAAGAAAGGGATTAATCCTATCCACCTACCTACACAGATTACAAGAATCACATGAATCCTTTGAAATCCACAGAGTGGGGCTGGGGAGATAGCATAATGGTTATGCAAGACTCCTATGCCCAAGACTCTGAGATCCCAGGTTTAATCCCCCCAGCATTACCATAAGTCAGAGCTGAGCAAAGCTTTATTCTGCCCTCTCCCTCTACTTCTCCCTTTCTCCCTCTATCATTAAAATAAAATATTAGAAAAGAAAAAAAGGAAGAAAGAAATCCTCATAGTGTTCTTCACAAGTAATGGGCAGGCTTGGGCAGGGTGGGGCTGGGACCCACACTCAATTCCAGCAGGATGCAGGTGGAGGGGGTGTATATATCAATAGTCACCATAGCAAGAGGTGTCATCATTATTGGGAATCCTGGAAGAGGTGAATCCCCATGACTGCTAGGTGGGTTGGAGTGAGGGAGAGACCAGCAAAGCCCATGGAATACCTACCCTCCAGTTTCAGGATTCATGGGATGAAGCCTTGAGGATGTGGGAAGGGCACAGCCTGTGATTTCTAGCCATTTTAGAGTCTACATTGCTGGTGGAAGAGGGCTGGAAGGTCTGTGAGCCTATCATAGAAGGACAAACTTCATGCAAGAACCCCTTGCACAAGGGCTCTTCTGCCTCAAGGGCACCACTACAAGGATTAAAATGAAAACAGCAGGCTTCTTGGGGGGAAAAGAAGAGAAGATGCCAGGGTAGCCATTCATGGGTAGCAGAGAGGTAAACAAGGCTCTCCAGTTGAGCAGTGATCTCCCGCTGCTCCACCTGCTGGCCTTGCCTCTCTGGAAGGTGCACCTTGGGGACTCAACCACAAAGTGGTCTACACAGGTGGGACTCAGAGCATCTGGGAATATTTATGGGGGAGAGGGTCCCCTGACTAGGCTGGAGAGACAATCCCACTGCTCCCCACCCTGCCCACCCCCAGCCTTGGGAAGAAAGTTCACTCCCTCCTCCTTGTCTCCACAGCAGCTTTTCAAAGGTTAAATTCAACCAGCCTGCTCCACCACCCCCCCACACACACACCCACCCCTAACAAGAGAGGAAAAGTTAATTGAAAATGCTGTTTAATTTTTCAGCTCCAGTGGATCCTACCCCAGCACAGATGGCTCCCCCAGGACTGTCTGTCCTGAGCCCATCTCCACCACTCCCCCCCACCCCCAACACCAAAGCATGGGGGCAGAGGCACAGCCAGCAGTGACTCAAAGGGAGAAAAAAGAAGGGGGAGTGTAGTGTGGGGAGTAGGGGGGAGCACCTCCACACAAAAGAGCATTCTGAGCTGTTGGTTCCCTGGCCCAGAGAACAATGCTCCTGACTTGATCCTTTCATAAAAAGACTTTCTGGTGTCAGGAGACAGCCGCCCAGCACCCAAGCTGCCCACACCGGCCACTTCGCTGCCCACCACCAACTGCTGTGCTGACTGGGCTTCCCTCCATACCCCCCTCTGTGCCCAGCTGGAAATGAGTACAGACGGGTACCAGCCCCCACCCTGCCCAAGTCTACCTGCTACTTGTTGCCCCCTAAAGGCTCTGACAGCAAGCCCCCCAAGTCCTACCCCCCAGGCCAACCAGCTGAGATGAAAGGCAAGGACTCTAACTGGATTACCCCAACCAGTCCCGGACTAAAGAGGCCAAGGAGCCCTAATTGAAACCAGCCCCTTTCCCCTTCCCCCTCCACCCCAATCAATGCAGTGTTTCTGCTTTCATCCCAGATTCTCCACTTTGTTCAAATTTCCGCTATTGATAGTTACTAGACCCTGGAGAGGTGGGCTGAGAGTGGAGAGACATACAAAATCCCTGCAACCTCCTATAGCTTGGAGCCACTGGCTGTCAACACACTTGGACCCTGTGGTACCCTCCATCACAGCCAAAGGTAGCAGCTCTGAGGAGGAGGAAGGAGGAAGGAGAAGAGTAGGATCCAATAGCATCAGAGAAAAGAGGAGTGGGAGACCTAGCTGCTAGTTGAGTAGTTTCTAGCTGAGTTGGGACATAGCTCTTTGGTTTGCCCTAATGACCATGCAGGTAGAGAAGTACAACAATGATTTACTTCTCTAAGGATAGCCCTCAGGGGTGTTCTCTTCATCTTTGTGTCATCTTCACCTCATCTTTCTTTCTTTCCTTCTCCCCTTTTAAATCTACCTTTGACTAAGGTCATGAGGACATATGGGATCATCCAAGATGAGCCTACTACATTTAGTTCTGGAGTATGTATTCACAGCCATTACCTCTTTTTAAATATTTTTATTTTAAATGTATTTTTATTTATTTATTCTGCATAGAAACACCAGCAAACATGCCTCACTGCTTGTGAAGCTTCTCCCTGTCCCAACCCTGCAGGTGGGGATCAGGGGCTTGAACCTGGGTCCTTCTGCATTATAGCACGTGTGCTCAACCAGGTATGCCACTCCCCCCTTTCTTTAATCTTTTTAATTGTCCCACCAGGCAGATGTATATGCCTTGACTTCTCAGATGAAACCAAGATGGAGATATTACATGTCTATATGTTTGCTATCACCCAGCAAGTCTGTGGAAAAACTAAGACAAGAGCCCCATTAACCCTCCTTTCAGGTTCTCCCTTTGCCAAAATGTTCTGAATGTTAAAGAAGTTCAAAGTGAGCTAGTACCCACTCTGGGCCTGCTCTCTGTGAGCGGGGAAGACACACTGCTTTCCTGGACCATCCCAAATGGGGGGGGGGGGAGCAGTGCTGGAGGCTGAGAGATGATGCCTGTGACAAGGAGGCAAAGGCTGGGAGCAGCCACCTTTGGAGAAACAAAGCCAGGGTGCCAATTGCACCTTGCCCTCTGTTCCTCCAATGGTCAGTGCTAACTGCCTTCCTCTGAAGACCTGGGAAATATGGGCAGGACACATGGCAGGCAGTGCCAACCGCTTCCTTGCTCTATGTGATGGTACTGAAAAGAAGAGAAAAGTGACTTAGTGGCCACTGGTTTCTGGGTCCTGTTTTACAGAAGTTGCTTACAGATAGTCTTCCTGCACAGCCAACCCTCTGACCACTGCAGTGCTGGGTGGGACTGTTCCATTGATGAGGTGGACTCTGAGTAAGAGATGAAAGTCCTAGCTGGTACCAGGTAAAACAATGGTGGGGTAACAATTCTGGGTTGGGAGGTTTAGCCTTTGCTTGATCCTGGGTCAATGCAAAGAAGGTTCTTTGTTTATGATTATTTTACCGTTTTATCTTGTTTGCAGCCCAGAGAATGAGTAAGGAATAGCCATGGTTTCTTTTTTAACTTAATTTTTAAAATAAGGAGGCCAGATGGGATACCTTCCCGAGGTGGGAAGAGGGGAGGGGGCAAAAGATCTTACCAACCAGAGTTGGGCGGAGACTGGGCAGGGCATGGGGGGGGAGGGGTGTGAGAGGATTGGAGGGAGGTCAAGGGAGAAATGAAGAAAGAGGAAAAAAGAAAAACCCAGCAGTGCACCATGTCTCATTGTTCATGCTCAGCCCTTCAATTTGCTCTCTGCATTCTCCTGCCGTGGGGAGAATGTTACGCTGGCTTAAGGGACAAATCAGACACAAAATAAAGACCAACACTCAGCAGTAAAGCAATTATCGCAACATTTTATGCCAGGACTGTTCCTTTTGAAGGCAGCCTGGTGCTACCCGCATGTACCTTAACCCGTTCCTAATAACCATAAAGTTACCATTATTTACGGTACAAGACATTAAATAAATAATGCAAACTCAGGCAGGCAGAGCAGTGGATGCAGAGTGAGGCAAGAGAGCTTCCCTGCTGTGGGGCAACTGCAGGGGTTAACACTGGATGGAAGAGACCAAGCACAGTAACCTGGCCAGACTTCCCTGCTCTGTTCTTGCTCCTGGGAGTAGAGACAGAACCAAGAGGGTGTAGAGCACAGCTGACTAGGAGGAGGGAAGAACAGAAATTAGGTAAGGCCTGAACCTGCACCTAACCAAGAGGGAGTCCATCCAGGACCAGCACAGTGCACAGACCTATGTCTGTGGTGTTGCCTGGGATGAAACCAGGGCCAGGAGGAACTCTCCAGAGATGGTGAGGCAATCTGGTAAAGAGGAGCAACCATACACCTGAAGTTGGTCAGGTCTGGGTTCAAATTCTGCTACTATGTGAAAGCCATTGGATCCTGCCCAAGTGACACACTGGACAAACTCTAATTTCCTTCTTGGTTAAATGAAGGAAATAACCTATAACTGAGCATGAGGATAAAGGAGGTGAGTTATGCAAAGTGGGAAACAGTGCTTGGCATTTGATACCAGATTACTGCTGGGTTTTCTTTTCCTCTGGAAGGACTACTTAGCCTCACTTTTATAGATAAAATTTGAGAGTCAGCAAAATAGCTCATCTGGATAGTACACCTGCTTTGCACAACCCAAGTATAAGCCCAGCCCCCACTACATTGGAGGAAGCTTTGGTGCTGCTTTTCCCCCTCTCTCTGCCTCTCTGTTTCTCTCTGTCTGAAAAAGCCCAGAGTGGTGAAATGCCAATGATGACCAAAACAAAACGAAAAATCAACAATGACCAAAAAAGCCCTAGTAATCTGGCTACAGAGGTCTAAGATGGTCCAGAGGACACCAGGAATTTCTAACTTAAGTTAGAAGGGAAAACAAAAGGGGTAGAGAGACAAAACAAAAGCTCAAACAAAAGTGATAAATACCAACTTTTAAAGACACAGTGGACATTGGCTTTGGCATAGGATTTATTTACTTATTTAGGGTAGAGACATTGAGAAGTTGAGAGGGAAGGGGAGACAGAAATGGAGAGAAAGAGAGAGAGAAACATCATCAACACAGTTTCACCGTTCATGAAGCTTCTCTCCTGCAGGCATGGACTGAGAGATTGAACCCAGGTCTCTATGTAATGTGTGTGCCAACACTTAGCCCTACAAAAGGATTTTTTTAAAAAGGATTTTTCAGTTGATACCATGAGAGGTATGAATGCCAAGGAATCATCATTATGAAGAACTCTTAAGATTCTCCCCTGATGTATCAGGTACTGTCTGAAAATCAAATTTGAAGGAGAAAGATTTTCCTCTGCCTCTCTTTCCCCTCTTCAATTCTAGCCAACCCTTTATGATCTATGCCCAACCAGGAACCTCAGAAAATCAAATCATGTTAAGTGTTATTACAAGCCTTTGCCTCTGAGGGGAATCTCAAAGAGATCGACCATTACTCTTCCCCAAGCCTTCCTTCTTTCTGCCAGGCTATTTGCACAGAAAGTGAACGTGGAAGGTCAGTGGGGATTATAGGAGGTGAGAGAGGCCTGGGTCTCAGGCATCCAGAATAACATGGTCTTCACATCTGCTGTATAATAGTGTTTCACTTCCACATACTTGGGAAGATGAGTCCCAGACCTAGGCAAAAGACAGGTGCTGGGTTTAACTGGTCACTGTTCTGGTTCTACCCAGAGCAAGTTCTACCCAGAGCATCAAGGTGGTGGTGTGGCTCAGCATACAGAGGTTGTTTGGGAGCCTCAGAATTACCTGGAGAGCTTGTGAGATTTGCATTTCTAAATTCCAGGTGATGCTTGATGTCACTGGTCCAGATACCAACTTTTGAGAATAATGGCCTAGAAATCTTCTTCTGGCTAACTTGCACAGTGGACTCTCTTCATCTCACATCTGGCCTGAAAGATGAATTGAAAAATCTCCTGATGGAGGGAGTAGGGGGGTTAGGGTTAGGGGACTCTGAGATTATTTCTGGCTGCAAAGCATGTGTAGAATTCAGTCAGAAGGGGGTCTGGCGGTAGCACAGCAGATTAAGGGCACATGGTGCAAAGCACAGGACCGGCTCAAGGATCCTAGTTCGAGCCCTGGCTCTCCACCAGGGACTCCCAGGGGAGTTGCTTTATAGGCGGTGAAGCAGGTCTGCAGGTGTCTCTCTTTCGCTCTCTCTGTCTTCCCCTCCTCTCTCCATTTCTCTCTGTCCTATCCAACAACGACAACATCATCATCATCAACTACAATAAAACAACAAGGGCAGCAAAAGGGAAAATTAAAAAAAAAATTCAATCAGAAAAGTACTTTCGGTCTGGCATTGGATGAAGGGCAGCACAGTTAAGAATGTATATCTAGCACATTAATTTGTGTGCCCACAAAAATGGACACCTTCATTTCTTGCCTTTGATAATGCCCCTGGATTAGGCATCCACATCTTCCAGCTCAGTGCGGCAGGTTTTCACTTCATAATGCTTTGCTTTTATTAGTGCATTAGATGCACCAAAATTAAAGACAAAAATGTGACCAATCTTAAAATATACATTTCTCCCCACAGTATTCTCTTATCAGATGAAATTAGATGTGACTTATGTTACGAGGTACTATGTAAACTGGTGATATGTTGGTAGAATATACTTATTTGATATTATTTGTCTTTCTGTTTTAGACTATGAGCTTCTTGAGGGAAGGGGCAATTTTTGACCCCTCTATGTCTCCAAGGACTAAACATAATGTGGAACATTCATTTAATGAATGAATATTTGCTCTGTGAGGAGGAGGCCTAGTACTGTGAGCAGATTTTGATTGAATGTAAAAGTAAGGATAATTCCACTCAACTCAGGTTTGAGCTCCCCACCCCAATGCCACCCCACACCCACACCCAGCTTCAGTATAGGGTCTTTCTCATTTTCCGGTCTCTATTTCTATCTATTTTAGTTGGCTTAGAGCAGGGAAGCCCCAGTGTAAATAAGTAAATAAATAAATGTGAAAAAGGATGTTCTTATTCCCCAACTGAGCTCAGAGGTCAATCTGGAGGTATCAATGGCTGGTCTATAACCCTGGGAGCTAAGAACACAATAGGGAACTAGTCATCCCAGTGGTTTTTCCACGAGGCCACCCAGAACACTGGCTCATGCTTTGGCCTTAGCCAGATGTCCTATAAAGTTTGTGTGTGGTGTGTGTGTCTGTCACCATTTCAGGAACCAGAAAGCTCCAAGGCCTTTGTATATTTGAGAAGTCAGTTATGCTAAACTAGAATAGGCCCCAGGCTCTATCCAGCTGCTTGGGGCTACAACTTCCTCTATGCATTTTCTCTCTATCTCTCTCTCTTAAAACTCCACAGTTTTACTTTTGGAGGAGTCAGAATATAGGAGGAGGCTCAACAGAGGCAGGGAAAAGAGCTGACTTCTGACCTGCAGCAGGGCCTAAGCCACCCTGGCTGCCACTTACCCCCAGATCTAGGCCTGCAGTTGTCATGGTCAGCCCCAGAAAAGGCTGTGGCAGGGTGGGGTCAGGAGGAGGGGAGAATGGGAGGAGACTTCATTCTTCTCTGGCTTAAAAAGTCAATGGCTCAGCTCCCTAAAGCTCTAAAGCTCACAAAGGAAAAAGAAGTTGCCTTTCTCACCCTCCTAGTTGCTTCCCCTTCCAGACCAAGTCCTTCTGCTCCTTCCCAACAACCCGGATGTCCTGCTGCCCAGGTCCAGTGAAGGGTGATAGGAGCCCTGCTCTTCCTCTGCTTTCCCATCCTCAGCCTTTCTGCCAGCCTGGGTGTCCCATGGGCTGACTGGCTTGCACATAAGACTCTATCTTCAGAACCACCTCCCTCCCCCCTCAATTTGAGCATTAACCTTTTTCTCTTTCAACAAAAGCCAAACTCTTTCAAAGCCAATCTGATTAAAATTCAAAAACTTTCCAGAGCCTCTGCAGGCCACTCTCTACTCCTCCCATATTGACAGCCTGCTTACCAGCCCCCCCAAACTCCCAACCCCTTACCACCCATCCCAGCCCACCCCCTAGCAATGTGTAAAATAGAGGGACAAAGGGCCCTCCTCCCTCCCCCCAAGCACAAGACTCTCCCTTTGTATCATTGTATCACTTCAGGCTGGTGGAAAAGGAGAGCTGGCTCTGGGCTCTCCATTGTCCTGGCCATCCCCACCCCCACTGCCTTCTGCAGCTTGGAGGCCTTAGCTCTGGGCCCAGCTCAGTTGACCAAACCAAGAGAAATTGGGGTCTCTCTAGGGGCCCAACACCCACCCTTTGACAGGAGAGGAAAAGAGCCAAGAGCAGGTCCACATGACAAGGGGCCTGGACCCATGGCTTCCTAGCCCCACATTGTGGCCTGGAAGGTGGACCTAGACCTGCCTGCCCAAGCATGTTTCCTGATTTTCCTGGACACCAGATGGAGCTCCTCCCACCCTCCTCCCTCTTTAGAGATGAACTCCCTCCCTCTGCAGCAGAAGCAATCACAATGGTCTGGCAGGCCCTGGGGAGGGGTGGGGGCCCAGGTGGTGGTTAGGAGGCTATAAGAGATTGGAAAAAAAAAGCAGGCTAGAGACACTTCCCCATACAGGGCTGCAGCCACTGGGGAGAAGAGACCAAAACCGTTTCCAATTAATTCATTCAACAAGTATTTATTGAGCATCTACCACATGCTCATTGGGGAAATGGCAGTGAGCAAACTCAAGTCCCTCCTTACAGAGCTCACATTCTAGCAGGCAAGACAATCAACAGAGCGAGAAATCACTACATAGTCTCTCATCTATAAATTATATAGAAAAATAGAGCAAAAAATAGGGCTGAGGAGTGCCGGGTAAAGGGTGTGTTATACAGGGAGACTGGGGTTGTGGATGTGGTGGGAGATCTGATGCAGCCAGAATGTAGACAGAGGCCTGAAGAGAAAACAGAATTCTAGTTTGAGGGTACAGCAACAGCATATACCTTGGCATTGGCTAAGGGAGAGAAAGAGTGAAGCAGAGTGATCAAAGGGGCAAGTGGCGCATGAGAGCCGAGAGGAGCAGGGAGGTCAGACAATACAAGGCCTCTTTCTCTTTAAATTTATTTATCTGGGAGTGGGGCGGTAGTTCAGGACCAGCATAAGGATCCTGGATTGGAGCCCCTGGCTCCCCACCTTCAGGGGAGTTGTTTCACAAGCCATCAAGCAAGTCTGCAGGTGTCTATCTTTCTCTCCCCTTCTCTGTCTTCCCCTCCTCTCTCCATTTCTTTCTGTCCTATCCAACAATGACGACATCAGTAACAACAACAATAACTACAACAATACAAGGGCAACAAAAAGGGAAAATGAATAAATAAATATAAAAAAATATTTATCTATTTATTGGATAACGATAGAGAGAAATCAAGATGGAAGGGGGAGGTAGAGAGGGAGAGCTCGACACCTGGAGCACTGCTCCACTGCTCCTGAAGCTTCCTCCCTCCTGGTATGGATAGGGGACCTGAAGCTGGGTCCTTGTGTCCTGTAGTATGTGTACTCTACCAGGTACACTATGGCCCGGCCCCAATATAGGGTCTCTTAAATCTTGATAAGCAGTTTGAATTTTACTATGAATCCTTCTTGTCTTCCTCCTACCCCCCAAGTGATTTACTTACTTTATGAGAGAGTAAGAGAGACTAGAACACATCAGGCATGTGAGCCTAGGGCCTCAGGTGTGAACCCTGTGCCTGCTGAGTCATCTCCCCACCTAATTTTACTCTGAGTGGTTGGGAGAACTTGATGCATTTTGTTTTAAAGGTAGAAGTGAAAACAGCACCTATGAAAAAATAAAAACCTTCACAAGCATCTGAGTTTGCCTACTGTCGATTATAATTTAGCCCATTATTGGTGCTAAGGAAGAAAGATTTATTAATTAAAATCAGATATAAAACCTAGACCATGGTACTGTGTGAGTGGGCTACGCCCCTTCTGTCCTTCTGTTCCCATTTTTAAAGATCCCTGAGTCCAGCAAGGCCATTTTGCCAAGTCACATAGTGACAGATGTTTCTTTGTTATCTGGCTAGGCTATGCAGCCCAGGTCTCTGTTTTTTAGGTGTAGAGGTTCGCTGTGTAAATGTCTTTTTCCTTTACTGCAGGCAAAGATCTTCCTGCCAGTAACAGGAGTGGGAAGACCTCAGGAGACTGTGAGACTTGTGCAGGCAAGAGACAATCCAGGGTGATATAATCAAGATGAAACAAATAGTCAGGCTTTATGGTAGAAGCAACAAGACTTGCTGACAGGTTTATGGAAGGTGTGAAAGAGAAGAAGCTAAGATGACTCCAGTGTTTGGAGAATGGTTCAAATGAAAGGTTGAAGAAGCCATTTGCTGATATTGTAGCAATAAAGGGGATAATTGGGGCCGGGTGGTGGTGCACTTGGTTGAGTGCACATGTTACAGTGCTCAAGGACCCAGGTTCAGGTCCTCAGTCCCCACCTGCAGGGGAAAGCTTCATGAGCGGTGAAGCAGGGCTGCAGGTGTCTCTCTATCTCTCTCCCTATCTCCCCCTACCCTGTTGATTTCTCCCATCCAAGTACTAACCAGGCCCGACCCTGCTTAGCTTCCAAGATCAGACGAGATCGGGTGTGTTCAGGGTGGTATGGCCGTAGATTACCCTGTTGGTTTCTGGCTGTCTCTATCCAATATATAAATAAAGATTATAAAAAATTTAAAAAATAATAAAGGGGATAATTATTGGACCTGTGCAGTTAGATGAACCAGGAGCTTAGTGCTGGGCTTATACGTTTGAGTTGCCTAATAAACATCCTAGTGGAGTTGGGTGTATGCAGCTGGGTACGTGAGGTGGAATCATAGGAAAATGATCTGGACTGTAGATATAAATCTGGGAATCACCAGCATATAGATTAGTTATTAAAGCCATGACATCAGATGACAGGAGTAGCATGAGAGTCTAGATAGAAAAGAAAAGAAATCTATGGGCCAGATTTAAGGGTACTCCAGATTTAGCAGTCAGAGAGGAGGGAGAACCAACCAAAGAGGAACAAGTCATGAGGTAGCAGGAGAACCAAGATAGAGTGGTATTCCAGAAGTTCAGTAAAGAAGGTCTAGAAAGGGGTAAAGACTGGTCGAGTATGATGTCGACTCAGGATTGATCTCTGGATCTGACAGCTGGGAAAGTCATCAGTGATCTTGGCAAAAGTCATTACAGAAGAAGCGTGGCTAGAGAGTGTTCAAGTGGGAATGAGAGAAGAAAGAAAACATTAAGTTTAGACTTATACTTAATATTTCACATAAAATACTGAGAAATTTTTCATTCATTTAAAAATTATTTTATTTTATTGCCACTGGGATTATCACTGGGAATTGGCACCTTCACAGTGAATCCACCACTTAATACATTTATTTATTTACCCTCTCTCCTTTTTTCTAATTTTTGGATAGAGACAGAAAGAAATTGAGAGGGAAGGAGGAGACAGTGGGGAAAGAATAAGAGATTTACTGTAGCACTGCTTCACTGTTTGTGAAGCATTTCCCTTGCAGGTGGGGACTGAGGGCTTGAACCCTAGACTTTGCATGTGATAATGTGTGTGCTCTACTGGGTATACAACTGCCTGGTCCCCAAAAGAGAGTCGTATGTATGTGTATGTGTATGTGTATGTGTATGTGTATGTGTATGTGTATATGTGAGAGAGAGAGGTAAGCCACAGCACCACTCTAGTACATGGCAGTGTTAGGAATCAAACCAGAAACCTCAGTCATGCAGGGAGGGGGCATTGGGTACCTAGGATATGATAGTAAAGAGGGATTTGGATTGGTGGTGGGAGTGGTGTGCAGACACTATCACAGGGAGATAAGAAGCTGTCCCCCTGTGTCAACAACTATGCTATGTACTATTATTTCTCCCAGTAAAATTAACTGAGAAAAAAAGAAATTTTAATCTATGTAAAATATAAATAAAGGAACCTCCAGAGTCACCTCATAACTCTTGCTGTGAATACAGAAAAAGAGCAGAACTGGTCAGAAGTTCTGCACCATTCTCAGGTCATCATTAAGGAGATGTTATTGACTGGGACTCTTCACTTTTAAGGCAGCAAGCAGATGGGTAAGAGGCAGGAACCACCATTGTTGTATGCTTTACATTGGGTTCTAGTTCTCCCCCACGGAGAGAATTAGATCAGTCCAGTTAGTTTCACGGGCCTGCTTGGCCCCGCCCCGAAAGAACCCCGCCAGAGTTCCTGGGTTCCTGAGTCCCAGAGAGAGTTGGAGAGTTACACAGTTGGAGAGTTGAAGAGTTGCAGAGGGCCAGAGTTCCAGAGTGACAGAGTTGCAGAGTTCGAGAGTAAGAGAGGGTTCCTGAGTTCCAGAGTAAGGGAGAGTGCTTGCGCAGCGACAAAGAGACAGCAGAGCTCTGTTTGGTGATTAGTTTGGTTAGTTTATGAATCATTGTTCCTGAATAAAGAAATACAGCTTCCCTGCCCAGCCGTTGTCTCCGCGTCTCTGTTACCTACCCGTGAAGCTATCCCGGCCAGCTGGAGCCTCCGAATTTTTTTTTTTCTTTTTAGTTTCTTTTTTTTAATTTTTTTTCTTTTTTTTATATTTATTTTATTTATTTATTCCCTTTTGTTGCCCTTGTTGTTTTTTTATTGTTGTTGTCGTTGTTGGATAGGACAGAGAGAAATGGAGAGAGGGAGGGGAAGACAGAGAGGAGGAGAGAAAGATAGACACCTGCAGACCTGCTTCACGGCCTGTGAAGCGACTCCCCTGCAGGTGGGGAGCCGGGGTTCGAACCGGGATCCTTATGCCGGTCCTTGTGCTTTGCGCCACCTGCGCTTAGCCCGCTGCACTACAGCCTGACTCCCGGAACCTCCGAATTTTAACAACACACCATCTTTGTATCATGAGAGTTTGGAGGGAGACTCCCATAGTGGAGGAAGTGCTTATAGCGCTCACATTGAAAATGTCTGCTCCAGCAGTTTCCTGCTCTCTGGGGTGGGCTACAAAATTATTCAGCATTTCCAAGTGAGCATGCTTGATTAAGTTTTAATTTTAACAACTTTCTAGGTGAACAAGGGAGGTTGTTTCATTGTTGGGAGGGTGGGGAGGAAGAGCTAGAATAAGAGCTGTGCGCTGGACCATTCGCCCATATCACACAAATCGATTGCACTGCCCTGGACTAGAAAGTCATGCAACTGGGGAGGCGGCAAAGGGCAAAGGTGAGAAGCAGGAACTGCTGATGTGGCAAGTCACTCTTGTCTACTCAAGGGCACATAGCTTGTGAGGTTTGGAGGGGGCACTAGTTCATTAATTTGATTCTTTCTTTTTTCCCCACAGCATTCCTCATGTTGTAGGTTTCTAGCCAAAAGTATTCAGAGCAGGTTTTTAAATTTCATTCATTCATCTACTCTCATGTCTGTACCTCATGCCTACACGTCTCTAGTCCAGGGATGATTCTTTTACTTCCACAGCTTAATCATCTCATAACTGTCATAGTGATTCTAATGCTACTGCCTGCCCAGACACTACTTTCTGAGGTCTTCCTGGTAAAACTGCATAGACCCCCTTCTTTATCAAGATTTCTCACAGGCATTAGAAGTCCAGTTTGTAAGAAGAGAAAACACAAGTAGAACCTGAAGTGAAATTGGTGTATTGCACCAAAGTAAAGGACTCTGCTGGCGTTGGTGGGGGGTAGAATGCAGGTCCAAAAAGGATGACAGTGGGGGTTGTATTGTTATATGGAAAACTGAGAGATGTTATGCACGTATTGTATTTACTGTCGAATGTAAAACATTAATTCCCCAATAAAGAAATTAAAAAAAAAAAGAAGTTCAGTTTGTCAAACTTCATTCTTTCTTCCCTTCAAGTTATTTTAACTTTCCTTCTCAGCGGATAGCCCCTCTATATACCCTGTCACCCAATCTATCCTGAAACTCCTCTTTTTTAAAAAGTTATTATTAGTTTTATTTATTTGATAGAGACAGCCAGAAGATGAGAGAGAAGAGGGTGATAGAGAGGGAGATAGAAAAACACCTGCAGCACTGCTTTACCACTCACAAAGCTTTCCCCCTGCAGGTGGGGATTGGAGTCTTGAACCTGGGTCCTTGCTCACTGTAACATATATGCTCAATGAGGTGTGCCACCACCTGGCCCCCAATGAAACTCCTCTTTATTCTCCACTCTGCAGCCATTCTGCACCCTCTATAATACAAATTTAGTCATGTTTCTGCCCCATTTAAAAATCATCATTGCCTTTACGCTGTCCTTAAGACTCTGTCCAAATGTTGTTATCTCTCTCTAGTTTATTCGCTTTTCTTCATTCTCATTATTACTATTACAGTGCAAATATTCCTGATTTCCTTTCTTTTTTGAGGACTTTTATTGATATAATTTAATTTATATACCATAGCAAGAGACCGATTTATGTGAGCATAAAATTCTATGGTTGGCATATTCAGAGAGTTGTGTGGCTATTATTACAATAAATTTTAGAACATTTCACCACATCAGCATCCTTGTATCCATGTCATTTGTTTGTTTGTTTGTTTATTTATTTATTTATTTATTCATCACTGGGGCTTCATTACTCCAGGATGACTTTTTCAGATAGATAGATAGATACCACAGCACTGAAGCTTCCTCCAATGTGGTGGGGGCTGAGCTCGAACTTGGGTCACGCACACGACAAACTATCACACGGTGAGTTTTGTTGACACCCAATCCATGTCTTTAAACCTCTAATCCTCCTATTCTCTCCCATTCCTAGACAATTCTGTCTCAATAGATTTTTTTTTTTTTTACCCTGGAGTTTCATATAGATGGAATCAAACAATACATGACCTTTTATGTCTGATTTCTTTTACTTAGCTTGATGTATTTAAGGTTCATTCATGCTGTAGCATGTATCAGAACTTCATTCCTATTTTTCTAGCTTAAGATATAATTGCCATGTAACATTGTATAAGCTTAAGGTATACAACATATTGATGTGATGCATATATATTGCGACATGATTATCACAGTAGGTAGTTAAAACCTTCATCTCCACAATTATTTCCTTTTTTTTTTAATTTAAAAAAATTTACTTTATTTATTATTGGGTATAGACAGAGGGTAATTGAGTGGAGGGAGGGAGAGAGATAGAGACACCTGTAGCGCTACTTCACGACTCATGAAGCTTTCTCCCTGCAGGTGGGGACCAGGAGTTTGAGCCAGGGTCCTTGCACACTGTAGTGTATGCACTTAACCAGATAGGTGTGTCACTGCTAGCCTCTATTTCCTTTTTTGTTAAGAGCATTTAAGTCAGGAGTCGGGTGGTAGTGCAGCAGGTTAAGCGCCGGTGGCACAAAGCGCAAGGACTGGCGTAAGGATTCCGGTTCGAGTCCCCAGCCCCCCAACTGGGTAGTCGCTTCACAAGCAGTGAAGCAGGTCTGCAGGTATCTTTCTCTCCCCCTCTCTGTCTTCCCCTCCTCTCTCCATATCTCTCTGTCCTATCCAACAATGACAACAATAATTACAACAATAAAACAACAAGGGAAACAAAAGGGAATAAATAATTAATTAATTAAAAAAAAGAACATTTAAGTCAGGGCCCAGTGGTAGCCACCGGGTTAAGTTCACATGGCGCAAAGCACATAGATCAGCTTAAGGATCCCAGTTCCAGCCCTCCGCTCCCCATCTGTAAGGAGGTCGCTTCACAGGCCGTGAAGCAGGTCTGCAGGTGTCTATCTTTCTTTACCCCTCTGTCTTCCCCTCTTCTCTCGATTTCTGTCTGTCCTATACAACAACAACAACAGCTATAACACAATAACAATAACAACAAGCAGGGCAATAAAATGGCAAAAATGGCCTCCAGGAGCAGTGGATTTTTAGTGCAGGCACAGAGCCCCAACAATAACCCTGGGGCAAAAAAAGGAAAAAGAAAAAAAAAAGAACATTTAAGTCTTCCCTCTAAGCAACTTTTCAGTACCTTATACAGTATTGTTAGCTGTAGTCATCATAGTATGCATTAGATCCCCCAGAATTATTCATCTTATAAATGGAAATCCTACCCTCTGGCCAACATTTTGACATTCATTTATCCTTTGCCCTGGAAACTACCATTTTACTTTGTTGCTATGAGTTAATATATATTTTTAAATCTCATATATAAGTAATATCACACAGTATTGTCTTTCTCTGACTTTTATTTCATTAAGCATAATGTCCTCAAGATCCATTCATGCTATTACAAATGGCAGAATTTCCTTTTTTTTTTTTTTTTTTTTACCAGAGCACTGCTCAGTTCTGGCTTATGGCGGTGTGGGGGATTGAACCTGGTACTTGAGAGCCTCTTTGCATAACCATTATGCTATACCCCCACCCCAGAATTTCCTTTTTTTGACTAAATAATATTACATGTAAAAATATATGTGCATATACATTAATTGTGCATGTACACTCCCCCCCTTTTTGTTGCCCCTGTTGTAGCCTCATTGTGGTTATTATAATTGCCATTGTTGATGTTGTTCGTTGTTGGAGAGAAATGGAGAGAGAACATACCTTCTTAATCCACACATTTGATGATGGCCATTTTGGCTGTTTCACTTTTTTTTTTTTTTGGCTCTTGTGAGATGTTTACTGCAGTAAACATCAAAAGAAGCTATCTATTAAATATCCTGACTTACTTCTCTTTAACCTGACTTACTTCTCTTTGGCTAGATATCTAAGAGGGGGTTTTCTAGATCATATGGCAATTCCATTTTTAATATTTTAGGGAAAATTCATATTGTTTTTGTTTTTCATAGTAGCTATATCAGTTATTTTTCTACCAAAAGTATGCAGGATTACTTTTTTCCACATCTGTGCTAACACTTGTTCTCGCTTGTCTTTTTTGGATGATAATCATTCTAACAGATGTGAAGTGTTCTGTCTCATAATTTTGATTTGCACTTTCCTGATGATTAGTGACATTGAGTACTATCATTAACTTATTGGCAATTTTTTATATCTTCTTTGGGAAAATGCTTACTGAATTTATTAGCTTATTTATTTTTTATGTATTTATTTTTTATTTATTCCCTTTTGTTACCTTGTTGTTTTACTGTTATAGTTATTGTTGTTGTTGTTGTTGGATAAGACAGAGAAATGGAGAGAGGAGGGGAAGACAGAGATGGGGAGTGAAAGACACCTGCAGACCTGCTTCACCGCCTGTGAAGCGACTCCCTTGCAGGTAGGGAGCCTGGGGCTAGAACCAGGATCCTTATGCTGGTCCTCGAGCTTTGCGCCACAGAGTGCTTAATCCTCTGTGCTACCGCCCGACTCCCTTAGCTTATTTTTTAATTGGATTACCTATTTGCTTTTATTTTACTTTTTTTTTTTTGCTATTTAGTTGTATTATTTCCTTATATATTTTGAGTATTAATCCTTTCCCCATTCCATAGGCTTCCTTAACATTCTGTTGATTGTTTCTTTTGATGTGCCAAAATTCTTTAGTTTGGTGTCATCTGCTTATTTGTTTTTCATATACATATGGTGTCACAGTAAAAAAATAGTGTTGCCTAAGTTTATGCTAAAGGGATTTTTCTTTATGTTTCCTTATGGGGGCACTATGGTTTTACATCTTACATTTATGTCCCTACCTCATTTAGAGTTATTTTTGTTAGTGTTCCAGTTTCATTCTTCTGCCTGTTATTGACTATTTTAAACACCACTTATTGGAGCGCCTACCCTCTCTCCATTGATTGTTCTTGGTTACCTTGTCAAATATGTTGACTACATATTCAAGGGTTTATTTCTAAGTTCTTAATTCTGTTCCATTGCTCTATGTGTCATTTTATAATCAAAATAATACTGTTTTAATTAATTTTTATAGCTTTGAAATCAGAAGTCATTATCTTGCCAACTTTGTTCTTTTTCACTATTGTTTTGACTACTGGGGGTCTTCTGTGTTTCCATACATATTTCAGGATTGATTTTTCTAGCTGTGTGAAAAGTGTTACTGAAAATTTTAATATGGATTGCACTGAGTCTACACATTGTTTTAAATAGTATGGACAACATTAATTCTTCTGATACATGAACATGGGGGTGTCTTTCCTTTTATCTGTGCCTTTAACTTCTTCATCAATGTCTTATAGTTTCTCTTTCTTTCTTTCTTTTTTTTTTTTTTTTTTGCCTCGGGATCAGTTCCTGAACTATGAATCCACTGCTCCTGGAGGCCATTTTTCACATTTTGTTGCCCTTGTTGGGCTTGTTGTAGTTGCTATTGTTATTGTTGTCATAGCTGTTGTTGTTAGATAGGAGAGAGAGAAATCGAGAGAGGAGGGGAAGACAGAGAGGAGAGAAAGATAGACCCCTGCAGACCTGCTTCACCACCTGTGAATCGACCCCGGCAGGTGGGGAGCAGGGGTCTTGAACCAGGTTCCTGATGCTGGTCCTTGCACTTTGCACTATGTGCGCTTAACCTGCTGTGCTACCGCCCAGTCCCCCATCTTACAGTTTCCAGTGTACATATATTTCACCTCTTTGGTTTATTTTTTTCCTAAATATTTACTGGTTTTGATACTATCACGAATAGAATTTTTTTTTTTCCTCCAGGGTTATTGCTGGGGCTTGGTGCCTGCACTACAAATCTACTACTCCTGGTAGTGTTACTTTTTTGTGTGTATTTTTTACTGGATAAGACAGAGAGAAACTGAGAGAGGGGGAGGCAGAGAAGGAAAGAAAAAGACATCTGCAGACCTGCTTCGGCACCTGTGAAGTGACCTCCCCCACACACAAGTGGGGAGACAGGGTTTCAAACTGGGATCCTTGCGCTTTGTACTATGTGCACTTAACCTAGTGCACCACAGCCCGATGCCCTGGGATTTTTTTTTCTTTTTCTTCTTCAGGTACTGTATTGTTAATGCATTGAGATGATTTCTGTATGTTAGTTTTGTATCTTGCAGCTTCCTGAATTTGTTTATCAGTTCTAATTTTTCTTTGTGGTGTCTTTAGGATTCTTCTCTTTATAAGATCATGTAATCTTCAAACAAAAACAATTTTGCTTCTTCCCTTCTGGTTCAGAAGCCTTTAATTTCTCTTTTCTTGCTTGATTGCTATGGCTATGACCTCCAGTACTATGTGTAATAGGAATGGTGAGTATGGACACCCTTGTCTTATTCCTGATCTTAAAGTAAAAGCTCTCCTCCAAACTCCCACAACGTCTCAGAAAAATTTAAAGGTGTTTATTACCTTGTATTTCACAGTATAGTTATCTATAGATTTGTATTATCTCTTCTCTTAGGAGCTAATGCTTTTCTGATCCCACTTATTTATATTATGTATAACACCCTTTATATTATCTGCCCCCTTATTTACCTCTTCAGTACTAGCTCTTATCTCTCTTTAAATTATGCTGTTTCAAGAACTAAACAGATATATTTCTTTTTTAAAAAAATATCTATTTGGGGGTCAGGCGGTGGCGCAGTGGGTTAAGCGCATGTGGCGCAAAGCGCAGGAACCGGTGTAAGGATCCAGGTTCGAGCCCCCGGCTCCCCACCTGCAGGGGAGTCACTTCACAGGCGGTGAAGCAGGTCTGCAGGTGTCTATCTTTCTCTCCCCTTCTCTGTCTTCCCCTCCTCTCTCCATTTCTCTCTGTCCTATCCAACAACGAATTGCGTCAACAAGGGCAATAATAATAACCACAACGAAGCTACAACAAGGGCAACAAAAGGGGGGAAAATGGCCTCCAGGAGCGGTGGATTCATGGTGCAGGCACCGAGCCCAGCAATAACCCTGGAGGAGGAAAAAAAAAAAACAAAAACTATTTATTTTCCCTCTTGCTGCCCTTGTTTTTCACTGTTGTAGTTATTATTGTTGTTACTGATATAATCATTGTTAGATAGGACAGAGAGAAATGGAGAGAGGAGGGGAAGATAGAAAGGAGGAGAGAAGGATAGACACCTGCAGACCTGCTTCACTACCTGTGAAGAGACTCTCCTGCAGGTGGGGAGTGGGGACTCAAACCGGGATCCTTCTGCTGGTCCTTGCGCTTTGTGCCACATGTGATTAACCCACTGCGCTACCACCTGACTCTCAAACAGACATATTTCTAAAGAATAGATACACATGACCCACAGACATATGAAGAAATGATCCTTATCATTGCTCACTTATCATTAGAGAAATGCAAATTAAAATTATACTGAGATTCCACCTCACACTTGTGAGAATGGCTTACATCTACAAAATGGGAAATGATAGGTGTTGGAAAAGCCGGGGAAAAGGGGACTCTGCTACACTGCTGGTAGAAATGCAAACTGGTGCATCCCCTTTGGAAAACTGTTTGAACAGTCCCTAAACAAATAAAAATGAAATTACATTATGATCCAACAATACCACTCAGACATTTATCCACAGGATATTCAAACACTAATTCAAAGGGACATATGCACCTCTGTGTTCAAAGCTGCATTATTCACAATAGCCAGAGGTGAAGCAGTCTAAATGCCCATAAACAGATGACTAACTAAAGAACTTATGGGACATATTCTCTATTGATTACTACGATGCACAAAGACAGCATAAGGATCCTGGCTCGAGTGCCTAGGGGGGGTTGCTTCACAAGCAATGTCTGCAGGTGTCTATCTTTCTCTCCCCCTCTCTACTGTCTTCCCCTCCTCTCTCCATTTTTCTCTGTCCTATCTAACAATGATGACATCAACAACTACAACAATAATAAAAAAAAGTGATTTTTGTGTCTCTTGAGACAAAATGGAAGAAACTGGATGTGCTTATGCTTAGTGAAATAAGTAAAGAGATGAAAGACAACTACTGGGTAGTTTTACACATTTGTGGAGTTTAGAGATCTGATACACATAAACTTGCAACCAAAGCAAAACAGATGAGAACAAACTGTTGTTAAGACTTCATGAAAACTATGGTGGTTATCATTGGGAGGTGAAAAGATGTGGGCACAGAACTTTGGTGGTGGGTATGGTGTGGAACTATATCCTGAAATCTTACAATCTTGTGATCCACTGTCGATCACAAATAAACTTATAACAACTTGCTGCCTCTCACATGCTATGCACATTTCACTCTCCTATCTGTATGCCACTCCTTCTCCAGAATACTTCAACTCAATTCCACTTATTTTTTATATTCCCTTTTGTTGCCCTTGTTGTTTCATTATTGTTGTTATTGATGTCATCATTGTTGGATAGGAGAGAGAGAAATGGAGAAAGGAGGGGGAGAAAAAGAGGGAAAGCGAAAAATAGACACCTGCAGACCTGCTTCACCACTTCTGAAGCGACTCCCCTACAGGTGGGGAGCCAGGGGCTTGAACCAGGATCCTTAAGCCAGTCCTTGCACTTTGCCCACACTCACTTATTGAGAACTAACAAAGCAGCCATTACTTGCAAAGTGTGATCTACTAATGGAAGATGATAGCAACTTAGGTGGTAGTGATGAGGACTTTTAAGGAAATACAGTAGAATAGACAGGAAATGGCAGAGTGTATAAAGTAAGGTAAACTATCTGTTGGAAAAGCTTGTTTCACTTGGTAATTGAACACTGAGTTACATTGTAAAGCATATCTTACAGTTCAAAAAAGCTTGAAAGTCATTGCTCTAAGACTCTTTAATATTTTTCTTTTCTAAATTTTTAATATTTATTTATTTTCCCTTTTGCTGCCCTTGTTTTTTATTGTTGTTATTATTGATGTTGTCATTGTTAGATAGGACAGAGAGAAATGGAGAGAGGAGAGGAAAACAGAGAGGGGGAGAGAAAGATAGATATCTACAGACCTGCTTCATCGCCTGTGAAGCAACTCCCCTGCAGGTGGGGAGCTGGGGGTTTGAACCGGGCTCCTTATGCTGGTCCTTGCGCTTAACCTGCTGCATTACCGTCCAACTCCCAATATTTTTCTTTTTTTAACCAGAGCACTTAGACTTTTCAATTTCTAAGACAATAAATTTGTTGGTTTATAGCTGAAATTATATTTACAGGTTGTAACTGAAATAATTGAGAATATCCATGAACTTCCCCTCCTGCATTTCCAACCTAATAATTGAGACTTAATACCTAACCAGAAATTCTAAATAGTCACATTTTTGTTAGAGATTTTATTTCTGTTATAGCAACCACATTAAAAAAAAGTTCTTTCAAGTCTAACACACAGCATGGCTTATAGCACTTTACTGCTGCTACTCATTCTTATAATACAGAAGAGTACTTATAGAGCATTTGCTAGTTGCCAGGCATTGTTCTGAGCTCTTTTTTTGTTTGTTTCTTTGTTTGTTCTGAGCTCTTATAATGGATAATCATACTCATTTCTTATCATGACCCTAGACATAAGTAATAATATTGCTAATCTCAATTTATTGACTGAGGAAATTAAAGCATGTAGACTCAACTTTCCCAAGGTCTCACAGCTAGGAGGTGATGGGGCTAAGATTTGAACCCATGCAACCTAGCTTTGCAGCCCTGCTCTTCACTGAGGTCTACCTATGGCTTCCCATGTGGATTTAACTGTTGAACAAACAGGTTTGTCTCACAGAGCAGCCCTTCTAGGAATGACTCTAAACAGCTTTTGTCTGAGGAGTATTCTCTACATGATGGCTCTTCTCTCTCTCTCTCTCTCTTCCTTCCTTCCTTCCTTCCTTCCTTCCTTTCTTTCTTTCTTTCTTTTTATTTTTTTTCTTTAAAGAATTTATTTATTTATTCGTGAGAAAGATAGGAGGAGAGAGAAAGAACCAGGTACCACTCCAGTACATGTGCAGCCGAGGACTGAACTCAGGACCTAATGCTTGAGAGTCCAATGCTTTATCCACTGTGCCACCTCCTGGACCACAGTCCTGTCTTTCTTAACTGTCCATCTGATAAAAAGCAGACTTGCTTATTTGGCTCACGTCTGTGATTCAGTGCCAACCTGCATGTTGGTTTAAGCTCTCACTAGTTTCCTTGGAGAGAAAGGAAAGAGGAAAATGAGGCCAATGTTCATTTCAATTTTTAAGGTTATTTTTAAAAAGCAAAGATGATTGGGGCAGACAGCACATGTCTGCCTCTTGAAAGAAAAGAGCTTCTGTCTCTGGCCCACGATTTTCCATAACTTTGAAGCTCTGCTCTCTGCTGGAGCCTCTGTGCTACCTGATCTGAGACCTCTCAGTCTATGTGCTCCTGTTGAAGGTGATGAGGACAAAATTGGGACAGGTCACCCCCAAAGACCTCCCCCTTTTCCTTTGTTCTGAGTGAATGCTCTCTCCTGAAAATCCTCTGCTTTATCTAAGAAAGGAAAAGGGCGACCCTATTTCACAAGAAGAAAGGAAAGGGGTCTGGAGACTGTTCTTTCCCCAAGTATTCTGTGGTTTGCTGAATAACAGAGACAAGAGAGTCAGAGAAAGGGCAAAAAAATAAAAGATAAATACGATGACACAGCACAGCTCTCCAGCCCCTTTCCTATCAGGTTTTACAGAGGGGCAATAGATTTTCTTCATTGCCAGTTCTGACTTATCACAGCCTTGTTTTTAATGAGGTATAATAAGGGGAACATTTTGTAACAACACGGTTCCCCTATTTTATCCTGCAAACAGCTGTGTCATGCTTGTGGCTGGAAGAATGAATCATATCTCTGCCTGCATATGCTAACTCCCATGTAATTACCCCGGCATCTTAAATAAAGCCAGCCCTAAACCTGTCGCTCACATTACAAGCAAACGGTGCAGGCCTCGTAACTGGGGCCTCTATCATTACAATTAATTTATCACACAAGCAACTGAGATTAGAGGTGAGAATTAAAACCCAGAGCATGGAGAGTCACTGGAGTGACACTGAAAAACAGGCTCTTGAGAGGTGGCTGGATCTGGCGGCTCCCTGACTAATGTCTTTCCTGGGGAAAAGCAGCTATGGTTGGATTTTGTTTTCTTTACATTTTTTTCCCATTTGGAGATTTTCACTAAAGTGATTTTGCTGCCTCTCTTGATTCAAAATGATGCTGGAAAAATTCTACCTGATTCTTAACTAGAATGGGTGTCACCATTTTCTCATTCTTAAACAACCACTGTCTCTCCATGTTAATGGTCCTCTGAGACCTCCCATTTGCTTTTGTTATTAGAAAGAAATTTCTCATGACATCAGTTGGTTTCCTTTGGGGGGAGGGGGAGCAGGAGATGGGAGAGGAGGGAGAAAACAGCCAAGAGCAGTTGCCTGAAATATAAAATGCTGTTTGCCTCTCCTCCAGTGGTGTTTTTCAGTGAAAGCTGAACTACAGAGACAGAAAAAGTACTCAGCTATTTTCTTAGTTCTCCCAAGGACGGTAAAACGTAATACCTTCTAGATGTATAAGAGAGAAGTTAATCTGTTCTGCTGAAGGGATGCCTCAGGGCAATAATTGCTTTGGTTGAAAAAGGCTACAGGCAGACAGACTAACTGTGCTACAGCATTATTCAGAGAACCTTCTTCTGGCAGACACCAGCCAGCTCTCATCCTGTGCAAAGCAATCTTCCCTCACCCATCCCATGCATGGACTCCTTTCATGAATGTTGTGGATGGTGTCTCTCTCAAACCTGAAGTAGAATATGTTAGGTTTCTGACATGGACATTGAAAGATTCTGTTGTTTCATCACCATCATCATCACCAGAGCCTAGGAGCCTATTCTGTCAGTTCTGCCACTACTGTGGGCCTAGTGAAGCCTGTTACCTCTTCTTCCAGGGCATATGACCAGGGTGTTTTTCCCAGCTGTAATTAGACATGACAGAATTCTAGTCACTGGACTGTAGGTGGAGGTGATTGTGCCATTTCCTGTGTGCCAATAAAAATCTTTATGCTCCTTCAGGTTCTCTTTCATTTCTCACATGTTAGATAGAATGTCTAGAAGAGAATTCTTAACCCTAGGATTTGATAAGCTTAATCCCAAAATTTCTCTGATGAAACTGCCTTCTAAACAGAGTTAGAGGTGGTATTTAGCCTACTCTTACTGAAAAACATCTGAAAAGGAAATTACCTCTCCTTTGTATGATATATATAGTCTGTGAAGACCAGGGAAGAAATGACTTGAAGTTCAAGGTTGGGGAAGTAGGTATAAAGCAGTGGACTCTCAAGTATGAAGTCTTGAATTTGATCCCCAGCATCACATATGCCAGAGTGATACTTTGCTCTCTCTCTTTCACAAACAAACAAATCTTTTTTTTTAAGTAGCCTTTTTTAAAAAAAAAAAATCTTTACTTATTTATTTATTTGATATAGACAGCCAGAAATTGAGAGGGAAGGGATGACAGAGAGGAAGAGAGACACCTATAACACTGCTTCACCACTCATGAAGCTTCCCCCCCTGCAGGTGGGAACTGGGGACTTGAACCCAGGTCCTTGCACATTATAACATGTGTGATCAATGAGGTGTGCCACCACCTGGACCCCAAAACAAACAAATCTTGAGAAAAAAAAAAGATCATATATTGGAAAGATTTCTATGTTGGATAGAATGATGTACTTAAGGTAGCTAAGGTCAGCTGTTGGGGTGCAAGGGTGCTCATATATTTGAGGAGCCATTGGCCTTTCACACAACAGGATTCACTTTGGGAGGCTTGAAGAAGAAAAAGTAACAAGAGGAGAGGCCATGAAAATTTGAATCAAAGAGAATAAGAAACATGTATGTGGAATGTGACTATAAAGCCTAATCTCAAATCTGATCAAATTGCACCACTACTTAATCCTTTACGACCCTCTCAGATCTGACCCCTTGTTTACCCTGGCATTGCTCTCATAGATCCTCAGATATATTTGCATCAAACAGATGATCAAGGTGGAGTTATCTGCTTGCCCATTGCCTTGGATATCCTTCAAGGTCAGGAAAAGAGACTCTTTCATTGCTATACTCATTCAGCTGGTCCAGAACTTTGGAACTTAGTACAAGAGAATTCCCTCATATAATTCCATTTAGCTTTCTGAACAAGAGTAGGTATTTAAAAGCTGGACTTCTAGCATTGAGCAGGATGGAGTAGTGCTAAACACCCTGCAATGAGAGGGAACTCATCTCTTTGAAAGGTGTATATCATACTAGGCTTGAATTAGGTATAGACTATGATAAGGACTAGCAGTATGTGAACCATGAGAAATTCCATTCCAGATCCCCTAGAACTCAAGTACCTCACAACCACCAGAAAATAGCTCCTTTTTATCCTACAGAAAGACTTCTGGTCCTATTTAAGAAATTTATTACTCAGTGAGAGAAGGAATGCAAAAATTCTTGGAAAATTTGCAGTGTAAAAGGGAAGCAGATCAATTTCAGTACTAGTAGGATTTTTTCCCCTTCTTTCAGTTACCATTATTGTGACATTATCTCCCCTTGCCTTCAGAAGGAGCCTGCAGTGATCTAGGCTAGACCATTTCTGGTCTGGTTTTCAGTACTTTTTTGGTGTTTTTCCATTGGAGAAAAGAAATTATATACACATTATAAGCTTAACAGAGGGAGAAAGAGAGGGATGGGAAGAAAGCATTCTTCAGGACATAATAGCTGAGAACTTCTCTAGTCTAGACAACATAAAAGACATGAAGGTTCAAGAAGCCCAGAGGGTTCCAAACAGAATTAACCCAGACTTAAAGACACCAAGACAAATAATATTTAGAATGGAAAGGAATAAGGATAAAGAAAGGATTCTGAAGGCTGCAAGAGAAAAACAAAGAGTCACTTGCAGAGAACTAAGAAAATAGCTGAGTACTTTTTCTGTCTCTGTAGTTCAACTTTCACTGAAAAACACCACTGGAGGAGAGGCAAACAAAATTTTATATTTGAAGCAACTGCAGAGGAAAACCCATAAGATTAGCAGTAGATTTCTCCACACAAACACTACAGGTCAGAAGAGAATGGCAAGATATCTTAGTTCTCCCAAGGATAGTAAAACATAGTACGTTCTAGATGTATAAGAGAGAAGTTAATCTGTTCTACTGAAGGGATGCCTCAGGGCAATCACTGCTTTGGTTGAAAAAGACTACAGGCAGACAGACTAACGGTGCTACAGCATTATTCAGAGAAACTTCTTCTGGCAGACACCAGCAGACTTCTCCACACAAACACTACAGGTCAGAAGAGAATGGCAAGATATCTATTGAGTGCTCAATAAGAAAGACTTTCAACCAAGACTACTGAATCCTGCTAGACTGTCATTCAGACTAGATGGAGGCATAAAAACCTTCTCAGACAAGCAACAGTTGAAGGAATCAACTATCACCAAGCCTGCCCTTAAAGAAGTTCTGAAAGGTCTCCTATAAACAGTCAGACCACCATAAATAGCCCATATATCAGAACACTCTAAAAGAATGGCATTAAAATATCTTCAATCTATGATATCAATAAATGTCAATGGCCAGGATTCACCTATTAAAAAACCACAGAGTAGGAAGATGGATCAGAAAACATAACCCAACAATATGTTGTCTACAGAAAACCCACCTAACTCAACAAGACAAACACAGACTCAAAGTGAAAGGATGGAAAACTATCATACAGGCCAATGGCCCACAAAAAAGGGCAGGAACAGCTATTCTCATATCTGACAAAACAGACTTTAAAATAGATAACATTAAAAAAGATAGGAATGGACACTACTTAATTTTCAGAGGTTTAGTCAATCAAGAGGACATAACAATTATTAATATCTATGCACCCAATGAGAAGCCATCTAAATACATCCAACATCTACTGAAAGAGCTACAGCAATATACTAACAGCAACAAAGTCATAGTAGGGGACTTCAACACACCACTCTCTCAACTGGACAGATCACACAGGCAGAAAATCACTAAAGAAATGAGGGAGCTAAATGAGGATATAGATAAACTAGAACTATTGGACATTTTCAGAGTCTCATTCACTCCAAGAAACTGGAATACACATTTTACTCAGTCCACATGGGTCATTCTCAAGGATAGACCATATGTTAGGCCACAAAGACAGCATCAGCCAATTCAAGAGCACTGAAATCATCCCAAGCATCTTCTCAGACCACAGTGGAATTAAACTAACACTTAACAATCAACAAAAGATTAGTAATAGTCCCAAAATGTGGAAGCTCAACAGTACACTCCTTAACGACTACTGGGTCAAAGAGGAAATAAAGGAAGAAATCAAAATGTTTCGAGAGTTCAATGAAAATGAACACACAGCTATCAAAATATTTGGGATACAGCTAAGGCAGTACTGAGAGGGAAGTTCATAGCCATACAAGTACACATTAAGAAACAAGTAAAAGCACAAATAAACAATCTGATTACACTCCTTAAAGACCTAGAAGAAGGGAGTCGGGCTGTAGCGCAGCGGGTTAAGTGCAGGTGGCGCAAAGCACAAGGACCGGCATAAGGATCCCTGTTGGAACCCCGGCTCCCCACCTGCAGGGCAGTCGCTTCACAGGCGGTGAAGCAGGTCTGCAGGTGTCTATCTTTCCCCCTCTCTGTCTTCCCCTCCTCTCTCCGTTTCTCTCTGTCCTATCCAATAACGACGACAACAACAATAATAACTACAACAATAAAACAACAAGGGCAACAAAAGGGAATAAATAAATAAAATAAAATATTAAAAAAAAAGACCTAGAAGAAGAACAAAGGAACCCCAAAGCCAGCAGAAGGACAGACATAACTAATGTTAGAGCAGAAATAAATAACATTGAAAATAAAACCATACAAAAGATCAACGAAAGTAAATTTTGGTTCTTCAAAAGAGTGAACAAAATTGACAAACCTTTAGCCAGACTCAAAACAAAAAAGGGAGAAGATCTAAATATATTGGATTGCAAAAGAAAGAGGAGATATCATAACAGACACTGCAGAAATGAACATATCACCCGAGGCTTCTATGAACAACTATATGCCACCAAGCTAGAGAACCTGGAAGAAATGGAAGATTTTCTAGATACCTATGAACTTCCAAAATTAAATAAAGAAGAACTAGATAATATGAACTGGCCCATCACAGCTAATGAAGTTGAAACAGTTATCAAAAACCTTCCCAAGAATGAAAGTCCTGGACCAGATGGTTTTACAAATGAATTCTACAAAACCTTCAAGGAAGAGTTAATACCTCTACTTTTAAAAGTCTTCCAGAAGATTGAAGACACAGGAATA
This sequence comes from Erinaceus europaeus, assembly GCF_950295315.1. Taxonomy (NCBI): domain Eukaryota; kingdom Metazoa; phylum Chordata; class Mammalia; order Eulipotyphla; family Erinaceidae; genus Erinaceus; species Erinaceus europaeus. Next base: position 61,525,097 of record NC_080174.1, read on the forward strand.
CTCCCTTCCAGCTTCTATGAAGCCAACATCACTTTGATACCAAAAGCAGACAGGGACACAACCAAATGAGAAAACTACAGACCAATGTCTCTGATGAACATAGATGCTAAAATATTGAACAAAATTCTAGCCAACCGGATACAGCGGTATATTAAAAAGATTGTTCATCATGACCAAGTGGGGTTTATCCCAGGGATGCAAGGTTGGTTTAATATATGTAAATCAATCAACGTGATCCACCACATCAATAAAAGCAAGACCAAAAACCATATGGTCATAGTAATAGATGCAGAGAAAGCCTTTGACAAAATACAGCATCCCTTTATGATCAAAACACTACAAAGAATGGGAATAGATGGAAAATTCCTGAAGATAATGGAGTCTATATATAGCAAACCTACAGCCAGCCTCATACTCAATGGTGAAAACCTGGAAGCATTTCCCCTCAGATGAGGTACTAGACAGGGCTGCCCACTATCACCATTACTATTCAACATAGTGTTGGAAGCTCTTGCCATAGCAATCAAGCAGAAGCAAGGAGTTAAAGGGATACAGATTGGAAGAGAAGAAGTCAAACTCTCCTTATTTGCAGATGACATGATAGTATACATGGAAAAACCTAAGGAATCCAGCAATTATCTTTTGGAAATCATCGGGCAATACAGTAAGGTGTCAGGCTACAAAATTAGCATACAAAAGTCAGTGTCATTCCTCTATGCAAACACTAAGTCAGAAGAAGATGAAATCCAGAAATCAATTCCTTTTACTATAGCAACAAAAACAATTAAATATCTAGGAATAAACCTAACCAAAGAAGTGAAAGACTTGTACACTGAAAATTATGAGTCACTACTCAAAGAAATTGAAAAAGACACAAAGAAGTGGAAAGATATTTCATGTTCATAGGTTGGAAGAATTAACATCATCAAAATGAATACACTACCCAGAACCATATGCAAATTTAATGCTATCCCCATCAAGATCACAACCACATTTTTTAGAATAGAACAAATGCTACAAATGTTCATCTGGAACCAGAAAAGATCTAGAATTGCCAAAACAATCTTGAGAAGAAAGAACAGAACTGGAGGCATCACATTCCCAGATCTCAAATTGTATTATGGGGCCACTGTAATCAAAACTGCTTGGTACTGGAACATGAATAGACACACTTACCAGTGGAATAGAATTGAGAGCCCAGAAGTAAGCTCCCACACCTATGGACATCTATCTAATCTTTGACAAAGGTGTCCAGACTATTACATGGGGAAAGCAGAGTCTCTTCAACAAATGGTGTTGGACAAAATGGGTTGAAACATGCAGAAGAATGGAACTGGACCACTATATTTCACCAAATACAGGAGTAAATTCCAAAGGGATCAAGGACTTGGATGTTAAACCACAAACTATCAGATACTTAGAGGAAAATATTGGCAGAATTCTTTTCTGCATAAATTTTAAAGACATCTTCAATAAAACAAATCCAATTACAAAGAAGACTAAGGCAAGTATAAACCTATGAAATTATATCAAATTAAAAAGCTTCTGCACAGCAAAAGAAACTAATACCCAAACCAAGAAACCCCTCACAGAATGGGAGAAGATCTTTACATGCCAAACATCAGATAAAAACTTAATAACCAAAATATGTAAAGAGTTTGCTAAACTCAACCACAAGAAAACAACCCCATCCAGAAATGGGGAGAGGACGTGGACAGAATATTCACCAAAGAAGAGATCTAAAACGCCTAGAAACACATGAAAAAAAATGCTTCAAGTCCTTGTCAGCGAAATGCAAATAAAGACAACAATGAGATAACACTTCACTCCTGGGAGAATGCCATACATCAGAAAAGGTAGCAGCAGCAAATGCTGGAGAGGTTGTGGGGACAAAGGAACCCTCCTGCACTGCTGGTGGGAATGTAAATGGGTCCAGCCTCTGTGGAGAACAGTCTGGAGAACTCTCAGAAGGGTAGAAATGGACCTACCCTATGACCCAGCAATTGCACTCCTGGGGATATATCCTAAGCAACCCAACACACCCATCCAAAAAGATTTCTGTATACCTATGTTCTTAGCACAATTTGTAATAGCAAAACCTGGAAGCAAACCAATTGTCCAACAACAGATGAGTGACTGAGCAAGCTATGATATATATACACATTGGAATACTACTCAGCTATTAAAAACGGTGACTTCACCGTTTTCAGCTGATCTTGGATGGAGCTTGAAAAAAAATCATGTTAAGTGAAATAAGTCAGAAACAGATGGATGAATATGGCATGATCTCATTTTCAGAAGCTGAAAGACAAGATCAGAAGAGAAAACACAGGTAGAACCAGAACTGAAGTTGGCGTATTGCACCAAAATAAAATACTCTGGGGTAGGTGGATGATTGGGGTTTGGGGGGAGAATACAGGTCCAAAAAGGATGACAGAGGACCTAGTGGGGGTTGTATTGTTATGTGGAAAACTGAGAAATGTTATGTACAAACTATTGTATTTACTGTCAAATGTAAACATTAATCTCCCAATAAAGAAATAAAAAAAGGGAAGAAAAGCTGAATAGTTACACTTCCAAAGAAGTTGTACAGATAACAGACAGATACATAGAGAAAATGCTCATCATAATTTATTACCAATGAAATGCAAATCAGCACCACAGTCAGATGCCACGTTATACCTGTGAGAATGGCGTATATAAAAAAGACTAAAAGAAATAGTGCTGGTGAGGGTGTGGAGAAAAAGGAGTCTTCATACACTTTTTTTGGGGGGGGGGACATAAACTAGTGAAGCCATTATGGAAAACAGTATAGAGAAGACTCCTCAAAATATTGGGGAAAAGGAAGTCGGGCAATAGTGCATTGGGTTAAGCACAGGTGGCACAAAGCACAAGGCGAAAAGATCCCTGTTCAAGCCCCTGGCTCCCCACCTGCAGGGGAGTCGCTTCACAAGTGGTGAAGCAGGCCTGCAGGTGTCTATCTTTCTCTCCTCCTCTCTGTCTTCCACTTCTCTCTCCATTTCTCTCTGTACTATCCAACAATACTAACTACAATAGTAAAAGAACAATGGCAACAAAAGGAAATAAATAAATATTAAAAACATTTAAAAGGTATTGGGAAAAATCTGCCATATGATCCAGCAATTCTATTCACAATCTGAATGATATAAAAATACTAATTTCAGGGGGTCGGGCAGTAGCACAGTGGGTTAAGTGCATGTGGCGTGAAGCTCAAGGACTAGCTTAAGAATACTGGTTTGAGCCCAGGGCTCCCATCTACAGGGAGTTTTTTCACAGGCAGGGAGTCGCTTCACAGGCGGTGAAGCAGGTCTGCAGGTATCTATCTTTCTCTCCTCCCTCTGTCTTCCCCTCCTCTCTCCATTTCTCTCTGTCCTATCCAACAATGATGACACCAATAACAACAACAATAAAAAGGGCAACAAAAGGGAAATAAATAAGTAAACATATAAGAAATACTAATTTCAAAAAGATATATGTAGTTCATATAGTTCTGTGTTCACTGCAGCATTCTTTACAATAGCCAAGAATGCAAGCAACCTAACTGTCCAATGATGGATGACTGGATATAGAAAGTGTAGTACATACATAATATGGCATACTCCTCAGCTATAAAAACATGACAAAAACATTGCCATTTGCTGTGACATGGATGGAAAAGGGTTAGGGGTCATACTAAGTGAAAGAAGAAGGAGAAAGACAAATACTAAACAGATTCATTACTATGTGAAGGGTAAATAAGCAAAATAAAACAAATCCATGAACTCTACAGAACTGAGGTTTCCAAGGGGGACAGTAGGAGGTTGGAACAAGAGGTAGAGGTCGCCTACCGGTCTGTGGTGGAGGATTATTTGTACTTTGGTGGTGGGTACAGTGTGATAACATACATTTGAAGAAGAGTCAGCTGACACTCATAAAACATATACAGTCTTGTAAGTCAACATTACCTCAATCTTAAAATAGTGTGGTTTTAGGGTCAGACTGATTAAGTTTAAATCCCAGCCCCTCTATGTTTAAACTGAGGTATTTTAGGAAATTATTTACCAATTCCAAGCCTCTTTTCTCTTGTCTGTAAAATGGGGCTGACAAGGCACGACTGAAGTATTGCATGCAGAGCATTTGACACAATGCCTGACAAATAACAGGCACTCAGGCTTTGACTTCTTACATTTGAGTTAACACTCACTCTCTTCTTATTTCCTCCTTTTACAACTGACTCAACATCCCTTTTCCTATTAAAATCTAATCTTCCACATGTGCTCTGGCTCATATCCTTTCTTGTCCTTTCAGAACTGCTTCAGCAATTCTTTCTCTTTCTTGAATGTCAGACTTTTCCTTTGTCTGGATCATTGCCACCAGTATACATAATGTACTCAGACTTTCTATCAAAAACAGGTCCTCACCTAACCCCACAGCCTCTCCACCTGTGATTATATTTTTGTTAAAAAAAAAATCGTTTTTATCACCACTAGTATTAACACTGGGGCGGGTGTCTGCTAGACAAATTAATCCTTCTTGGTGGCCATACCCCATTTTTCCTTTATTTTATTGATAGATAAAAAGAGAATTGAGAGGGAGGAGAGATAGAGAAGAAGAAGGGAGCTGGGTTGTGGCACACCTGGTTGAGTGCACATACTGCAATGGGCAGGGACTTGGGTTTGAGCCCCCGGTCCCCACCTGCAGTGGGAAAGCTCCGCGAGTGGCGAAGCAGTGCTACAGGTATCTCTGTGTCTCTCTGTCTCTTTCCTTCTCTATCACCCCCTTCCCTCTCCATTTCTGGCTGTCTCTACCCAGTAAATAAAGGTAATAAAAATTTTAAAAAGATTTTTAAAAATTCATTTATTTATACTCTTTTGTTGCCCTTGTTGTTTTATTGTTGTTGTTGTTGGATAGGACAGAGAGAAATGAAGAGAGGAGGGGAATATAGAGAGGAGAAGAGAAAAAGAGACACCTGAAGACCTGCTTTACCGTCTGTGAAGCGATTTCCCTGCAGGTAGGGAGCTGGGGGCTTGAACCAGGATCCTTATGCAGGTCCTTGTGCTTTGTGTTACCTGTACTACCACCCAACTTTTGATAATAAAAATTTTTTAAAAGAGAGAGAGAAACAGAGAAGAAAAAGAGGAGGAAGAAGAGGAGGAGGGAGTGGAGGAGGAGAAGGAAACGAAGAAGAGGAGGAAGAAGGAGAAGGAAGAGGAGGAGGAGGAGAATGGAGACCTGCAGCAGTGATTCACTGCTTATGAAGCTCCTTCCTGCAAGTGGAGGTCAGGGGGCTTGCATCTGGGTTCTTGTGCATGGTAATGTGTGCACTTAACCAGGTGCACCGCTGCCTGACCCTCTGTGATCATACTTTCCTGCTCTTCTCAGGTTCTTTCTCATTCTTCAAATGCATCAAGCACTTTCCTAGAGTAGCCACTTCCATTTTTCTTGAATATATCCTATCTCATTGTAGGTTTTAACTTTGGCTATTTATTTATTTACTTATGAATCAGAGACAAAGAGAAGTGGAAAATCACTCTGACACATAAGGTGCTAGAGATAGAACTGTGGACCTTATTTTTTAAGTCTATCACTGCATTACCTTCCAAGTCACATTTTTTTAAAAGGTACAATTTCAGTTTTTCTTTATAAAGATTTATTTATCTATGTGTATATGAGAGAGTGTGTGTGTGAGAGAAAGACACACACAGATATAGATACATAGATAGGTAGATAGATAGATAAGAGCACTGCTCAATTCTGATATATGGCAGCACCTGGGAATATCTTATTTAAATACATATCTTCAGAGATCACCAAATTATTCTATATTGTTGTGCCATTTATTTGATACTATTCATCCCTATTAGTAATAATAAATATGCATATATTTACTTGTTTGTTTTTACACATATGACTATAAGCCTTATAAGGAAATGGGCTACGCACATTTATCCAAAAATCTAGGATTAACACTGATGCAAGTAGGTTTTCAGTCAATATTTTTGAATAAAGAAATTTAAGAAAAAACCATTTACTTCTTAATGAGAGAGAAAGAACCAGTGGATCACTTTGGCCAGTACATGTTAAGGGTCAGTCAAGTCCTATACTCTACCACCATGACACCTCCTAGGCTGCAGGTTAAAGGTAGTTCAAAGTGAGTGAGTGAATCTGGATATATTGGAAATGCTTGACATACTCACTGGGCTACTTAGGGAAGCAGCTTCAGAGAATAGTAATTAAAATTATGGTTATTCTTTATCTTAGATTTAATAATGACTGTTTTGTTCCCTTCCTAATGTGCTCTGCTTCCCAATCAAATCAACCAACCTAGCCAAAATACATAACTGATGGGCTCCTTGCTTACACTATGTCTGATTGCTTCTAGACAAATATTATGACTCAGAGTTAAAGATACAGCTCAGAAAGTATGATTTCTGCCAAGACCAGAGTAAAAAAAAAAAATTACTTTTCCATAAAAGTTGGTTGGTTGTTGGTATATTTACATAATCATTGTTTTTTCTGAGAGATGTTGGTCTATTTACATAATCATTGTTTTGTCGGAGACCCGCCCTGTCTGCAGGGCACTGTTTTAATCTCCACTGTTTGCACTCTCTTTTCGCTCCACCCCCTCTCCTAGTCACATCCTGTTTTCCACCCTACCACTTCCTTCCTGGAAACTATAAATGCAGATTCTTTTCTCAATGAACATTTCACTGCTTCCCAACTCAGCCATGAGTCCTTGGTCATCTGTCTCCCACCCATGAAGCTAGCCTACCAGCTGGTGTATTCTATCCACTCAAAAACATAAGAAACCCACAAAACACAGACACAAAGAGCTTGATTCAAGGCTTCAGCAGAAATCAAAGATCAAGGCTTCAGCCTGATGTTTATCTTCAGCCTTAAGGTTCCAAGCCCACAGGTAAGTACAACTTGCAACACATAGTAATTCATTTGCTTTAAATAGAGGGGACATGGGCATATAGAACTTCTTCTCAGAGTTCTGATAATATACCTTCCCTAGGCTAGCTCTAGCCTACATGTTAGCACTTAAGGCTCCTACTTCAAAGTCCCAGTGTCGGTCTCTGTAATATTTCTGAAGGCATAACCTACATGCTAAGAGAAGAAGAAAGTTCCAGAGCATGAAGCTACTCCCACAAGGTAGTGGTGGAAAAAAAGTACAGGAGGCTGGGTGGTATACCAGGCATACTTGGTTGACCATGTACAAGGACCATGCACATGCCACCATGTACAAGGATGCAGGCTCAAGTTCCTGCTCCCTACCTGCAGGTGCTTCTTGAATGGTGAAATAGAGCTAAAGGTGTCTCTTTCTTTCTTCTATTTATTTACTTATTTATTTATTTATATTTATTTATTTATTTTCCCTTTTGTTGCCTTTGTTTAATATTGTTGCGGTTATTGATGTCATTGTTGTTGGATAGGACAGAGAGAAATGGAGAGAGGAGGGGAAGACAGAGAGGGGAAGAGAAAGACAGACACCTGCAGACCTGCTTCATCGCTTGTGAAGTGACTCCTCTGCAGGTGGGGAGCCGGGGACTGGAACCCGGATCCTTACCCCAGTCCTTGCGCTTTGAGCCACGTACGCTTAACCTGCTGCGCCACCACCCAACTCCCTCTTTTTTTTCTTTATCTCTCATTCCTTTCTCAATTTTTCTTTGTCCTATAAAATTAAAATAAATAGATATTTTAAGAAGGAAAGAAAAATTACAGGCTTGGTCCTGTTAGAAACTCAGCAAATTAAAAAAATATTAAATTATTATCCAATGAATTATTGGATAGAGACAGAAATAAAGAAAGGGGTGACAGAGAGACAGAGAAATACCTGCAGCACTGTTTCACCACTTGCAAATGTTTTCCCCTGCAGGTGGGCACCAGGAGCTTGAACCTGGGTTCTTGTGCAATGTGATGTGCATTAAACCAGGTGCACCACTGCGCAGCCCCCTAAGCACAATTTTTTTGAGAGGCTTGGCTTTTGGATTTTTCCAACCTCAGGTTTCTTCAAGTCAAGATCTTTGACTTTAATCTTCTATTTCTTTTCCTTCTTCAAGGCATTAAATTTTTATTAAATGTTACATGTGTTATATGTAAAATATAAGGCATACTAATAAAATGAGCATTCATGAACCACCATCCAACCCAAGAAATATACCATAAGCACTAACAGTCGTGTACTCCTTCTGGATCCCATCTTTTTGCTGCCCCACCAGAAATTTTCTTCCCACCCTTAGAGGACATTTTCTCCCCTCAGGCCTTACTTTTCTCTGCAGTTTGCCAAATGTTTATGTCCTTAAGCAATATATTGCTTGTTTTGGAACTTTAAAAAGCACATCATACTGTAACTGGCATATTTTACTCTTATATTTCTAAGAGTTCTCCATATTGGTTCAAACAATTATGTGAATCATTCCATTTTCAATTTATAGTATTCAATTATAGTAACATACAATGACCTGTTTATCCAGCCTCCTGATAAACAAATTTTACTTACAGGCTTTGTTTTGTTATTATTATGAGTAGTTCTGCTAGGAACATTCTTGTCTACTCACCTACATAAGCAAGGGTTTCTCTAAGGAATGTAATTAGAGATAGGAACTGTTAAGCTATAGGATATATATACATGTATGCTACAACACACAAGGTTAGGGATTTTTGTATATTTTGTTCATTGCCACATCCTCAGAATCTAGAACAGTGCTTGATAAACAGTAGGTTATTTAATAATTATTGATTGAATAAGTGAAAATAATGCCATTTTTTTTCTAAAATGATGACACTAATCTATATTGTTAGATATACAGCAGGTCCTAGTTATTATTATCTTTTTTTTTTTTAAATTTTTTATTTAAGAAAGGATTAGTGAACAAAAGCATAAGGTAGGAGGGGTACAACTCCACACAATTCCCAACACCCAATCCCCATAACCCACCCCCTTCCCTGATAGCTTTCCCATTCTCTATCCCTCTGGGAGCATGGACCCAGGGTCGTTGAGGGATGCAGAAGGTAGAAGGTCTGGCTTCTGTAATTGCTTCCCCTATTATTATCTTTTAAATTAAACACAAATACCTCTTCTCTTATTCTTCTTGATCAAGTATTACACACTAGACATTTCATTTTCTTCTTCTTGCTTCTATAGCAAAAGCACCTGGGATGCTTACTGTTTTTGTGAGAACTAGGACAAATATAGTCACTCTAAGACTCATTTTTCAGGGGCTGGTAGCCCACCTGGTTGAAGGCACCTGTTATTGTGTGCAAGGACCCAGGTTCAAGTTCCCGGTCCCCACCTGCAGGGGAAAAACTTTTTAAGTGGTGAAGCAGGGCTGCAGGTGTCTCTCTGTATCTCTCCCTCTCTACTTCCCCCTGCCTCTCCATTTATGGCTGTCTCTATCTAACAAATAAAGATAATAATAAAAAAGGCTCATTTTCCTTACATGCAAAATAAGAACAATAATGCCTTCCTCTGCAAAAATTTAACATTCTCAATAATGATAGCAGTGAATGATAAATAAAAGAAGAACCCTTATATTCAAAAACTTTTGTAAAGCAGAATGTAACTAAAAATATATTCATACTTACCTTGGACATTTTGTTTTAACTTAAAATATATGATGGTAGATTCATTCTCCAATTTTTGATATAAAGCCAAGGCATGTGTCTGCTGACTTTCCACATTTTCCTACATAAATCACACTCCTAACACATTGCCTACAATTCTTGGGTTTGGGTTTTGATAGTGGAACAAGAATGTAAATAAATCAGAATGCAGAGTTTCAGAGTGTTCTGATGTTTTTCCTCAATCAGTCTTACCCACACCTCTTTCAACAGCAACTATTTTAAAGATTCAACTTAGTTTTCAACTTGATTTTCACAATACTACAACAAATGCCCTTCCTTTTAAGTTTATACTTTGATTTAGAAAGGAATTATATTAACAACTACCATTGACATAAACAGACTTAAGAAGATGTAAGAAGTACAGCTGAATATATATATATATTGGTGAGAGTAGCAGTGAATAGCCAAACTTCATAACAGCAAAATCAAGAGTAACGTCAGCTAGGAATATCTTATAGGCATCAGTTAACATATTTTATACCAAACATAGTGAATCTCAGTTAACCTGGTAAGTAGATTGGAAGTTGGTTAATAGAACTACTATATTGTTTGCTATTCTCTTTGTTTCTATTCTCAGGGTCTGCCTCTCTCCACAGCTGATTGTCCTAATGGAAATCATCTTTCACTTAGGCTTGGGTCATTATCTAGGTTTGCCTCTTGGTCAGTAAACTGGGACAGAGAAAAACATGAACTTGCCAATAAATGAAGTCTGTTAGGTTGGTGAATTCAAAATAGTTATGCAAGGGTTACTCTTGATTTCTAAGAGTTTCCTGTGCTTGCTAAGCTAAGAGGAGAATAGAAATGTGGTGAGAGGGCGGAGGGTAGATAGCACAATGGTTATGCAAACATACTCATGCCTGAGGCTCCAAAGTCCCAGGTTCAATCCCCCACACCACCATAAGCCAGAGCTGAACAGTGCTCTGGTTAAAAAAAAAAAAAAAAAAAAAAGTATCTGTCTACGCTCTCCTCAGATATGACACAGCACTGTGTCAGGGAAGAAGGTCTGACTTTAATTAGCCAGACCATCACCCTACTAAACTCCACTGAAACCAAAACAAACCAGGCAGTCCCATATGTCATAAGAATTAAAGGCATGGTTCCCACTTCCTAACGATGCTTTTACAGAAACCGTTCCACTGTAAAACTTTATGATTTGAATCTTTATAGCCGCCAGCAGAGCACATGTTCACTGCCTTAAATTATAACTTAATCACAATAGAAGCTGACTTTCCAGTCCTTTGCAGTCAAGACAGGAGAGGAAAGGGGACTACAGAACAAATTGCTTGCTGTTTCTGTCTACATGCACCTCACAGCCCAGAAAGACCTAAAAGAATCTTCCAGTAAGGTCTAGAAACATGAAATATAGTCCTATATATATAGCCCAGGACTAGTGAGAGTAAAGTATGTGTTGCCAAGAAGGACAAGAGGAGAAAAGGAAAAACCAGGAGGGATCTTCAGCTAGCCACACCTCATCACTCCACTGGTCAGACCACTCTTTTCCTTAATTTTGACTAAGTATTCTCTACAGTTGGAGACTGGGCTGGCCAAAATGAAGACAAAATAAAATCCTCCCTACCTCTCTTCAGTATGGCTAAGACAACAAAAAAAGATAATAAAAGATGTTGAACAGAAAGGGAAGATTCTGAAGGGATTTATATGCCAAAAGAGAGTTGTTGTTTTTTTTTTTTCAGACTTTGTATCCAAAGAAGATAAATAAAAGTTAAAAAAAAAATTTTTTTTTAACCTCCAGGGTTATTGCTGGGGCTTGGTGCCTGCATTACAAATCCACTGCTCCTGGAGGCCATGTTTCCCATTTTGTTGCCTTTGTTGTTGCCCTTGCTGTTGTTGTTGTTGGATAGGACAGAGAGAAATTGAGAGAGGAGGGGAAGAAAGAGAGGTGGAAAGAAAGACACCTGCAGACCTGCTTCACCACCTGTGAAGCTACACCCCTGCAGGTGGGGAACTAGGGGCTCATACCCCAGTCCTTGTGCTTCACATCATATACACTTAACCCGCTGTGGTACTGCCCGCCTCCCAAAAGTTGTTTTTTTTTTTAACTCCATTAGTCATCGGACAAATGTAAATCAAAACTACAGATAACATTTCATATGAGGATGATAGACAAATCAGAAAATAGCAAGGGTTGACCAAGACATGGAAAAACTGGAATTTTCATCTAGTAATAATGAAAACGGTGGCTGTTAATGGTGCAACCATTATGGAAAATTGTTTGATTGTTCCTCAAAATGTTAAACATAGAGTTACCATATAGCCTAGAAATTCCACTCACGTATAAAGAACTGAAAACAAGACCCACTATATGCTAGTGTGGCAGCATTATTAATAAATTCCAAGAGTAGAAACAACTAAATATTCATCAATTGAGAATGGAGACATAAAATATGACATATCCATATAATAAAATATTATTCAGTCGTTAAAAAGTAAAAAGTATTCAAATGATACAATGTGGATGAAAGAGTTGGGCAGTGGTACGCCTGTTACAATGTGAATGAACCTTAAAAACATGTTAAGTTTACCACACAACAATATAACCCCCACTAGGTCCTCTGGCATCCATTGTATTGTTGTGTGGAAAACTGAGACAAAAAATGCTAAGTGAAAGAAACCAGACACAAATAGCTATATGTTGCATGATTCCATATATGTGCAATGTTCAGATTAGTAAAGTTTAGAATATAGAAAGTAGGTTAATGATTTCCAAGAGATGGGGGAAGGTGGGACCAGGCAGTAGCACACCCAGTAGAGCATACATGTTATCAAGAGAGATGGAAGAAGGAAGAAGTTGGAGAATACAAGGATCCTTTTTATAAGATAATGGAAATGGTCTAAAACTAAATGCTTGGAATGGAGCTACAACATGGTGAGCATACAAAAAACACTGGGTGACACATTTCAAAATTGGCAGAAATGGTAAATTTATATTATGCAAATTTTCTCAGTTGGAAGAAAAAAAAAAGACCAATACTGAATAAGATAAAGCCAAGAAAAGTTTGGGGATGGGTATTGTGTAGAACTGTATACTGTAATCTTACAATCTTGTAACAAAGTATTAATAACAAAAATTATTTAAAAATGGCTAGAAAGACTAATTTAGAATCTACTGGTATAATCTAGATGAGTTATGACAAAAGCAAAAATGGAAAAAAAAACAACAGAAATCTGAAAAAGGTCTAAAGTAGGATAGTCATATGAGGATAGAGAGAAGACAAATTTAAGAAAATTTAGGGGTAAAAGTAGTAAATTCTTGGTATTTAATGTGAAGCATCAGTTTGAGTAGGTGATGCTACTAGGAACATCAGTAGGAAATATAAAAGGCAGATGAGTAGATTGAAAGGAAGTCACTGAGTTCTTTTTATGGATATGATAATCATAACATACTTGTAGAATTTTCATTTATTCATTAAACAAATATCTAATGAACAACTACTAGACATCTGATGAGAATAAGCAGTAAGTAGTGACACATTTTTCAGAGCTTGGTAGGGAATTCTAAGACAGACATAAATTTTTGAAATTAAAAACAGAGAGAGTAGAAAGGATCATTTAGGAGAAATGTATACAAGGGAATTTGAAGAAAACTGGAGGTCAATACTAGACTACAGTGAGTTGAGAAATGAATGGGAGATAAAGATGTAGACTCAAATAAAATCACCATTCTCTCATTGAATAAAATCATGAATTCTTTTATCAAACATTTATGTGATATTACTTGAGATAGTCTGCTATGTGTTGGGCCATGATAGTGAGAAAATCCTCATGAGACATTGGGAAAGAGTGGAAAGGAAAGAAATAAAATAAAAGACCAAAGCCACAAAATATTGAAGGACAACTGAGAAAGATGGAAGGATAGAAGAGTATATAGTTCAGAAAGTGAGAGAACTTCAAGACTGAGAAGTTCTGAGTGATATAATTGGTCCTTGGAGTGCAGTGCAGTGGTGACTAAAATGTTTAGAAATTAATAGGCCTCATACTCAATGGTGAGAAACTGAAAGCTTTTTCTTAGACCAGGAACAATAGGCTGTTCACTATCACAGTCTATATAGCAACTAGGCAAATAGATAAATAGGACCCAAGTGGAAGAGAAGAAGTAAATTTGTTAATATTTGCTGATTACATGATAGTCTGTAGATAGGAAATCCAAAAGAATTCAGTAGAAAACCCTTAGAAATCACTAGGCTATATAATAAGGTGACATGCTACAAAATTAGTATAGAGAAATCAGAGGCATTCCTCTATGCTAGCAACTATTAGAAGATACCAAGAAAGCAATCTCCTACCTCCAATCCCAAAAAAAGCAATTCTATTTACAGCATCCCAAAGAATCAGATATTTAGGAATAAACTTAATAAAGGAGGAGATAGATTTATACATCGAGAAGTACTAGTCATTATAAAAGGATATGAAAGAAGAAAAAAAAGATGGAAAGATATGTCATACTAGACTGGAATAACTAACATCATTAAAATGACTATCTTACCCAAAGCAATAAACAGACTCAATGCGATTCGTATTAAAATTCCTATGAGTTTTATTAAAGAAATAGAACAAATGCTACAAAAGTTAATATGGGACTGTGAAAGACCCAGAATCATCAAAACCATCTTGAGAAAAAAAAGAACAAGAATGAAGGCATCATACTCCCTGATTTATAACTATGTTGCAGGGATATAGTAATCAAAAGTATGTAGTATTCGGCCAAAAATAGACACCCAGATCAAGGAGTAAAACTGATAGCCCCAAAATAATCCCTCACATATATGGACAGTTAGTTTATGACAAAGGGGCCCAGAACTCTATTAAATGGAGAAAGGAGAATCTTTTCAGTAAATGGTGTTGGGTAGCCTGGGTATCTACATGCAGAAGAATGAAACAAACAAACAAACAAAAAACAAGAATGAAACAAAACAACCCCATGTAACAATGCACAAAAGTCAACTCCAAATGGATCTAAGACTTGGACTTTAGACCAGAAACCATAAATATATAGAAGAAAACATTGTCAAGATACTACATGATTACTGCTTCAGAAATGCCTTTGGAGACTTGAATCCAGCAACAAGGAGGAAAAAACATAAATAAACCATTGGTAGTACATCAAAGTGAAAAACTTCTACACAGTAAATTATCACCAAAACAAAAAGACGGGAGTTGGATGGTAGCGCAGCCTGTTAAGTGCAGGTGGTGCAAAGCAAAAGGACCAGCGTAAGGATCCTGGTTTGAGCCCACTCCTCTCCATCTGCAGGGGAGTCGCTTCACAGGCGGTGAAGCAGGTCTGCAGGTGTCTATCTTTCTCTTCCCCTCTCTGTCTTCTCCTTCTCTCTCCATTTCTCTCTGTACTATCTAGCAATGACAACATCAATAACAACAATAAAAAAACAAGGGCAACAAAAGGAAAAATAAATAAATATTAAAAAAAACAGAAAGACACCTACTAATTGGAAGAAAACAGTAATACAACAGACATCATACAAAAGGCTAATAACCAAATGTATAAGCAATGCAGAAAACTTAGAAACAGCAATGACAACAGAAAGCTACCTCATTAAAAATGAGGGAAAGGTATGAAGAGATTCTTCACTAGAGATGATATTCAGATGACCAAAAGACATATGAAAAAATACAAAAAAATCACTGATTATCAGAGAAGGTAACCCTTTTACATTGTTGTTGGGAAAGTACATTGTTCCAGTCTCTATGAAAAACAGCCTTAATAACCTTAATGGAGAGAGAGAAAGAAGGAGAGAGCAAGTGAGATAAGAACACAGTAAAGTACTGCCCTACCACTTATGAAACTTCTCTTGTACAAATACTCCTTTGTGGTGCCCAGGGAGTGGAACCCAGGTCTTCAGACATGGTAAAGTATATGCTCTTCTGGGTGAGTTATCTCCTGATCTCCTAGCCCCAAAGCAATATCTTGACATACTTTTTTCTTCCAGTTATTCTACAGATCACTAAGTTTTGCCAATTTTACTTTCTTTTTAAAAATATTTATTTATCTATTCCCTTTTGTTGCCCTTGTTGTTTTATTGTTGTTATTGATGTCATCATTGTTGGATAGGACAAAGAGAAATGGAGAGAGGAGGGGAAGACAGAGAGGGGGAGAGAAAGACACCTGCAGACCTGCTTCACTGCTTGTGAAGTGACTCCCTTGCAGGTGGGGAGCCAGGAGCTCAAACTGGGATCCTTATGCTGGTCCTTTCGCTTTGTACCACCTGTGCTTAACCTGCTGCACTACCGCTCAGCTCCCTCAATTTTACTTTCTAAATCTCTTTATCATTTTCCCAGATAGCTCTACCTCCAACATCTTAAACAGCCAACTTTTCTAGTCTATAGTATCTGCTTCCTAACCCCCTGTGCACATCTGTTTTAACTCATTCTATACATCTGTTCTTGCCTCTGTCCCACCCATTCTGTAATCTGTAGTCAGGGTAATAAATAGTACTGAATGAATCTTCTTAAATCATTAGTCCTTCTACTTTCTTTCATCATGCCCTTGGGGATTTTTCATTGCTCCTAAGGTTATGACTGAATTTTGAGGTCATACTCCTATCTCCTCAGCTTTGCTTCATATTGTACATACACAACCATTTCCAATCTTTTCTGTCATAGGTCATACCATGAGTCCTCCTGATAAGGCTTTTGCCCATGTTGTTGCCTTGTCTATTATGCTTTCTTTTTCTTTGTTTGTTGTTTTCTAGCAAAGCTACTATTTATCCTAGTTGGCTCAATTTACCAAAAACAAAACAAAGCAAACAAATAAACAAAAAACCCTATGTCATATTATAGTTTAGACTTTCATACCCTGCTACAATAGCAATTTTATACTGATTTAAACAAATATATACTTAAAGTTGTCTCTATGATGACAAGAGTTGTGCCCGACACAGAGTTTTCTATATATAAACATCTCCTGAATAAGTGAGTGGGATGGTAAAAATAAAACTTGCTCAATGCTATTAAGTGGAAAATCTGGGACTACACCCCAACAGATGATATGTTAGCTGAGGGGTTCAAAAGATGAGCTCTGAGGGCTGGGGAGACAGCATAATAGTTATACAAAGAGATTTTCATACTTGAAGCTATAAGGTCCCAGGTTCAATCCCCAGCACCACCACAAACCAGAACTGAGCAGTGCTTTGGTCTCTCTCTGTATCTTTCTCTCTGTGTCTCTCTCATTAAAATAAATACAATTAAAAAAAAAAAGACAAGCTCTGAGGCCTGGTAGTGGTGAAATCTATAAAGCACACAAGTTACCATGTGTGAGGACCAGGGTTTGAGCCTATGGTCCTCATCTTCAGGGAGAAGGCTTCATAAATAGTGGAGCCAGCCAGAGGTGTTTCTCTCTTCCTCTCTCTGTTCTCTTCTCTTTCCCTATTTCTCTCTAGCTCTATAATAATTTTTTTTAAAAAAAAAGGGAAAAATGGCCACTAACAGGGATAGTTTTATCATGCAGGCACTGAGCCCCAGTGATAATCCTGGTAGCAAAAAATCATAAAAAAAACCTATATATAAACAAAAGATGAACCCTACGATTCCTTCAATTTCTAAGATTCTGTGCTTTTAGGTGATCTTGCATCATTTTCCTTTCTATATATTGATTTGGTTACCCTTGTCAACACCTTTCCACTGTGCATTTCAAGAAGTGAAACACCCTAGGAACTGAAAAAAAAAAAAAGTTCCTTTGGATGTTAGAAATCCTTCCTTTATTAGACACTTGGAAGAAAACCCTCAAGAACTACCTTAATAATTGGCCATTTATTCTCTATTTAAACACACTCAAGAACAGAATTCAATCCTTCTCTGAAAGATTGCTTCTGATTTTTTTTCCTTTCTCTAAAAGTATGAGTTAAAGATTTTTTTTTCGTATAACTATCAGTCATTTGAATTTCCTTTTAAAACTAGTGTTTCTGTCCCTTTCCAGTTCCCCCTCTGTATTGACTTAACTGATTTATAAACTCTGTGGATTAAAGACACAGACATTTTGCCATATACATTGCAAATCTGCTTTCTAGTCTGTTGGTCTTCTGATATTGTTTCTGTCATCTAAAAAGCTATATTCAATGCAGAACAAAATGTGGACAATATAAAAAAAATATGTTATGAAAAAAAGAAATCCCCTCTCATCCTTGTTCTTCTTTTCAACTCTCTCCTCAAAGGCAAAAGCTATTAAGTTTCTTCTATCTCTTTGGAGAGCTTGTCTGAATAATAACAACATGTACGTGTATCTGTTTCCTCTTACTCCAAGCCTCAACAAAGGTAACAATTTGCTCTGTGCTCTACACCTTGACTTTTCACTTACAATTCAGGACATATTGACAACCATTTCATATTAGCACATCAAGAGTTGATAGATACTGTAAAATTGCCCTCCACACAGCAAAACCAGCCATACACTCTTATCAGCCATATATGTGAATATCTCTTTTTATACCCTGTGTCAGTACAGTGGTAAATTTTTTTTTGATCTCTGCCAATGTGGGAGAGTGAAGTTGAGGAGTCTTTTTCACATATTTAAGGTACTTATACTCATTTAAAATGTTTGTGCCTTCCAGGTCTTCCCATTTTTTTTTTTTATATTTATTTTATTTATTTATTCCCTTTTGTTGCCCTTGTTGTTTTATTGTTGTAGTTATTATTGTTGTTGTCGTTGTTGGATAGGACAGAGAGAAATGGAGAGAGGAGGGGAAGACAGAGAGGAGGAGAGAAAGATAGACACCTGCAGACCTGCTTCACCGCCTGTGAAGCGACTCCCCTGCAGGTGGGGAGCCGGGGTTCGAACCGGGATCCTTATGCCGGTCCTTGTGCTTTGCGCCACCTGCGCTTAACCCGCTGCGCTACAGCCCGACTCCCAGGTCTTCCCATTTTTTAAGAACTAGAATCAGAGAGTATTTTGCAATGGTGGGAGAAAAAAAAATACTTGCTTAATCTAGTTCTAGCAGCTTTCTACTGGTATAGGGGTGAAAGAGTTTGAGCGTGAGTCTTTTATCAGCAACACATTTGTGACTAAGGTGGCACAGAAAGAATTTCGGCTTTAAGATCACATAGACTTAAACTGGAATCCTGTCTTTTCTTTCCTTCCTCCCTCCCTCCAGCCTTCACTTATTGAAGTTTCGCTATGTATGAGGCCCAGTGCTGGCAGCAGGAGATCCAAAGACAAATAAAACAGCCCTTGCCATCCAGAAGCTCTCCGTATAATGAGGGGCCAGGTACATAAACCAGTAAGTGCAATGCAAAGTAGATAACAATGATGATGTTGATGATGATGAGATACTGATAATAACTAGCAGCTCTGTGGATGATGAATCAGAAAAGGGCAAGGCCAGAGACAAGGAGAGCAGTTAGCAGACTGTAGCAGCAATCTAGGCAATCAGTTCAGTGAGAATGAAAAAGTAAAATCAGATTCTAGGTATAATGAGGCAAAATAAATAAAAGGACAATTTTGATAAAAGCAGGAACAAGACAGGTTGGTGAATTGAGGACTAAGCTAGGAGAAAATCTGCTCTTTCTTTGACATGGCAACTCTTGTGCTTTGTTATATAACAAAGTTCATTAAAAAAAACAAACAAACAAAAAAAACCCTCCCTTTATGCCTTCACCACCATACTGCCATGACCATCTGATTTTTTTCATTCTCAGAGCAGGGCAGAATGCTTTCTTACCCCTTGGCCACTGACATGCTTCAACCAATGGAATGTTAGTAGGCATAATTCAAGTAGAGTCTTACAACATGCTTGTAAATTTGGTCTTGGTGTCTTGGGCTCTTGCCTTTCACCATGAAAAGAGCTTATGTCTGGTAGCTATTGATTCAAGGAGGATAAAAGATACAAGGAGTAGACCTGGATAAAAACCACTGTTCAGAGCTAAGTCTTGCTGTGAACCTCAGCTGATACATGTGTCTATCTGTGCATAAAATAAATACTCCCTATTCTATGGCTGAATTTTAAGCCACAACAAAGGTGACAATTTGCTCTGTGCTCTACACCTTGACTTTTCACTTACAATTCAGGACATATTGACAACCATTTCATATTAGCACATCAAGAGTTGATAGATACTATAAAATTACTGTTACACTGTGTTCTTATGCCAAGAGCTGTTAACATAGATCTACAACAAATATAACTCTTCTTTAGGCTAAATAGCCCTACTTCTTTCAACAGGTCATTTTGTGCTTTCTGTCTCAGCTCTGCCAGGTTTTTTTTGTTTGTTTGTTTTTGTTTTTGTTTTGCAGCAAGATAAACTAACTTGGGCCAGTCAGGAGGCACTCTCCCTAAAGAGTTATCTGATTAGAATTCAAGATGCATGCAGTCATGATTGCCCTATTCCTTTCAACTCTGTCTTAGTTCTAACACCAGCCAAATGTAAATGGAAGAAGGATCTGTCCTTGGGGCCTGGGTTCTGAAAGATCCCAGAACTAAGAGGCTCAGTAAGATGAAAATTCAAACTTCATGAGTGAATTAGAAGAGAGTGTCCTTCAGTTCCAGGTGAATTTCAGGAATAAGAAAAGGATGTCATAAACCATCTAAAATGTATACATGGAAATGGATCAGATGAAAATACTCTATATCTAGGATTCTAAAGAAGATACAGTCTTCTAGCTAAAACCACCTAAAGTAGTAAGATAAGGGAAGGAGAGAGGAGCAGATGCACATTTTGTGGCATCTTAAGTTTAGCCTACAGAACATTGAAAATTCTCTTTAAAGAGAAGCAAAATCATATAAGTTCAGTTCAAAAGTGAGCATTTATTTGGAATGACAAATGATAGCACAACAAATGACATTTTTGAGGTGGAGCAAAATCATAGCTATTGCAAGATTTTTTTTATAATATTCAATTTTAAATTGTCTGAGATACCTCAAAGTGCTTGTTTCCTATAATTCTTAGGCTGTTTACTTTTATATTGATTCTCTACATAAATAATTTCTGAATTCCATTTTTGATAAAGAAAATATAACTCAGAGCATCTCAATTGTTTATGATTAATACTATATATATATATATATAAACTCCTTTTATTTTCAAAAATCCCTATTAATATTGTTATATAATTTTTAAGGATTACTGTAAAATTTGGGAAAACCTCTATCATGTTTCTCTTATATAGGCATTGTAAGGTTTTAGGGCATTTAAAATTTTCCTTTATACTCTTAGACTTAACTGATACTCTGGACCAATTTATGTTGATTACCTAGTTATAATGGCATTGTAGGAGTATTATGCTATCTTTGGCAATGCCAGTGTCTTGGGGATCTCTAAAATAAATAAGTTCACATTAGAATGCACTCATTATTGGTGATATTATTACAGATATCTATAGTTTATCAGCAGAATTTTCTTTAACAAATTCAATCTATGTGATTCTAATTAAAAAAGAGAAAGTAGAGGCTGGGAAATAGTTTAACAGCTAGAGCATATTCCACACTTAGTGTGCATGAGGCCTTGGTTTCAGTCTCTAAATAACATTTCATGTGAGCACTGCATAGCACCAAAGGAGTGCTGTGGATGGTAGAGCAGTACTTTAGTACTATTCCTCTTTTCTGTCTCTTCTCTTTTTTTTCCTCTTTAAGAATATAGAATAAAGTACTGTGCAGTGATATTACATTTGTGATGCTCTCAATTCACTCTGTAGTGACATGTTAAAAGGTAAAGCAAAGATAAAAATGTGTAGTGTATTCATCAATACATGTGCTGCATATGTCTTTAACAAAATTTTTTATGAGAGACTTCCGGAGGCAGGGCTATGAGTAGCAGCAGATGTGTTTCTCTCCTCTCCACTCTCTGATCAACTAGGAATATCAAAGGAGACCACCTGGGACCAAAACAAGATGGGACTAGAATGACTTCAGGAACCCACCAAATCACCAGTGAGTGCAAACACATGTGGATGGTGGACAGAGAGGTGCCTATGAAGAGATTAAATGGCTGGTAACAGCCTGGCAGTTTATCAGTTGAGATACCACCTCCAGTCTGTTTCACCAACAAGGGGACAGCTGAAGTGAGGAGAGGACTCCCCTGAGACTCACCAAGTGCAACTCTTGAGTCTCCACTGCTACTGCCTTCAGACGCTGGAGCAGCAGCAGGGGGGCCCTGTGCTGACACCTGGGGATAGAGAACTAACCAGGAAACTCAGGAGAAGACATATACCTCGGTGGCATAGTGGTGGGGCTGTGAAAGTCTCTTTACATAACCACTGGATTATCTCTGCCACACACTTCTTTATCTCTTGGTCAGAAGTCAGTGATTAAACTAAGAAGTCTACTTATAGTTTAAAAGCCTTCAGGCTCCCATAGCCTACAGGGAAGAAAAAAGCACAAATGAGGCATTTAAGCCACTGAGCTCCAAATCAGGGATTAAAATAATATTGAAACAACTGTTAACTTCCACAACTGTGAACCCATTAATAACCTTACTTAGATACAAGTCTATCCAGGTAATAATGATCAGTAATTTGAAAAGTACTGAGAGAGGGACCTCAT
This sequence comes from Erinaceus europaeus, assembly GCF_950295315.1. NCBI lineage: Eukaryota > Metazoa > Chordata > Mammalia > Eulipotyphla > Erinaceidae > Erinaceus > Erinaceus europaeus. The sequence continues at coordinate 61,547,224 of NC_080174.1, forward strand.
AACATACTATATAGAACATTTAAACCAACAAGAAGAAATATTGGAGAAATGAACCAGGACAAGAGTCCAGCTAAAAGCCCCCCAAAGGGCGAAGCACTAAATAATGAGGTCAACATCCAAACACTAGTTAAAGAAGTAATCACAGGAGTGAGTAAAGAGCTTGAAAGAATTGTTATCAGAAATGCAGAAACAACAAATGAGACTCTGGAAGAAAACACTAATTATCTCAAGGTTATTAGAGAGCTGAAAGCTGAAATAGCTGAGCTAAGAACATAACTAGCTGAACAAGCTAAAATAGTATCAGAACAGGGTAACAAAATAGATGAACTCCAGAAAACAGTACAGGGGAGAGAGAATAGAATCAACGAGGCTGAAGATAGAATTAGCAAGATCGAGGATGAATTAGAGACAACTGAAAGAGAAGTCAGAGATCTCAAAAAGAGATAAAGAGATACTGAAAACAACAACAACAGAGACCTATGGGATGACCTCAAAAGAAACAGTATACGCACTATTGGCTTACCAGAGGAAGAAAGAGAGGGAGAGGAAGAAAGCATTCTTCATGCTATAATAGCTGAAAACTTCTCTAGTCTAGACAACATCTAAGACATAAAGGTTAAAGAAGCCCAGAGTGTCCCAAACAGAATTAACCCAGACTTAAAGACACCAAGAGAAATCATATTTAGAATCGAAAGGAATAAGGATAAAGAAAGGATCCTGAAGGCTGCAAGAGAAAAACAAAGAGTCACCTACAGAGGAAAACCCATAAGATTAGCAGCAGATTTCTCCACACAAACGCTACAGGCCAGAAGAGAATGGCAAGATATCTACTGAGTGCTCAATAAGAAAGACTTTCAACCAAGACTACTGAATCCTGCTAGACTGTCATTCAGACTAGATGGAGGCATAAAAACCTTCTCAGACAAGCAACAGTTGAAGGAATCAACTATCACCAAGCCTGCCCTTAAAGAAGTTCTGAAAGGTCTCCTATAAACAGTCAGACCACCATAAATAGCCCATATATCAGAACACTCTAAAAGAATGGCATTAAAATATCTTCAATCTATGATATCAATAAATGTCAATGGCCAGGATTCACCTATTAAAAAACCACAGAGTAGGAAGATGGATCAGAAAACATAACCCAACAATATGTTGTCTACAGAAAACCCACCTAACTCAACAAGACAAACACAGACTCAAAGTGAAAGGATGGAAAACTATCATACAGGCCAATGGCCCACAAAAAAGGGCAGGAACAGCTATTCTCATATCTGACAAAACAGACTTTAAAATAGATAACATTAAAAAAGATAGGAATGGACATTACTTAATTTTCAGAGGTTCAGTCAATCAAGAGGACTTAACAATTATTAACATCTATGCACCCAATGAGAAGTCATCTAAATACATCAAACATCTACTGAAAGAGCTACAGCAATATACTAACAGCAACACAGTCATAGTAGGGGACTTCAACACCCCACTCTCTCAACTGGACAGATCACACAGGCAGAAAATCACTAAAGAAATGAGGGAGCTAAATGAGGATATAGATAAACTAGAACTATTGGACATTTTCAGAGTCTCATTCACTCCAAGAAACTGGAACACACATTTTACTCAGTCCACATGGGTCATTCTCAAGGATAGACCATATGTTAGGCCACAAAGACAGCATCAGCCAATTCAAGAGCACTGAAATCATCCCAAGCATCTTCTCAGACCACAGTGGAATTAAACTAACACTTAACAATCAACAAAAGATTAGTAATAGTCCCAAAATGTGGAAGCTCAACAGTACACTCCTTAACGACTACTGGGTCAAAGAGGAAATAAAGGAAGAAATCAAAATGTTTCGAGAGTTCAATGAAAATGAAGACACAGCTATCAAAATATTTGGGATACAGCTAAGGCAGTACTGAGAGGGAAGTTCACAGCCATACAAGTACACATTAAGAAACAAGTAAAAGCACAAATAAACAATCTGATTACACTCCTTAAAGACCTAGAAGAAGAACAAAGCCAGCAGAAGGACAGACATAACTAATGTTAGAGCAGAAATAAATAACATTGAAAATAAAACCATACAAAAGATCAACAAAAGTAAATTTTGGTTCTTCAAAAGAGTGAACAAAATTGACAAACCTTTAGCCAGACTCAAAACAAAAAAGGGAGAAGATCTAAATATATTGGATTGCAAAAGAAAGAGGAGATATCATAACAGACACTGCAGAAATGAACGTATCACCTGAGGCTTCTATGAACAACTATATGCCACCAAGCTAGAGAACCTGGAAGAAATGGAAGATTTTCTAGATACCTATGAACTTCCAAAATTAAATAAAGAAGAACTAGATACTATGAACTGGCCCATCATAGCTAATGAAGTTGAAACAGTTATCAAAAACCTTCCCAAGAATGAAAGTCCTGGACCAGATGGTTTTACAAATGAATTCTACAAAACCTTCAAGGAAGAGTTAATACCTCTACTTTTAAAAGTCTTCCAGAAGATTGAAGACACAGGAATACTCCCTTCCAGCTTCTATGAAGCCAACATCACTTTGATACCAAAAGCAGACAGGGACACAACCAAAAAAGATAACTACAGACCAATGTCTCTGATGAACATAGATGCTAAAATATTGAACAAAATTCTAGCCAACCGGATACAGCGGTATATTAAAAAGATTGTTCATCATGACTAAGTGGGGTTTATCCCAGGGATGCAAGGTTGGTTTAATATATGTAAATCAATCAACGTGATCCACCACATCAATAAAAGCAAGACCAAAAACCACATGGTCATAGTAATAGATGCAGAGAAAGCCTTTGACAAAATACAGCATCCCTTTATGATCAAAACACTACAAAGAATGGGAATAGATGGAAAATTCCTGAAGATAATGGAGTCTATATATAGCAAACCTACAGCCAGCCTCATACTCAATGGTGAAAACCTGGAAGCATTTCCCCTCAGATGAGGTACTAGACAGGGCTGCCCACTATCACCATTACTATTCAACATAGTATTCGAAGCTCTTGCCATAGCAATCAAGCAGGAGCAAGTAGTTAAAGGGATACAGATTGGAAGAGAAGAAGTCAAACTCTCCTTATTTGCAGATGACATGATGGTATACATGGAAAAACCTAAGGAATCCAGCAATTATCTTTTGGATATCATCGTGCAATACAGTAAGGTGTCAGGCTACAAAATTAGCATACAAAAGTCAGTGTCATTCCTCTATGCAAACACTAAGTCAGAAGAAGATGAAATCCAGAAATCAATTCCTTTTACTATAGCAACAAAAACAATTAAATATCTAGGAATAAACCTAACCAAAGAAGTGAAAGACTTGTATACTGAAAATTATGAGTCACTACTCAAAGAAATTGAAATAGACACAAAGAAGTGGAAAGATATTTCATGTTCATAGGTTGCAAGAATTAACATCATCAAAATGAATACACTACCCAGAACCATATGCAAATTTAATGCTATCCCCATCAAGATCACAACCACATTTTTTAGAATAGAACAAATGCTACAAATGTTCATCTGGAACCAGAAAAGATCTAGAATTGCCAAAACAATCTTGAGAAGAAAGAACAGAACTGGAGGCATCACATTCCCAGATCTCAAATTGTATTATGGGGCCACTGTAATCAAAACTGCTTGGTACTGGAACATGAATAGACACACTTACCAGTGGAATAGAATTGAGAGCCCAGAAGTAAGCTCCCACACCCATGGACATCTAATCTTTGACAAAGGTGTCCAGACTATTACATGGGGAAAGCAGAGTCTCTTCAACAAATGGTGTTGGACAAAATGGGTTGAAACATGCAGAAGAATGGAACTGGACCACTATATTTCACCAAATACAGGAGTAAATTCCAAAAGGATCAAGGACTTGGATGTTAAACCACAAACTATCAGATACTTAGAGGAAAGTATTGGCAGAACTCTTTTCCACATAAATTATTTATTTATTTATTTATTCCCTTTGTTGCCCTTTTTATTGTTGTAGTTAGTAATGATATCAACGTTGTTGGCTAGGACAGAGAGAAATGGAGAGAGAAGGGGAAGACAGAGAGGGGGATAGAAAGATAGACACCTGCAGACCTGCTTCACTTCCTATGAAGAGACTCCCCTGGGGAGATGGGGGTTGGAACCAGGATTCTTACACTGGTCCTTTCACTTGGCACCACATGCACTTAAACCACTGTGCTACTGCCTGACTCCCACATAAATTTTAAAGACATCTTCAATGAAACAAATCCAATTACAAAGAAGACTAAGGCAACCATAAACCTATGGGACTATATGAAATTAAAAAGCTTCTTCACAGCAAAAGAAACTACTACCCAAACGAAGAGACCCCTCACAGAATATCTTTACATGCCATACATCAGACAAGAGGCTAATAACCAGAAAATTTAAGAATCTTGCAAATCTCAACAACAAGAAAACAACCCCATGCAAAAATGGGTAGAGGACATGGACAGAATATTCACCACAGATGAGATCCAAAAGGCTGAGAAACACACGAAAAAATGCTCCAAGTCTCTAATTTTCAGAGAAATGCAAATAAAGACACTAATGAGATACCAGTTTACTCCTGTGAGAATGTCATACATCAGAAAAGGTAACAGCAGCAAATGCTGGAGAGGTTGTGGGGTCAACGGAACCCTCTTGCACTGCTGGTGGGAATGTCAATTGGAATGTCAACCTCTGTGGAGAACAGTCTGGAGAACTCTCAGAATGCTAGAAATGGACCTACCCTATGATCCTACAATTCCTCTCCTGGGGATATATCCTAAGGAATTCAACACACCTATCCAAAAAGATCTGTATACACATATGTTCTTGGCAGCACAATTTGTAATAGCCAAAACCTGGAAGCAGCCCAGTTGTCCAACAACAGATGAATGGCTGAGCAAGTTGGGTATATATATATATATATATATATATATATATATATATATATATATATATATGAATACTACTCGGCTATAAAAAATGGTGACTTCACCGTTTTCAACCGATCTTGGATGGACCTTGAGAAAATAATGTTGAGTGAAATAAGTCAGAAACAGAAGGATGAATATGGGATGATCTCACTCTCAGGCAGAAGTTGAAAAACAAGATCAGAAAAGAAAACAAAAGTAGAACCTGAACTGGAATTGGCATATTGCACCAAAATAAGAGACTCTGGGGTAGGTGGGGAGAATACAAATCCAAGAAGGATGACAGAGGACCTAGTTGGGGTTGTATTGTTATATGGAAAGCTGGGAAATGTTATGCATGTACAAACTATTGCATTTACTGTTGAATGTAAGACATTAATTCCCCAATAAAGAAATTAAAAAATAAAATAAAATAAATTTTAATTGATTTAATTATGATCAATAAGTCCATTGGATAAGAGGGGTACAATTCCCACCACCGAAGTTCCACATTTCATCCTCTCCATTGGAATCTTTTCTATTCTTTATTCTTCTAGGTGTATGGACACAGGATCATTATGGGGTGCAGAAGGTGGAAGGTCTGGCTTCTATAATTACTTCTCTGCTGGACATGGATGTTGTCAGGTCAATCCATACTCACAGCCTATTTCTATCTTTCCCTAGTGGGACAGGCCTCTGGAGCCCTAAGTCTCCAGAGGCCTGCCCCACTCACAGTGGTGAGATAAGAAGTATATTACTGACAAATGAGAGGTTTTTTTTTTTTTTTTTTTTGACCAGTCATCAATAAGAACCAAATTTTCCACTTAAAATTTTATATATGTGATGGCTAGCTTCTTTATTTATATATTGGATAGAGTCAGAGAAATTGAGAGGAACGGGGAGATAGAGAGGGAGAGAGATACCTGCAGCCCTGCTTCACCACTTGCAAAGCTTTCCCCTGCAGGTGGGGACCAGGGGCTTGAACCTGGGTCCTTGTGCATTATAACATGTTATAACATGTGCACTCAATCAGGTGCACCACCACCCAGGCCCCCCCCCCTTTTTTTACCAGAGCACTGCTCAGCTCTGGTTTACAGTACATGGGATTAAACATGGGCCTTCAGAGCCTCAGTCATGAGAGTCTCTTTGCATAACCATTATGCTATCTACCCCCTCTCGTGATGGCTAGTTTCTAGATCCACAGATTTTAAATTCTAGATCCATAGATTTTAAATTTTAATTTCCATTGCAATGCACCATAGGACACAAGCTCAGACCCATGTACCTTTGTGTGCTGACATTCAATGAGTTAGTTACTGGGCAGTAGCAGTACTCCTGAGAGTCATTTCTACACTGGGATAGTCAGTAATAAGTTAATTCTACACAGAAGAGACTGTGAACCACATAAATAGAACTCATTAAACTCAAATAAACTCAATACATTTCCAACTCAATTCCCCCTTAACAAGGTCCTACAAATACCCACAGCCACTCCAAATCCACTCCACAGAAAGGGAAGTGTGCAGTCAGAGTGGAAACAGTGGACTTATTCAACTTTGACTAAGGTATTTTATTTTTGAAAATTTAAAAAATATGACCATGTAAAAATATTGTTAAGTCCTTTCCCAGGGCCTTGAAAGGAGTCTATGCAAGTAAAGGTCCCTAAAGTTTAACTTTCATTAGTTGCACAGAATATTCACTTCCCTCGCTTCACAGGCGGTGAAGCAGGTCTGCAGGTGTCTATCTTTCTCTCCTCCTCTCTGTCTTCCCCTCCTCTCTCCATTTCTCTCGGTCCTATCCAACAACAACAACAATAATAACTACAACAATAAAACAACAAGGGCAACAAAAGGGAATAAATAAATAAAATAAATATTAAAAAAAAGAATATTCACTTCCAGTGGGGATAAAAATTTCAACTTTTTATTAGCCTCTACACCATCAACAGTATCTCTTTGTTTTTTATTCTTCCATTAAACAAATGTTTATAGAATAAATTGTGCCAGACACTAGGGGTATGATAGTGCTAACATGAATTTAGTTCTTATCCTCCTGAGCTTATGCTTTAGTTGTGAAATAGGCATCAGGCAATTAAATGTTTCTTTTAAGGTTATGTCTGTAGTGATCAAACCAAACAAGCAGAGGCCAGGCGGTAGCATACCTGGTTAAGTGCACACATGATAGTGTGCAAGGACCCAGGTTTAAGTCCCTGGTCCTCACCTCTAGGGGAAAGTTTACCATGAGTGGTGAATTAGGGCTGCAAGTGTCTTTATGTCTCTCTCCCTCTAGCTTCCCCTTCCCTCTTGATTTCTGGCTGTCTCTAACTAATAAATAAAGATAATAAAAAATAAATTAAAAAGCAAACAAGTTCAGCCTAGTCCAGTCCAGCAAGCTATTGCGATTTGCCAAGATGATGAAAGAAGGCCCAGAAAGCAAGAAGTCACTTGATGAAAGCCCTCTCAGGAGCAGCCCCCCTTTGCCTTTGTGGTGCTCCTTGGGCTCAGAGCCTGGCCATTTGGTTCTACACCTGGCCCCATCTGGTGGGCACCCACAGTTAGTCATCCTCTGGTTCTTCAGGCTTTAGATCACTGGGATCTTGAAGCTGGAAAAGTTTAGGTCTTCTTTAACTGAGGAACCCAGGGCTCAAAGCCCAACAGAAGAAACACTGGATGATGGTTCAAGAAAGTTGGAGAAGGACCCTTGCACTGACTACTTCTCAACCTAACACAGGATGAAGAAATGTTGTAAAATTCCCCGATGAAGATCATCAGCTGCAAGTTCTGGTCTCATACTATTTTCTGTCCTTCTTTCCTCCCCTACCACAGTCAACTCATTGAATTAACTTCTTTTTTTCAGTCAGGTATCCTGAAATAGTCATCTCATTCATTATCTCCACTTCTCACCTCCAATTTACTACAAATTCATAGAAGTCTAGCTCTTAGCACTCACCTTGTTGTCCTGTCTGACTCCCTGCCTTTACTACTTCAGTGCACACCAGACTTGCAGATGCCAGTACCTGCTGCTTTCTTGAGCAGACAGTCTGGTTTGGTGCCTAAGAAGCAGGTTGGAAATAACAGTGAATTAATGTCTCCTAAGTGCAGCCTGATGACCTATAGGAGCTGGTATATAGATATCCAAGCTTCTTCATCCTTTGAGAGGAGTAACTATGAGGTAGGTATTTTGTAGTCTTCTAAAGCTGTTCCAGTGGGATTAGGCTCTAATTGCTCACAGTAGTTGCTAGCTTGAGAACTCATCCTTCATGGGCTGCTTCCCTTCCTGTTTTGTCTGTTTGTTTGTTTTTGCCTCCAGGGTTATCACTGGGGCACCAGCACTATGAATCCATTGCTCTTGGCAGCCATTTTTCCCATTTTTTTGGATAGGACAGATTGAAGTTGAGAGGGGAGGGGTAAAGATAGAAAGGGAGAGACACCTGTCGGGCTGTTTCACCGCTCGTGAGATGTCCCCCAGGTCCTTGCACTTAGTGCTGTGTGAGCTTAACCAGTAAGCCAGACACCCTCCCACCTGCCCCCGCTCCCCGCCACCTTCTTGTTTTATTCTCTCTTCAACCTCTTGTGTTCAACTTTCAAATAAACCAATTCTTGTTTCAAGGTCTGCTTTAAGGAAACTCAAACCTAGTACCAAGATCACCAATGACATTCTAATTGTTTCAGCCCTAATTCAATAGTTGGTAAACACTCCTTGGAAGCAGGCTTTCCTGCACATGGATAGCTAGTCTCTTTCATCTGTACCTCCTGTCCCACCTTGTATGGCAAGGTTCCCCAGAGCTCTCAGCTGAGTCATTGCTCTTCCCACTCAACATGAGCTTTTTTGGGTTTTGTAATCATTCTGATCTTGCAAGGAGTCAAATCTTACTTATTGATGATATACTAATATTTTTCTATATTTTTATTCTTTCTCCTATGTTTCAACTGTTAAGATCAACATTCTTTTGGACATTTCCACTTGAAAGCTGCTGTCACCTCAAACTTAATCCTACACCTAACATTTGGTGGGTTGCTGAACAGGTTCTGAGTAAGAACAAGTGTGCATGTAGGAAAATGGGGTAGGAGACATTGGTCAGAGAGCAGTTAAAAGTGATGAATCAGGATGAGCGGGGTGGGTGCATATGATAAAGTGCATTTTACAGTGCACACAGACTGGGTTCAGGCCCTTGGTCCCCACCTGCAGGAAGGAAGCTTCACAAATGGTGAAACAGATAATGCAGGTGTCGCTCTATCTCTATCCTTCTCTACCTCCCCTCCCCCCCTCAATTTCTCTGTCTCTATACAAAATAAACAAAATAGTGGTCCAGGAGGTGGCACAGTGGATAATGCATTGGAATCTCAACCATGAGGTCCCTAGTTCAATCCCTGGCAGTACATGTACCAAAGTGGTCTGGTTCTTTTTCATGAATAAATAAATTATTTTTAAAAATATATAAAATATTTTAAAAGAAATAATTTTTGTGATAGTTATAAATCATGTGGATCCATTGAGAATGTTCCTGGGAGGAAGCTGAAAGATTGACAACAAATGGGAATGTCAAAGTTAATGCTTGATTGTTCAGTAGATAAAACAGATTCAGAGCATCAACAAAGCAAAGAGAACACCTACAACATCTTGGTAGAACAAAATTAACTTTGAAAAAAAAAAACACTGAAATAATCACCATGGGAAAAATTGAACTTTATTGGTCTTCCTTATGCTTATTTTATAAGTTAGCATTATTTTTATTTTAAATCCCATAGGGGAACACTCTTTTTTGGTGCTTAGGAAGATTAAAAGTCTAGCTTGTATCTAAGAAGTGGATGGGGTTAAAGCATAGTTGTGGGATTGGAGAGCTATCTCACTGGGTAGGGCTCATGCCTTGTCACGTGTGCAGCCCAGGTTCACGTCCTGATATCACATGGAAGGTGCAATAACACTGGTGGAAGCTCTGGTGCTATAGTGTCTCACTTTCTCTGTGTTTTTCTAGCTGAATAGAAAGGTAGCCTGGATGTAAATAGTGTTTGCACAAAGTCTCATCTAAAAAAAAAAAGTGGGGGTGCACACAGTAGAATACATAAGGACCTGAATTCAAGTTCCTGCTCTCTACCTGCAAAGAAGGAAAGCTTCACAAGTGGTGAAATAGTGCTTCAGGTGCTTCTCCCCTATCTTCCCCTTTCCACTCTATGTCTCTCTGCCACTATTCAATAAATAAATGTATAAGTAAAAATAGTTTTAAAGGGAAAGGAGATAGCATAATGGTTATGCAAAAAGCCTGAGGCTCAGAGGTTCAATCCCATACACCAACATAAGCCAGAGCAGAAAAGTGCTCTGGCAGAGAAAAAAAAAAACGTAGTAAATATAAATCTTAATTTAAAATACAGTTGAATTGTATAAACTTGAGATAACTGGAAGATATTATAACATCTTTTAGATGCTTACTATATATTGGGTACCATATCCAGCCTTTGAATAAAATACCAATTTGACCCTCATAATAACCCTTTGGAATGGGTATTGAGGAAATGAAGACACAAAGAAGCTAAACAACTTGTAGTCAAGATTTGAGCCCAGCCAATCTGACTTGAAAGACTGCTTAAGTCAATATGCTATCACATTAAAAGCCCTGAAAAGTGAAGTCTGTGCTGAGGCTATTTTACATGAATATTTAAGTTTCGTGCTCTTTTTTTTTTCTTAAGTTTTTATTTATAAAATGGAAACACTGACAAGACCATAGCATAAGAGGGGTACAATTCCACACAATTCCCAAGTTTCTTGTTCTAATTGAAAGAAACTGAAGTTGAAATCCATGCACAATCCAATATGGATGCCGTTATTCAAGAATGAAAGACTCCATGCATATGGAAAGTCCTTGAACTTCCACATGAAGATAACCAAGTAGTTGTATAGTTATGTATTCTAAGTTAGAAAAAATGTATATATACATCATTTACATCCTATGACTTTGCACTTTAATAACTATTATCAAGATCATCCTGTACAATAGTGAAGGAGTAGGATCTTTCTGTTTTAGAACTTAGGTCCAGAGATGGAATAACAATAGGCTGAAGAATCTATTATCTTTTTAGAATATATATCTGAATATAGCACTCTTACTTAAAACTCTTCTTATTTTCACCATTTTCCCCCTCCCCTCAACTGGAAAAAAATTTAGTTATAAATAGGACCCTGTTTACCTTTATGTTTTATCTTTAGTTCATCCACTTACTCATAGTTCTAGTCATTTGCCAATTACTTTCTGCCCATTTATACTCCTGTATCTTTGCATGTGTCTATTTCTTTGCTCAGAATCCTCTCTACTCCCTCCTCCAACTAGAGTGATCTTACTCATTATTATTCTTCATTCATTTACTCAAAAAATAATCTGGGATATCTATTTGTATGAATAATTATTTAATATATGTTCTTATTAAAACATCAGGATGCATTGGATCGACCTTCTCGTGGTGTATCCCGTGAGTACCCATTCATTGGGGAAACTGATGATCCTTCCTAGCCGACTGAATCCACATGGATCCCAGTCACTTTCAAAGCCAGCAACAAGCAGCTCCTGACAGCTTTCAACCTGACGCTGTTGACTGGCTACGGAAGAAGGGCAAACGCTAGAAGAAGAAGATTAAAACATCATAATCTGTTCTTTTCCTTCAAAGCATTTATCACAATTTACCAATTTCTGTTTATTTTTGTGTTCATTTGTCTTATGCTTGAGGGAAGAAGGAGAGAAGAGGAAGGGGAGGTTGGTAGGTACTCTAACAGGTTGTTAGAGTAAATGAGACTGCAGGAAAAGGAAAATGAGGGAAAGTCTAAGGAATTATTTTTGGAGCTAAGATGTAAAGGATATATGGGATTAAGTGGGCAAAATGGGCAGGAAAGGAGCAGGAGGTAAGGCAGAAGGTTATGCGTTCCAGATTAAGGAATCAGCAAGTGCCAGGACCCTCAGGTAGAAAGAGGCCAGCCCCCTTGGGTCCCCTACAGGTTAAAATAACTTGTGTGTGTGTGGTTTTTTTTTTTTTTTTTTAGAAAAGTAGTGAGATGCTCTTGGTGAGTCTAAGCAGGGAATGAATTGATTTCACTGCATTATTTGAAAGTATATTTCTGAGGGCCCAGGAGGTGGTGCACCTAGTTGTGTTGTTGACTCATTTCTAGCCCCTGGTCCCTACCCACAGGGTGGGGTAAGCTTCAAAATCCATGAAGCAAGTCTGGAAGTGTGTCTTTCTCTCTCCCTATCTCCTGTTCCCCTCTCAATTTCTCTGTCTTATCAAAAAAAAAAAAGTATCTTTCTAGTTGTCTTGTAGAGACCAGGTTGGGAGCATAGCAAGTGCCACTCTTCTCAATGTCCTCATCCATTATTGCTATTATCATTATCATTATTGCTATTATTATTTGTTGTTGTTTTTCACTCCAGGATTTCACTGATTTTTTTTTTATTCAGAAAAAGGCACAGACACAAAGAAAGAAACCACAGCACTAAATAGTACTGAAGCTTCCTTCTATGTGAAGAGGACCAGGCTCAAACCTGGCTCTCACAAATAGCAAGCAGCACATTAGCCAAATGAGCTGTTTTGCGGTCTTTTTTTTTTTTTAATGGGTTAGAGAGAAATTGAGAGAAGAGGAAGAGATAGAGAGGCAGAGAGACACCTGTAGCACTGCTTCACTGCTTTTGAAAGTTCCCCCTGGGTTCATGTGCATAATAATGTGGGTGCTTGACCTGGTGTGCCACTTCCTTGGTCCCAATTAGAGTCCATCCTGTCTCCTATACGCTCCCACCAAAATTTAAGAAATTTCTTGAGGACAGAATCTTGATCTGTTTTATTCACCACCCTACTCACTAAAATAATTGTTAGCAGTTAGTAGTTTCCTAATAAATGTTACATAGAATGCAACTTGATCATGCCATTTCTCACACTACTCTGTAGTTACTTTCTTATACAGCATCCCAACTTCATGGACTTTACAGTGCTCTGAGAGGTAAATGATCTTTCTTGTAAAAAGGGATCTAAAATTCTATGTAGCACAATGTTAAAGATATAAATAAAAGTCATATAATCTGAAAGAAGACATTTGCCCCACCATTTGACTTTCCTTCTGTAACATATAGTAACTGTACATCATTATAGGGGTATTGGGTCCTGAATAATCAAAAACAAACAAACAAAAAAATAAAAAAGAACAACAACAACAAACCTTCATGCATTCTGCAGAGGAAAGGAATTTTATTCTCTCAATTGAACATAGCCTGAGATGAATGGTAATTATCTTTGTTTGGGTTGTCCAGTAGCTTTTACCTCTTCCTTTTATTTCTTTTTTTAACATAATTTTTTTTACTTATTTATTTTTTAAATTTCTTTATTGTGGGATTAATGTTTTACAGTTGACAGTAAATACAATAGTTTGTATATGCACAACATTTCTCAGTTTTCTTTAGTAAACCCAATTACTGTACAGTTACCAGGAGTAAGTCAAAGTACTTTCTATTGCAATAATGTATATAAATACAGTATTCAAGGAGGTTACAATTCTTACATACATTGTTCAACATGGCTGCTAGGGTCATTTCTCAGTTTTCTACACAATACAACCTCTGCTAGGTCCTCTGCCATCCTGTTCTGGAACCTGAACTCCCCCCCTCCCCCACCCATCCCAGAGTCTTTTACTTTGGTGCAATACAACAATTCCAGTCCAAGCTCTGCTTAGTGTTTTTTCTTCTGATCTTGTTTTTCAACTTCTGCCTGAGAGTGAGATCATCCCATATTCATCCTTCTGATTCTGACTTATTTCACTTAACATGATTTCTTCAACCTCCATCCAAAATGGGCTGAAAACAGTGAAATCACCATTTTTACTCTGAAAATGTCCAATAGCTCGGGTTTATCTATATTTTCATTTAGCTCCCTCGTTTCTTTATTGATTTTCTACCTGGATGATCTGTCAAGTTGAGACAGTGGGGTGTTGAAGTTACCTGCTATTGCTGTGTTGCTGTTAATATATTGCTGTAGCTCTTTCAGTAGATATTTGATGTATTGAGATGGCCTCTCATTGGGTGCATAGATGTTGATAATTGTTAAGTCCTCTTGATTAATTGATCCTCTGAACACTAAGTAATGTAATGTAAATTTTATTTATTTATTTTAATTTTTTAATATTTATTTTTTATTATTTGTTGCCCTTTTATTGTTGTAGTTATTGTTGTTGTTATGATGTCATTGTTGTTGGACAGAGATAAATCAAGAGAGGAGGGGAAGACTGAGAGGGGGAGAGAAAGATAGACATCGGCCGACCTGCTTCACGGCCTGTGAAGTGACTCCCCGGCAGGTGGGGAGCTGGGGGCTCAAACTGGGATCTTCATGATGGTCCTTGGGCTTTGCATCACATGCACTTAACCTGCTGCACTACCACCCAACTCCCTAAATTTTATTTATTTTAAGGTATATCATGTCAGATATGAGAATAGCTGTTCTTGAACTTTTTTGTAGTTCACTGACTTGTATGATAGTTTTCTATCCTTTCACTTTGAATTTGTGTTTGTCTTATTGAGTTAGGTGGGATTCCTGCAAAAAACATATGGTTGGGTTGTGTTTTCTGATCCGTCTTCTTACTCTGTGCCTTTTAATAGGTGAATTCAGGCCACTGACATTTATTGGTATCATAGACTGAAGATGTTTTAATGCCATTATTGTAGATTCTTAAGTGTTCTAATGTATGGCATATTTATGGTGATCTGATTGTTTATAGGAAACCTTTCAGAACTTCTTCCAGGGCAGGCTTGGTGATAGTTCAGTCTTTCAACTGTTGCTGTCTGAGAAGGTTTTTATGCCTCCATCTAGTCTGAATGACAGACTAGCAGGATACAGTAGTCTTGGTTGAAAGCCTTTCTCATTGAGCACTCAATAGATATCTTGCCATTGTGTGGAGAAGTCTGCTGCTAATCTTATGGGTTTTCCTCTGTAAATGACTCTTTTGTTTTTCTCTTGCAGCCTTCAGAATCCTTTCTTTATCCTTTTCCCTTTTTCATTCTAAATATGATGTGTCTTAGTGTCTTTAAGTCTGGGTTAATTCTGTTTGGGACCCTCAGGGCTTCTTGAGCCTTTATGTCTTTTATGTTGTCTAGACTAGGGAAGTTCTCATCTATTATGTCCTGTAGAATTCTTTCTTCTCCTCCCTCTCTTCCTCTAGTAGGCCTATAATGCATACATTATTTCTTTTGAAGTCATCCCATATGTCTCTGTTGTTGTTTTCAGTATCTCTTAATCTCTTTTTGAGATCTCTTCTTACTTCGTTTTCTCTAATTCATCCTCAATCTTGCTAATTCTGTTTTCTGCCTCATTTATTCTACCCTCTCTCCCCTCTGCTGTTTTCTGTACCTCAGCTATTTTGTTACCCTGTTCTGATACTGTATTAGCTTGTTCATCTAGTTGTGCTCCTAGCTCAGCTATTTCAGCTTTCATTTCTCTAATTACCTCGATATAGTTAGTGTTTTCTTACAGTCTCATTTGTTGTTTTCGCATTTCTGATGACAATTCTTTCAAACTCTTTACTCACTCCTGTGATTAATTCTTCAATTTGCGTTTGGATATTGTCCTCATTCTTAAGTGCTTCTACCTATGAGGGGATTTTAGCTGGGATATTTTTTCCTGGTTCATTTCTCCAATGATTTTTCTTGGTTTAACCATTATATATGGTGTTTTATGAGGTCCTTCTCTCAGTACTTTTCAATCCACCCATCACTCTTGCCTGAATTGACATGTGTCTAAGTAATGTACTTAAAGAGTTCACAGCTGTGGAAATTAACAATTGTTTCAATGTTATCTCAATCCCTGAGTTGAAGCACAGTGGCTGTTAAAGGCTCTTTTTTTCTTTTTCTTCCCTGTAGGCTATGGGAGTCTGAGGGCTTTTTACCTATAAGTAGGTTTTTTAGCTTAATCTTTCAATCCTCACCAAGAGATAAAGCAGGGTGGGGGAGAGATAGTGCAGTGGTTATACAAAGAGACTCCCACACCCCAAGGATCCAAAGCCCCAGGCTCAATTCAGCTCTCTGCTGGCAGTCAGAACCAAGCCAGGCAGCATTGCTTGGTTCTATGCATTTCTAAACAAGTCCCATTTAGAGTCTGTGAGTTCTAAGGCAATTATTCACCATGTTATCATCAGGAGAACAATGTAGAAAGGCTCACACTATACAGCTTCACCTCTAGACCATTGGGTTGTAGATGTTCTCCTGAGTTTCTTGGTCAGTTCTCTGCCCCCTTATGTCAGCATAGGGCCTTCCCCTGCTCCAGCCTCCAAGGAGCAATAGCAATGGAGACTCACAGTTGCATTTGGTGAGCCTTAAAGGAGTCCTCTCCTCCCTCCAGCAGTCTTTTTGCTGGTAAAACAGACTGGAGGTGGCTCTTTAAGTGGCAAACTACTGGACTGTTAACAGCCACTCAGGAGTTTAGCTCCAGGAATCTCTCCTTAGGCTCCTCCCTATCTATGAGCCATGTGTTTTCACTCACTGGTGACTTGGTGGATTCCCAAAGGAGTCCTAGTCTTGTCTTATTGTGGTCTCAGGTGATCTTTCTTACTTACTCTGTTTTAATTACAGAGAGAAAAAGAGAGGGAGAGAGACACACATAGAGAGAGACCAGAGAATTGCTCAACTCTGGCTTATAGTGGTTCTGGGGATTGAACCTAGAACCTCAGAGCCTCAGGCATGAAAGTCTTTTTGCAGAACCATTATGCTGTCTCTCTAGCCCTTCCTGCTCTTTTACTACTGAAGATCTTGGGTTATCTTTCTATGTCAAGAGAATTCTTATTCCTATTCTAGAAGATGACACCTGAGTAATATTTTCACTAGACTCATAGGGCCCAAGGCTAGAAAGGGTCTCTAGGGTCACCTAATTTGTCCATTGCCCTGACCCCACAGTTTTTTGGATTTTTTTGTTTGTTTGTTTTGGTTTTTTTTGCCTTCAGGGTTATAGCTGGGGCTCAGTGCCTACGCCACGAATCCACTGCTCATGAAGATATTTTTTTTTCCTTTTGTTGCCCTTGTTGTTTTATTGTTGTTGTGGTTGGTATTATTGTTGTTATTTGTGTCATTGTTGTTGGGTAGGACAGAAAGAAATGGAGAAAGGAGGGAAAGACAGAGAGGGGGAGAGAAAGATAGACACCTGCAGACCTGTTTCATCACTTGTGAAGTGACCCCCCCCGCAGGTGGAGAGCTGGGGGCTCAACATCCCAGTTTTTTAAAAAATTTTTTTATTGGGAGATTAGTGTTTTATAGATGACAGTAAATACAATAGTTTGTACATGCATAACATTTCTCAGTTCACACCCCACAGTTTTATCCCCTTCAGTAATACTTCTTCCTAATCACTTGGCTGTCTGGCCTTTGGGTCTCCCTAGACAAGCTGAGGTGTCAACCAGGAACAGATGGCAGGTATTGGAAACAGAGAACCCAGAAAGTCATCCTTGATTGAAAGTTTCCATGTTTATTACATAAAGTTGTGTCATACCCATAGCTTTCTGACTAGTTGATTTTGTCTGTATGTCCAATTCTTCCACTTATCCTGGACAATTAAATTAGTTTTCATGACTGTTTTCCCCTATCAATTAACTCATCTTTCCATATCATTTAAATTTTTTCTAATTCAAGCATTTGTGGTTCTAACAAACCTCTTTTTCTTGCAACTGACTTAAAACATCCAGCTCCTTAATTGACTAACTAATCAAACACTTACTGAATACCGACCACATTTTCCACCCCACAAAACTCTCTTGTAATAGTACTATAGCCCTTTAAGAATCTTGCAGCACATTCACTGTGGGTCTCATCTCCAATTGACCAAATTCCAATCCCATAACAACAATCACCAGGATCAGACCTCTAAAAGCCACGTTGATTTACCTCTCTACAAAGCAAACCTCAGAATCCTAGTCTCCCAGGATGTGCTTCTGTGATTCCTGGCCCAGCTCGCCCTCCCACACTGCTCTTCAGGCCAGGATGCTCTATAGGCACCATCACATTCTGACATCGCCATTCCCTTTTATGCAATTTTTGGCTTTCATTTCTTTCTCTTCTGTTCTCCTCTCCTTGTTTGTCTTACCCATTTCCTTCCTCCCTCCTTTGGTGCCCAGGGTGTCTCACTTGGAAAGAATTCTTCAGTCATTATACTCCATGGGTCCCTAAGTTTTATGTGTGAGGTGTTCTCTCTGGCATTTTGTACTTGAAGCATTGTGGAATAAGCACTGTGCCCCTGCTAAGCTGACTCAGTGAAGCACTGCTCCACTCAGGCATCCAACTCTTAAATTCTACTCACTGAGACACTTTTCTGACCAGCAAACTCACAAGTTTTATTTTGTAGACTCTGATCCTTGCATAATGCATGATTTTACCACTTTTTCACTCAGATAAAGTGATGGAGACAGAGAGACAGAGGGAGGGAGAGGTAACATAGCACTGGAACTTCCTCTGAAGCCATGACACTCCTATGTGGTGCTGAGGCTCAAACTGGGACTTGCCAACGCATGTGGCCTACCCAGGGCATTGTTTCTTTGACTCTAAATGCACTTTCTTGGAGATAGTACAGTAGTTACACAACAGACTTTCATGACTGAGACTCAGAGGTCCCAAGTTTAACTTCCAACATCAGAGCTAAACAGTGATCTGAATAGAGAGAGAGAGAGAGAGAGAGAAACAGAGACACACACACAGAGAGAGAAACAGAGAGAGAGAGGGAAAGCTTTTGCTGTGGGAGAGGTGGTTTGCCAGGTTGAATACATGAACTGAATGTACAAGATCCCAAGTTTGAGCTCCAGTACCACTTGTGTAGAAGTGATGCTCTGATTCTCTCTCATACATAAATAAATCTTCAAGGAAAATTGATAGAAGAAAAAAAAACTCAAAATAAATAGAAATGCAGTAACAATAGAATGATAGGAAAACAATTTGGCAGGTTTCTTATAAAGTCAAATACATACTTATCGTATGACCTAGAAATTTCACTCTTAGGTATTTACTCAAGAAAAATGAGACTTTACATGCACACAGAAACCTACTTGCAAATATATATGGTGTCTTTATTCATAATCAACCAAACTAGAAACTACTCAATACCCTTCAACTGGTGAACAAACTACAATACATCCATATAATACAATACTACTCAAAAAAAAAGTAATGGACTTACAAGTATGAAACAAGATTCTATGAACTGAGGATCAAAGGAAATAAGAGAATTTTTCAGAATGATGGGACTCATCCATATTCTTACTATCTTGGTGATGATGAGTGTATGCATTTACCCAAATTCATAATGTTATATATCATAAAGTATATGTAAAATATACCTCAATGAATTCAGCTTAGAAAGTTGTCCCATTAGGGCCAGGTGGTGGCTTCTTTCCTTCCTTTCTCCCTTTCTCCCTTCCTTCCTTCCTTTCCTCCTTCTTCCTTCCTTCCTTCTTTTCTTTCCACCAGGGTTATTGCTGGGGCTCAGTACATGCACAACAAATTCATTGCTCCTGGCAGTCTTTTTTTTTTTTATTTGACAGGATACAAAAAAATTGAGCGGTTGGGTGGTGGCACATCTGGTTGAGCACACAAGTTACAGTAAGCAAGGACCCAGGTTTGAGCCTCTAGACCCCACCTGCAAGGGGGAAAGCTTCATGACTGGTGAAGTTCTCTCTCTCTCCTTTCTCTCACCCCTTCCTTCTTGATTTCTAATTGTATTTATCTAATAAATAAATAATAGAAACTAGAAAGAGAGAGAAACTGAGAGTTGAGGGGGAAAGGAAGAGAAACTGAGAGATACCTGCAGACCTGCCTCAGCACTTGTGAAGCTTCCCCTCTGCAGGTGGGGTGTAGGAGCTCAAACCCAGATCCTTGCACATGGTAACATATGTTCTTATTTGGGTGCACTATTGTCAGGTCCCAAGGTGAGAATGCTAATGCTTTAGCAATGAAATATGTATTTTCACACTATTGTGCTTTAACATTCTCACCATTTTAATTTATAAAAGTAGCAAGAAAATCACATAAACAAAAGTTCGTTAAGGATCTTTGATAATTTCTAAGAATACAAAAAACTCCTTTTGAGACCAAAAAGTTTGATCATACCATTATGCTAAATTAATACTCCAACCTACATGAAAAATATATATAGAATGGGAATCGGGCGGTAGCGCAGTGGGTTAAGCACAGGTGGTGCAAAGCTCAAGGATAGGTGTGAGGATCCCAGTTCGAGCCCTCGGCTCCCCACCTGCAGGGGAGACACTTCACAAGTGGTGAAGCAGGTCTGCAGGTGTCTTTTTCTCCCCCCTCTGTCTTCCCCTCCTCTCTCCATTTCTCTCTGTCCTATCCAACAATGACGGCATCAACAATAACAACAACAATAACTACAAGAGTAAAACAACAAGGGCAACAAAAGGGAATAAACAAATAAATATGAAAAAAGAAAATATATATAAAGGAAAAACTATCGGTTTACTTAAAAAGCATCAATGCAGTGGCTGGGCGGTAGCGCAGCTGGTTAAGCACACATGGCACAAAGCGCAAGAGGCAGCAAGGATCACAGTTTGAGCCTCCAGCTCCCCACCTGCAGGGGGTTGCTTCACAAGCAGTGGAGCAGGTCTGCAGGTGTCTATCTTTCTCTCCCTTTTTTGCCTTCCCCTCCTCTCTAGACTTCTCTCGGTCCTATCCAACAACAACAGCTATGACAACAATAACTACTACAACAAGCTCAACAACAAGGGCAACAATATGGGAAAAATGACCTCTAGGAGCAGTGGATTCATAGTGTGGGCACCAAGCCCCAGCGATAACCTGGAGGCAAAAATAAGTAAGTAAGTAAATAAATAAATATTAAAAATGCATCAGTGCAAATATTTTAAACTTAATTTTTCTTGATCTTTAAAAAATATTTTATTTATTTTCATAAGAGAGACAAGAGCACTGTTTAGCTTGGCATATTGTGGGGCCAGAATAAATCTGAGACCCGTGGGGCCTCAGGCATGAAAGTCTGCTGCACTACCTTTGTGTATATCCCTGACCTTTAATTATACTTAGAAAAATACTTTTCATGACTAGAGACTTTTCCAGAAACATGACGGATAATTCTATCTTAGAAAAATCTACTATAGGGAGTCGGGCTGTAGCACAGCGGGTTAAGCGCAGGTGGCACAAAGCACAAGGACCAGCATAAGGATCCCGGTTCGAACCCCGGCTCCCCACCTGCAGGGGAGTCGCTTCACAGGCGGTGAAGCAGGTCTGCAGGTGTCTATCTTTCTCTCCTCCTCTCTGTCTTCCCCTCCTCTCTCCATTTCTCTCTGTCCTATCCAACAACGACAACAACAATAATAACTACAACAATAAAACAACAAGGGCAACAAAAGGGAATAAATAAATTAAATAAATATATATTTTTAAAAATCTACTATAATAGAATCCATTATATTAACAGATTACACAAGAAAAACTTGATGATCTCCACTTTACAAAGTGATAAAGTTCAATTCCACTTCTGACTTTAAGAAGTTAGCAAACAAACCAGTAAAAGAGAAAATTCAAAACTCCCAGCAAGCCAATAATACAGAGAAAACATCTTTATTTTGAAGAAGAGCATTCACCATTCCCCCTAAAGGCAGGAAGAAAACAAAGATTCCAATTTCTTAAAAATTTTTATTTATTTATTCATTCCCTCTTGTTGCCCTTGTTGAGATTCCAATTTTCATTGCTATTATTAAAACTATTGAACATGACATGAGCCTGAGGATTTAGCTAGTGCAATAGGACAAGAAAAAGAAATGAAAACATTATGAAGACAGAAAGAATACTATCACTACTCTACTGTTTACAAGTGATTTTATTTTCAAGTTAGAAAATCTAAGAATTAACTTAAAATTCAAAATTAATACTAGATTTCAAGAAAAATAATAGTTACAGAACAGATTAGCGGGGGGGGGGGAACCACTCCTTTTCCTCCCAACCAACTATAACCAAATAGAAAAGTGTAATGGGAAATATCTTATTTATAATAGCTGGAAAGTTACAAAATATATTTGACTAAACTCATCAGTGCTTCCAAGATTTATATAAGAAACTGCATGCTTTACTGAACAGCATTAAAAGAAGACAAAAATAAATGATGAACACATCATGTTCCTGGATGAGATTCAAATTAAATTAATAAATTTAATGAAATTCCAATCTAAATACTTAAAGAGCATTTTATGAAACTGGGTATATTTATTCTAAAGCTCACTTAGGAAAGGGAATGTTAAAAAGCAGTATAAAGTCATAAGAAATATGTGACAACAAAGGAGAATAAAAAGAACAGAATATGAAGGCCTTGGTCCCATAAGTATTAAAATATTCTATAATGTTACAATAACTGAAACAATGTGATATTGGCACAAAAATGGACCTCCAAAATCAAAGAGGCATAATAAAATTCAGAAGCAGGACAATATACAGTCTAACATTTCAAACTAGCAGGGAAAGGATAGACTAATCCTTTCTTTCTTTTTCTCTTTCTCTCTTTCTTTCTTTCTTTCTTTCTTTCTTTCTTTCTTCTCCTTCTCCTTCTCCTTCTCCTCCTCCTCCCCCTCCCCCTCCTCCTCCTTCTTCTTCCTCTTCTTCCTTTCCTCCTCCTTCTCCTTCTCCTTCTCCTTCTTCTTTTCTTCTTCTTCCTCTTCTTCTTCCTTTCCTCCTCCTTCTCCTCCTCTTTCTCCTCCTTCTCCTTCTTCTTCTTTTCCCTCCAGGGTTATAGCTGGGGCTTGATGCCTGTATTACAAATCCACTGCTCCTTGGTGGCCATCCCCCCCCCCATTTTATTGGATAGGACAGAGAGAAATTGAGAGAGGAGGGGAGATAGTGAGGGAGTGAAAGATACACACCTGCGAACACACATCACTGCTAGTGGAGTGTCCTCCCTGCAGGTGGGGAGCCAGGGGCTTGCACCAAGTCCTTGCTTGGGTCCTTAAGCTTCATACGTACTATGTGCATTTATGCTGGTGTGCCATTGCCGGACCCCTAGACTAATTCTTTGTGTTGGGAAAATTGGAAACTCCCTTAGAAAAATATTAAATTAGGTGAAATATTCACCAGAGAAGTATTCGCTGGGTAGGGTACATACATTGCCATGCTCTTGACCCAGGTTTAAGCCCTGGCATCACATAGGGAGTGCCATAGCACTAGAAGAAGCTTCATGGCCTTGTGAGTGAGTGTGTGTGTGTGTGTGTGTGTGTGTGTGTGTGTGTATGTGTGTGTGAAAAGTGGTTCTGAGCAGTGGAATTACACAAGCACAAGGCCCCAGATTTACAAAAAGTAAATACATGAATAAAAGTAAATTATAATCTACATTAAGGATAAATGGAACCTTATATTAGTAGTCAAACTTGGACAGTAAAACAATAAAGTATTGAAAAGATAATACATCATATATAATATCATAAATAATCTTTTGGGAGGAAGGAATACCATTCGAATAGAGAAGTGAGGTTAGAGTGGTGAAACCCCAGAGATGTCATATATAACTGTGATAGTACACATGAATACATACTAAATACCTGAAGGAGTACATACTAAACTGAAGGCAATGTTAATCTTTATGGAAGGAAAAAGGATGAACGAAGTAGAGTAAAAGAGATTTTTACTTTGGAGTTATTTCCCTAATTATTTATTTCCATAAGAAGTATGTATTTGTTTTACTTGTACATTTTCAAAATCAATATAAAAAGGAGAAGGAATTTTTCTGTAATACCTACAAGGAGAAATTATTACATGCCAAGAAAGAGCATTGGTTTGAAAAGAGGAAGCAATATCTCTTTCTTCAAAGGCAGTTGTGGTACTGGGGCTCAAACCCAGAGCCTCAAAATGCAAGTCCTGCACTCCACCATCTGACTTACTCTTTTTAATGCATTTTTTGCAATATTGTCAAAGACTATCTGAAGATTTCCAATACGTAAATATCTACCTCCCATATAATATCCAGGTACATATTATACCAAACATTTACTTTATCAGTGGTTGAGCACAGGACCTGCATGTCCGAGATCTCAAATAGTCTCAGGTTCAATCTCTGTCATCACCATGTGTCAGCATGAGTGGTATTCTGTTCTCTCATTCTCTATCTCCTTCTCTGCATAGATAAATGAATACAATCTTCTTAAAAATTTGTTTCAAACACATTTGAGGAAAACTAATTTTGTGAAAATAGTGTGATCTTGTACATTTATTTGTTGATCATTTCTTGTTCTCATGTCTAATGCCCCCAATTATTTTGTAAGTGTCTTGAGGTCAAGGACAAAATGCTGAATTTCTTTGTATCCCCATTGTGATAGCACTCAGAACATGTTTGCTGACTGAATGCTTGAGAAAACATTAAGAAATGAGCAGTCACTCACAAAGGCTAGTTTAAGTCTCAGGAAACCAAGTGCAGAAAGAGTCGTCATCTCTGTTATTATCTAAAGTCTATAAAAAGCAGTCAGGTTTCAAATGAAATAAAAGATTTTTTCATCAATGTCATCAGGCTAATTGTAGGCATCAGAAAGCTGTAGCTTGGAGCAGAAGACAGACTGCCAGAAGCCTCCTATTGGGTGCTATTTCCCTTAGTAAATTTATCACAGTCCAGAATCTAGCCCTTAGCCTTGCTGGTCCAGAAACCCAATATTGTCAGTATTGAGAGATTCCAGGGAGGCTCATGATCACCAAGCGAACTTAAATATATTTAAAACTGAAGTATATGTGCAGCTATTAAGAACAATGAACCCATCTTCTCTGACCCATCTTGGACAGAGCTAGAAGGAATTATGTTAAGTGAGCTAAATCAGAAAGATAGAGTATGGGATGATCCCACTCATCAACAAGAGTTGAGAAAGAACAGAAAGGGAAACTAAAAGCAGGGTTTGACTAAATCTGGAGTAGGGCACCAAAGTAAAAACCCTGGGGTGAGGGTGAGGATGGATATTTGGCTTCCCGGGGTGGCAGAGTGGGGGGACGTGGGGGTGGGTGGGATGGGACACAGTCCTTTGGTGGTGAGAATGGTGTTTATATACACTCCTATTAACCTGTAGTCAAATAAATCACAATTTAATTAATATAAGAGGGGGAAAATTGATTGTATGTCTCAAACTTTTTAAAGCACAGACTGAGTCTTTTTAATACATAGGCTGAGTCTTTGATATGCTGACTCTCTCAAAAGCCTAGACCAGGGAGAACAGAAGCAACTGATGGCACAACTACATACAAATAATGTCAAAGGACATACATAAATTATGGTGATGTTGGGTATTATACAGCAAATCCTAACAAAGGGATTTTTCAAAGTTAACCCAATTACCAAATAATGTAATTATAACAATAACTATCCATTGTCTTCTTGAACCCTAAGACAGCAGGAACTTCACATTTCCACTATAGTGCCTATATTTCCCCCAGTTCTGGAACCTTAGGGTGGGGCACACTTTCCTGCATGCTTCTCTCAATTCATACCAAACAATATTGCATTTGCCGATCCCAACCTAACCAACGCAAAGAGGAGTACCGCCTCAGTATGCTTCACTTCAGACTGTGTCCAGAGACTTCAGGTGTGGAATGACAACCCTTCAGCTTCATCACTCGGGTGAGACCTTTCCTTTCCTAGTATTCTCTAATTCCATTCCAGGTGGTTCACTTCCTAACAAAGTCCCAAAACCTAGATATAGACCAGGTCCCCTGAGATAGAGCATATGTTCACACATGTCCATAAACTAGGGCAAAATATATACCTGAAAGCAAAAGTACACAATAGTCTTCAGTGAGTACCCCCCAAAACTTCATTTGCACTATTCCAGCCTTTAGGTCCAGGATTGTTCAACAATTTGTTTGGCTTTGTATGTTAACTCTCTTTTCAGCCACCAGGTTCCAGATGCCAGCATGATGCCAACCAGACTTCCCTGGACTGATAACCCCACCAATGTGTCCTGGAGCGCCACTTCCCCAGAGCCCCACCCTACTAGGGAAAGAGAGAGGCAGATGGGGAGTATGGATTGACCAGTCTACACCCATGTTCAGCGGGGAAGCAATTACAGAAGCCAGACCTTCCACCTTCTGCATCCCACAATGACCTTGGGTCCATACTCCCAGAGGGATAAAGAATAGAAAAGCTATCAGGGGAGGGGATGGGACATGGAGATCTGGTGGTGGGAACTGTGTGGAGTTGTACCCCTCTTATCCTGTGGTTTTGTTAATGTCTCCTTTTTTAAATAAATTTTTAAAAAAATTAAAAAACTGAAGTTTATAACTAGAGTGTTAGTTTATTAATAAACAGCCAGATATTTGTATCCACCATCATCAGCCTGTAACCAAATGATATGTAGAGCAAAATGACTAGGAGACAGTATGGCAAGCCCAGAATCAGCACACAGGTAATTAGTAATAGGATTAGGGTGTTTAATAACACTGGGCTCTGATAAATCTCATGCAAAGGCAGCATGAATCAGGAACAGACTATAGTCTTTGGAACCAGATAAACCTGGGCACACACAGAGCTCCTCCCTTACTAGCAGAGTGGCTGTGGACAGACTACATAATCTCTCCAACCCTCAGTTCTTAAAAGGTGGATGGGGATATAACTCAAAGACAAATTGTTAGGATTCAATGGATAATGATTGGCATACTAAAAACCAGTACCTACCCTGTGGTAGGTAGTCAATAAATAGTGGCTACATATCTGTCTTCATATCAGGGACATTCCTATGAAGGGTTCAAAATACTTTTTTGCTCCAAATACAGTTGGGCAAGTGAGAAGACAAGCAAACAAAAAGTTAAAAGGCTGTTGCAGTAATCTAGAACGCAGATAGTAGTGGCTTAAAACAA
Source organism: Erinaceus europaeus (assembly GCF_950295315.1). Taxonomy (NCBI): domain Eukaryota; kingdom Metazoa; phylum Chordata; class Mammalia; order Eulipotyphla; family Erinaceidae; genus Erinaceus; species Erinaceus europaeus. The sequence continues at coordinate 61,574,009 of NC_080174.1, forward strand.
GGGCACAGCTGGGTCGGCACCATGCAGGGTGTTTTACGTAATTATTTACTGTTCTGATTGCAAATTGTAAAGTAGATCATCCTCCCCCCGCAGCAGATGACAGAGATATTAAGCAACCAGTTCAGGGATCACTGAGTTGCAATATGAATGAATAGATGCAACTCTAAAATCTCTCTACACTCTTCAAACAAAATATACCTCTACATATATTATGGTCCTCAACCAAGATATCAGTTGTGAGAAATAATAGATCTTCTTTGACTTATTAGGGGGATATAATGTCAGAAATATTGTTGTCAAAATGCCTAATTAACTGAACATAATAGCTTAGCCTACCTTATGTAAAACATGCTCAGAGAGCACTTATTTAGCCTTATAGCTGGGTAAAAGCATCTAATACAATGCTGTTCTATAATAAAGGGTCGAATAACTGTTATTCACATGCATTTCACTGAATACTGTTCTGAAAGTGAGAAGCGGTCTGTAGCTTATTAGCTGTTTACTCTCATGGTCCTGAGTGGATGGGTGCTATACTCACCATCTCTTCCCAGCATCACAAAAGAGAAGCATAGGCCATATGGCTTTCCCGTGAAAAGACCAACATTCAATGCCTGAAGTACAGTTTCTGCTGAATGGGCATCACCTTCACAGCACTGTAAAGTGGGGGTGGGGTGAGGGGAGATTTAAAGTCAAACTATCAATTATTGTAGTGATTTCTTAATACTGATAGTTAAAGTATTGAAATTTAGAGGACTGGTTGACATTTGCTGAAAATATAACTTGGAGCAGGTTGAGGTTATCACTATGATGAACGATGTCCTTATTGTCTACTTTCATTATGATGTTTTCTGAAGAGGGATAGAAAAAGGTAGAGTCAGAGATCAGAGACCAAAAATCATACATCACTGCAGGCTCCTCTCTGCCCAAGTATCAGGAGTGTGAGCTCCACCCACCATACCATGTTGATAACAGTTACTCCACGGGGCAGGACATTTCTGTACAAAGGAAGTCTGGCTGAGCCATCACATTACTTCACTGTGACAATGACAAATTCTTCAACTAGGCACAGGTTCTAACCAAAGAGTGAATTAGCACTGTGCTCCTTAGTTTTAATTTTTCCAGTCCCACTCATATACAAATTATAGTCCACTGCAAAAAGCAAAATTTCTTTAGATGAAAGATGGTATCATATGACAGATATGAGCTACTTTCCCATATGAACTAGTAAGTTAAGCTTCTCTCATTTTTTACTTTCACAGATTAAATTACATTTATTCTTATAAAATTTACTTTTAATTAGTTTGAGCTTAAAATTTCATCTTCAGGAGCTGGGTGGTGGCGCAGCAGGTTAAGCGCACATGGCGCAAAGCGCAAAGCGCAAAGACGAGTTATCAGGATCCCGGTTTAAGCCTCTGGCTCAAGCCTCCGGCTCCCCACCTGCAGCGGAGTCGCTTCACAGGCGGTGAAGCAGGTCTGCAGGTGTCTATCTTTCTCTCGCCCTCTCTGTCTTCCCCTCCTCTCTCGATTTCTCTCTGTCCTATCCAACAACAACGACAGCAATAACAACAATGATGATAAACAATAAGGGCAAAAATAAATAAAGTTTTAAAAAAAGTTAAAAACGGGAGTCGGGCGGTAGCGCAGCGGGTTAAGCGCAGGTGACGCAAAAGTGCAAGGACCAGCTAAGAGTCCGGGTTCGAGCCCCCGGCTCCCCACCTGCAGGGGAGTCCCTTCACAGGCGGTGATGTAGGTCTGCAGGTATCTCTCCTTTATCTCCTTCTCTCTGTCTTCCCCTCCTCTCTCCATTTCTCTCTGTCCTATCCAACAACAGTGACATCAATAATAACTACAACAATAAAACAACAAGGGCAATAAAAGGGAATAAATAAATAAATAAATAAATAAATAAATAAAATTTAAAAAGTTAAAAACAATTCATCTTCATGAAGTGCAAATAAGTTGGTTTTGTTTCTCTGCAAGTTTGTTATTTATGGTTTCTATATACCTACTTCAAACATTGCTTTAATGCAATCATTTTAGAAGGCTTCCACAACACGTCATTGCATGCCACCTAAGTGTCAGACCCCTTAAAGAATTCACATAAGAAAGTCAGTTATATGCTCACAACAACAGTGATAATATTTGGGTGGGGGTAGATAGCATAATGGTTATGCAAAGGGACTTTCATGCCTGAGGGTCCAAAGTCCCAGATTCAGTCCCCTGCACCACCATAAGCCAGAGCCGAGCAGTGTCTGGTAAGAAAAAAAATATTAATATTCATACCATTGTCTACAATTTATAGCTGCCTACTATGCGAGACACTGTGCTAGAACCTGAGAATTAAAAAAAAGAAAGGAAGAAATTTCCCTACCTTGAGGGAGGGCACGCTTTCAGAGGACTCGTGTACAAAGAAGCCTGTGTAACCTCCTGATCCCTGTCAGTCTGAGCTCTCACTCCATGGTCACAGCTGAGATGATTCCATCCTGACTTCCTAGGGCAGTCTACCTTACCAATGTGTCCTGGGACCTCATCTCTCCAGAGCCCTACCCCACTGAGGAAAGATATAAACTGGCTGGAGGGGAGTCGGGCAGTAGTGCAATGAGTTAAGCGCAGGTGGTGCAAAGAGCAAGGACTGGTGTAAGGATCCTGTTTCAGAGTCCCCGGTTCCCCACCTGCAGGGGTGTCGCTTCACAAGTGGTGAAGCAGGTCTGCAGGTGTCTATCTTTCCCTTCCCCTCTCTGTCTTCCCATCCTCTCTCCATTTACCTCTGTCCTATCCAACAACAATGACATCAATAACTACAACAATAGGGAGTCGGGCTGTAGCACAGCGGGTTAAGCGCAGGTGGCGCAAAGCACAAGGACCGGCATAAGGATCCCGGTTCGAACCCCGGCTCCCCACCTGCAGGGGAGTCGCTTCACAGGCGGTGAAGCAGGTCTGCAGGTGTCTATCTTTCTCTCCCCCTCTCTGTCTTCCCCTCCTCTCTCCGTTTCTCTCTGTCCTATCCAACAACGACGACAACAACAATAATAACTACAACAATAAAACAACAAGGGCAACAAAAGGGAATAAATAAATAAAATAAAAAATATTTTAAAAAAATAACCTCATCATAAAAAAAAAATAACTACAACAATAAAACAAGGGCAACAAAAGGGAATAAATAAATATATAAAAAAAGAAACAGGCTGGAGGTATGGATCAACTTGACAATATACATGTCCAGCTGAGAAACAGTTATAGAAGCCAGAACTCCTACCTTCTGCACCCCAAAAGAATATTGGTGGGAGTCGGGCTGTAGCGCAGTGGGTTAAGCGCAGGTGGCGCAAAGCACAAGGACCGGCATAAGGATCCCGGTTCGAACCCCGGCTCCCCACCTGCAGGGGAGTCACTTCACAGGCGGTGAAGCAGGTCTGCAGGTGTCTATCTTTCTCTCCTCCTCTCTGTCTTCCCCTCCTCTCTCCATTTCTCTCTGTCCTATCCAACAATGACAACAACAGTAATAACTACAACAATAAAACAACAAGGGCAACAAAAGGGAATAAATAAATTAAATATAAAATAATAATAATATTGGTCCATACTTCCAGAGGGGGAGTAATGTTAGGGGAAGATAACCAGAGGGCTCTAAAATCCAGTTCCATCAAGACCCTGAGAGAGAAGAGGGGAAAAAGGAAGGACATTTGGAAGTAGCAATAGGTAGTGGTGTGGCTTCAAAAGGAAGAAAAGGCAAGACCATAGAAAAAATGTTCAAAAATATAGACAGACAGACAGATAGGATAGTCATAGAAATAATAGTCTATGTTTTTGTTCATTAATCCTTTCTTAAATAAAAAATTTAAAAAAAAAAAAAAGAAAGAATAGTCAACCTACATCTATGACCATGGGAGAACCACTGAAGTTTTCAATGGAGGGAATGGGGACACAGAACTCTGATGATGGGAATGGCGTGGAATTAATCCCTGTTATCTGATAATTTTGTAAATCAATATTAAATCACTAACAAAATTAAAAAATAAAAGAACGCTTTGCAAAGGGGAAGCTTCATGAGTGATATGGCAATTCTCTAGTCACTCTCTCTCTTCTTCTCTTTCTCTCTCCCTCTCCCTCTCTCATACACACATCCTCTATCTAGATAAAAAAGAATCCTCCAGGATCCACAGAATTAAACAAGTGTGAAGCCCTAATGAAACTCTGGAAGAAAAAAAAATTAAAGAGATAACAGAAAGAAAAAAAATTCATGATCAATAACAGTATAAAAATACTCTACCTTATTAATAACCAGGGGAATAATCAGAACCATGCTGAGAAATCACTATACATATAAAAGTTAAAGTAATTTGTATTATTCCAAGTATTGGTGAGAATATGTAACAGTAAGAATTCTTTGTATTTCAGGCAGTAAAAACAAGAGGGAGAACCTTTTTGGAAAACTGATATTAGCAGCAAGTTTGAAGAAGCACTTACCCAGACCCCAGCTATTCTTCTCATGTATCTCAACACTAAAGAAAATTGTGGCCTGTACATCAGGATTGATTTTAAAAAATGTCATTTATGTGTCAAGAATTAAACCAGGGTCTCATATATGTGAAACATGCACATTCCTGGCCTAAGTTCATTAGAACTCACAACTGGAAATAATCCAAACATGTAACACTATTAGAATAGAGGCATGAGTAAGGGTATATGCATGCAATTAACTACTGTAGTTGAAATGAATAAACTCTAGCTACACACAGTAAAATGAATAGTCCTAAAAACTTAGTGATGAATAGAAGAAATAAAACATAAGCAGTACAAAAATACAACTTAGCTGCATAAGTACCCCCAAATTTCCTGCAAAGAAATGTAGAAAAACTATATTCACAAGTCAAAACAGTTATTATCTAAGTAAGGGAGAAGTGAACTGTGGTCATGGAAACACACAGAAAAGGCTTCAAGGATACTGGAAATATTTTGTTTCTTGAGCTGACTGTGGTTTCACAACCATTTACCATGCAATCATTTAACTGCACACATATGCTTTCTTTGTCACCTCTTTTTATAATTATTATATTTCACAGCAAAAAAGGAGAAGAAGGAGAAGGAGATATAGAAAAGAAAAAATAATGTACTTGGGAAAATGTAAAAAGGGCATTAATAGTTGTGTATTGATAGCTCAAATATATAGGAGATATTTATAAATGCTGAAACAAAAAGAGAAATGAGAGAAAACTTTATGAAGAAAATACATGTGAATTGAAATATAAAGGATCAATAAAAATTTGCCCCATCAACATAGGAGAAGGACAAATTTCTACCAAAAGATAGTATATTCAAATCCACTAAAGTATGAGAGAATAGAACATGATCAGAGAAATAGCAACTAATTTAGTCTGATTAAGATAGAAGAGAAGGAAAGGTGATCACAAAGCCTGGAAAGGGAAGCTGAAGAGTGTTGGAAATACTATGATAGAAATAAGAAGGATTAGTTAGAAAAATGATATGAATATCCTTGCTTATAAGAATGGTACTTCTTCCCCCACATCTATGGACATCTAATCTTTGACAAAGATGCCCAGACTATTAAATGAGGAAAGGAGAGTCTCTTCAATAAATGGTGTTGGAAAACTTGGGTTGAAACATGCTGAAGAATGAAACTGAACCACTATATTTCACCAAACACAAAAGTAAATTCCAAATGGATCAAGGACTTGGATGTTAGACCAGAAACTATGAAATACTTGGAGGAAAATATTGGCAGAACTCTTTTCCATATAAATTTTAAAAGCGTCTTCAGTGATACGAATCCAATTACAAAGGCTAAAAAAATATATGCCAACGGGGCTACATCAAATTAAGAAGTTTCTGCAAAAGAAACCACCACCTAAACAAAGAGACCCCTTACAGAATGGGAGAAGATCTTTACATGACATACATTACACAAGAGGCTTATCACTAAAATATATAAAGAGCTCGCCAAACTCAGCAACAACAACAAAAGACCCCATCCAAAACTGGGGGAGAGGATATGAACAGAATATTCACCAAAGAAGAGATCCAAAAGGTCAACAAGCTATGAAAAAGTGCTCCAAGTCATTGATGGTCAGAGAAATGCAAATAAAGACTACAATGAGACATCACTTCACTCCTGTGGGAATGTCATACATCAGAAAAGGTAGCAGCAACAAATGCTGGAGAGGTTGTGGGGACAAAGGAACCCTCCTGCATTGCTGGTTGGAATGTAAATTAGTCCAAACCCTGTGGAGAGTAGTCTGGGGAGCTCTCAGAAGTCTTGCAGTGAACCTACCCTATGACCCAGCAATTCCATTCCTGGGGATATAGCCTAAGGAACCAAACACAGCCATCCAAAAAGATTTGCATACCATTCACAGCAGCACAATTTGTAATAGCCAAAACCTGGAAGCAACCCAGGTGTCCAACAACAGATGAGTGGCTGAGAATGTTGTGTTATATATACAAAGTGGAATACTACTCATCTATTTAAAATGGTGAATTCACCTTCTTCACCTCATCTTGGATGGAGCTGGAAGGAATCATGTTAATTGAGATCAGCTGGAAAGAGAAGGGTGACTATGGGATGATCTCACTCATAGAAGTTGAAAAATAAGAACAGAAGGGAAAACACAAAGCAGAACTTGTACTGGAGTTGTTGTATTGCACCAAATTAAGACTCTAGGGTGGGGGGAAGGGTTCAGGTCCTGGAACATGATGGCAGAGAGGACCTAGTGGGGGTTAAATTGTTATGTGGGAAACTGAGAAATGTTATGCATGTATAAACTATTGCATTTTACTGTCAACTGTAAACCATTAATTCCCCCAATAAAGAAATAAAAAAAAAAAGAATGATACTTCTATACAGTGTAGGTAATAAAGTGGGAGAGGGATAATTAAAGCTGGGTAATGATCAGGGTCTATTGGCACAGCATGAACTTAAGAGAAGAAAATAGGAATAGATGTACATATTTCTATTTAAGAAGAATTGTTACACTGTAGTAATTGGTTAGATGGAGAGATTGAGGTAATGGAGGATATCCTAGTTTTTAGTGTGAGTAACTGTTAGCACAATAAATGGGATGCATTGGATCGACCTTCTCGTGGTGCATCCTGTGAGTACCCATTCATTGGGGAAACTGATGACCCTTCCTAGCCGACTGAATCCACATGGATCCCAGTCACTTTCAAAGCCAGCAACAAGCAGACATCAGGCTCAACCTGACGCTGTTGACTGGCTACGGAAGAAGGGCAAACGCTAGAAGAAGAAGAAGCTCAATAAATCAAAATGGGTATTCCATGGATTGACATGCCAATGCCTGTGTCCAATGGAGAAGAAATTACAGAAGCCAAACCTTCTACTTTCTGCAGCCCATAATGACCCTAGATCTATACTCCCAGAGGGATAAGAATAGAAAGCCTCCAATGGAGGGGATGGGATGTGGAACTCTGGTGGTGGGAATTGTGTGGAATTATACCCCTCTTATCCTACAATATTGTCGATCATTATAAATCAATAAAATTTTTTTAAAAAAACAGGTACTTCAAGGGGTGAAGTAGCTTTGGCAGAAGGGAATTGTTTCAGTTTGTATCTTAGAATTGAGTTGATCCAGGGCACCAAAGTAAAAACCCTGTGGTGAAGGGGAGGGTGGCCATTGGGCTTCCTGGTGCGATGGGGGTGGGGGTGGGTGGGTGGGGGGATGGGACACAGTCTTTTGGTGGTGGGAATGGTGTTTATGTACATTCCTATTAAAGTGTAAACATATAAACCACTATTTAATCAATATGAGAGGGGAAAAATTGATCATATGTCTAGAACTTCTTAAAACACAGACTGAGTCTTTTTAATACATAGGCTGAGTCTTTGATATGTGGACTCTCAAAAGCCTAGACCAGGGAGAACAGAAGCAACTGGTAGCACAGCTATATACAAGATGCTGGGTATTATACCCCAACCCTAACAAAGGAACTTTCCAAAGTTAACCCAATCACCAAATAATGTGATGATAACAATAACTATCCATTGTCTTCTTGAACCCTAAGGCAACAGAAACTTCACATTTCCACTATAGATCCTATATTTCCCCCAGTCCTGGAACCTTACGGTGGGGCCCACTTTCCTACATGCTTCTCTCAATTCAAATCAAATAATATTGCATCCGCAAATCACAACCTAATCAACGCAACGAGTGCCACCTCAGCATGCTTCACTTCGGACTGTGACCAGAGACTTCAGGTGTGGAATGACAACCCTTCAGCTTCATCACTCGGGTGAGACCTTTCCTTTCAAAGTATTCTCTAATTCCATTCCAGGTGGTCCACTCCCCAATAAAGTCCCCAAACCTAGATATAGTCCAGGTCCCCTGAGACAGAGCATAGGTTCACACGTGCCCATAAACTAGGGGGAAAATATATACCTGAAAGCAGAAGTACACAAGAGCCTGCAGGGAATATCCCCAACACTTCATCTGCACTATTCCAGTCTTTAGGTCCATGATTGTTCAACAGTTTGTTTCTTGTATGTTAACTCTCTTTTCAGCCACCAGGTTCCGGATGCCAACAAGATGCTGATCAGACTTCCCTGGACAGATGACCCCATCAATGTGTATTGGAGCTCCACTTCTCCAGAGACCCACCCTACTAGGGAAAGAGAGAGGCAGACTGGAAGTATGGATCGACCAGTCAACACCCATGTTCATTGGGGAAGCAATTACAGAAGCCAGACCTCCCACCCTCTGCAACCCACAACGACCCTGCATCCATACTCCCAGAGAGATAGAGAATGGGAAGGCTATCAGGGAAGGGGATGGGATATGGAGATCGGGTTATGGGAATTGTGTGGAATTGTACCCCTCTTATTCTATGGTTTTGTTAATGTCTCCTTTCTTAAATAAAAAAAAAAGAATTGAGTTGGAATTGTCTTTATGATATTTAGGAACAAAAAGTCATCTAGTACATATGTATGAAGGTCAGCAGCAGAGATAATTGGTCTGAATCTTCATCTCAAAATTGTTAAGTCATTTGTTCTTATTTGAACCAATATCAGTCTGAGATATCTTGCTTCAATTGGTTGTGAAAGAAGAGTCAGAAGGTATTTTCCCATGAGAGGGTAAGAGAGGAAAGAGGAATGATTTCTAACTTTGTAGCCAAGGCAACTGAGTAAATGGCTTACATCATTATCTGAAATGGGGGAAACTAGTGAAGAAATACAATTATTTTTAATTTTGAAATATCAAGAAAGAAAGAAAAATAAGAACTCTAATTTAGACTCTTCTTAAGGCATTAAGTTAAAATTTTCTTTTAGATATACAACTAAGACATCAGAGAAACAATTTTTTTTTTTATAGAGCTTAAAGGGCAAGGTCATGTTTGGAACTGTTTGAGTTCCATTAGTATAACAATGGATTGTAAATATCCACTGTGTTCCAGTCTAGATCCCCCCAGAATGAACCCCACAAGTAAGGATTGTTCTGCCATCAGTAAGTTAGGTATCAGAGAATATACTATGAACATTCACAAGTACATGCATGGAGTGGATTTCAAGAAGAGTGCCCCTTACAAAGAAATCCAGAATTTGGTCAAGAAAGACATGTGAGTTCCAGGTATGAGCACCAAAACCAGGCTAAGCAAAGTAATGTCCGGGCCAAGGAATAAGAAATATCCCAAATTATATCGAGGTGTAGTTGTCCAGAAAGCATAGTGAAAATTATGTACCTGTTAACCATTTTAGAAAAATCTTCAGTTAAAGTGGATGATAACTAACTTCTGGGGAGAAAAGCATGAATCTAGGCTAGGTACTTTTCTTGTGAACTATACCATATATGGATCTCACAATATCAATGTAATGGATTTGACTGTTCACATTATCTGGCTCCACAAGAATGGTTAGCTTTGTTTGCACTAAATTCTTATTATCTAATGGCTCACAGCATATAAAAGATACTAATATATTTATGGAAAGAGTAAATAATTGCAGTGAGTATGTGATCTTTACTATACTCAACAAATAGAGCAAACCTTCATGTAGTAGGTTTTCAGCTACTACGCTACCCTTTCCTGCACAATTCTCAAAAAGTATCTGCTTTAAAAATAGGGACAGTACATCCTCCCTAGCCTCTGAAACTTTTCTCTCACTCTTCTTAGTTCATTTCTAAGGCTAATCTATCTTAGAACTCTGACTGTCTCCCTTCCACATATTACTTGTTTGTTTCTTGAAGAAAGAGAAACAAAGATACCTTCAGCACTATTTCACTGCTCATGAAGCTTCCATCTTGCAGGTGGGGAGTAGGGTCTTGAACCTGGGTCCTTAGGTATGGTAACATTTGCGCTCAAATGGGTGTGCTACTGCCCACCCACTCTCCCTTTTACATCTTACTCCAATTTGTTTCCTTCATTATTCCCCATCTGTGGGATCATGCATGTTATTTTCCCCTTCATGCATTCATACCCACTCAGAGAATGTGACAGTAAGTACCACACTCACCTTAGAAAATACTAGATGTTAAACTTATTAAAATAGACTAAGGGGCCAGGCGGTGGCGCACCTGGTTAAGAGCACATGTTACAGTGCACAAGGATGCAGATTCAAAGCTATGGTCCCCACCTGCAAGGGGAAAGCTTCATAAGTTAACTAGGGCTGCAGGTATCTCTCTGTCTCTCTTTCTGTCTCCCCTCTCAATTTCTCTGTCTCTGGCTAACAATATATAAATAAAAATATTTTTTAAAAAACAGACTAATAAAAATTCACATTCTGATGGTATTGTTCTCTCTAATACCCTGTCAGGCATGACTTTCACTATGACAGCAAATTGAAAGCTTCAGTCTTATGGCTGGTTGGGGCTGGGGCAAGAACCACCTGACACTACTCTTCCTTCTACTGCTGAGTGAAAGGGGATTGCACAAGGGCAATTTCTTCCTTTATTTGGGGACATTCACTTTTACTTCCCAAATATAGTATCTTGGAAGTGGTCACCACAATAGGCTCTAGGTCAGGGGATGAATCAAACCATAGTTCTTTCTCTTCTACTTGCAGGCTGGGTCTCAAGCTCAACCATGATTAATACCTCCTTAATAGAAGAAGTTCCAAGTTGAGAAGAAGTATATTCCAAGTCAAAAGTCCTCCATCTTGATTGAAGAATCACTCAGTAGAGCTTTCTGCAATATTTTTCAGTGTTACAAGGAAAGAACACATTTTCAACATCAGACAGGTCTTCCTTAGAATCCCAGCTCTGTCACTAACTAGCTGTGGGTTGGTCAAATGTCAAATTCTCTGAGTCTCAGCTGCATTGTCTGTAAAAAGGAGATAATATCTATCTGTATGGTTGTTGTACATTTAATCTCAAATTTATTTCCTGCTTCCCTTCCACTTCCTCTATAACAGGCTAGGTACATCAGCTCTGAACCCAGGGTCAGTTTTGACTATGTCCCTTTATACTTTGCTATGTCTTCTTTATCTTTTTCACACCACATATTTGCTGGAGTAAATCCTTTACTGTTCCCTAACTATATGAAACTCTTTCTCCACGGAGCAGTTGAACAGACCATTCTGCAATAATGGAAGAGTTCTGCACCTAAGCTGTCCATTATAACAGCAAGTAGTCACATATAGGTAGTTAGTGAAACAGAAAAAATTTTTTCAATCCTATTTCCTTTTAATTAACTTAAATTTAACTAAACCCCCATATGGCTATTGGTTGCCATAGCTTATATGTATATATTTACAGTTACTATTTCCCCTCATGAAATGTAATTTTCACACTTTCACCAAGATAACTGCTGTTCAGTCTTTTTTAAAATGATTCTTTAAATTTTTTATTTTATTTATTTACTATTATTTATTGGATAGTGACAGAGAACAATTGAGAATGGGGGTATAAACAAGAAGAGAGAGAGAGACATCTGCAGCACTGTTTCATCACTTGTTAAGCTTCTCCCCTGCAGCTGGGGACTGGGATTTGAACCCTGGACTTTGTACATTATAACATGTGTGCTCAGCTGGGTGCACCACCACCCCGCCCCAGCTGCTACTCACTCTTAATGTCACCACTTGAACATCTATTCTTCTCGGATGTGTACTCTAAGTCCATGAACTCAGATTCTTCCTTTACTACCTTCCCTTGCATCCTCTGCACTTCTGTTATATCACATTTAATTACAACACTATCTATATTGTTTGTAAATTTTATCATTGTTTGTAAACTTTATCATTGTTTGTAAATTTTATCAATTATCTTACTGGGTGATGTATTACTATTTTTCTCTACTTAAAATAAAGGCTGAATATCAGTGTGTAGGCAGGTGGGTCTTCCTCAGAAGCTTTGGATTTAAGATTTGGTATCTTCTCAATGGGTCACAGAGAACCTGAAAAGTATCCAAGAATAAGGTTCCTGACTGATTTAGCTATATACTCACTAGAAACCTGGACCCTCCCTATCTTATTTATTTTCTTATTTACTATCTAGAATTACCTAGCACGTAGTAGGAATTTAATACATATACATTGAATTAATGAATTGTGCCTGAACACCTACTTAAATGATAAGAGCATCTGAATAGTATTTTTGATAAGGTCTACACAGAATGCAAAATTCACAAAGACTTAAGACAAAGCAAGAGCTCCAAATATGTTGTTATAGTGTCTATATACTCTCACAAAGCTGATGTCACTCAAGTTTACATTTCTTTCATTTGTATAGTTTGCTGGAAGAGTTTGAGAAGCAGTGAATAATGGCTCTATGCAAGGCTTTCCCACCAGCCCTCCATGAAGCTAGGCATTATAATCTTTAAGTCAAAGATGAGAAAATGAAGGTTCAGTAGTAACACAAGGTCACACAGTGAGAAAGCAGGGGACTCATGGTCCAAATCCAGAACCATTTGTCTTTAATATGCATCTGTGGCTTTGAGAGGAGCAAAGTAAGACAATGAAAGGGACATTGCAAATCTGTGACAGCTAATGTCTTCACTTTCTAACTAGTCACTACCACTTAGCCCTGAGCTCCCAAGTCTAAGAGGTGCTTTTTCTTAACCCTTGGAGAATCCATGGGACGATTTGTCACCAGGGTTATTAGCATTTCTCCCTGGATATCGACAGCTTGTCTTTCCTCCCTCCAACCAGTGACTGATTTTTTCAAATGCTTGCCAAATACAGCCCAAGTCACCATGGTAAACGTATTGACAGAATCATATTAACAGCTACTGAGCATTTACAGGGTTGTAAGTTATGTGGGGGGTTGGGGGGGTGAAGGGGGGAGTAAGAGGGAGGACAGAAAAGATAAGAAAACACAGGGAAATAAAACATGTTCAATCAACAGTGACAATTATTTATTTAGAAGCTGTTGGTTAGAAGAGGTTTTTTTAAAAGTATATTTTAATTGCTAATTATGGTCTCCAGGAGCATGGCCTCAGTCAGGGTTGCTCCTCCTTAGAGTGAATCATTAATATTTCAGCTGCTCAACTCAGGAGCTGTGCACTTGCAGCCTACCCACCCATAGCTGTGTCAAGGCAGCCCATGAGAGCTCCCGCTGCTCACTCGGTACCAGACACTCTAAGACGTTGGCAGGCTTGCCACACCATCTTAATGTCTGTTAGTCCATTTATCGCAAGGCAGCAGGCTAGGGAGGCCTTATTTCTCTAAACACTGAGGCTGGTTCAATAAGCAAAATTCTGCTGTAAGCCACCAAGACAACTAACAATTCTTCAAAGGAATGACCTATCTTTTATCTTAATTTACACCTTTTATTGGGGGACATTAAGCATTGCCCTAGGCAGGCTAGAGAATACAGAAGAGTTTGTTTTCAGTTTCTTATTCGTTGGGTGCTCCCATGTGAACCTTATAACAGATAAGGCCAGCCTCAAGGCCCAGGGGCATGCTGAGGGGAACTGGGGACAAGGGCACTCTGGGGTCTCAGTGTGTGTGAGTGTGTTTTGGTGAAGCTCATATGTTGTCAACTTCACATGGTTCTTAAGGAGAATCTAATCCTCATGGGATTTAATCTGTTCATTTGCACGCATCTCATCAGCACCCTGCTTTGTTGAGGACTGTTTGATGTCCCAAGGAAAGGACTTCGAAGTCTTTTAAAGCCTTTTTGATGTGAACCAGAAAATCACATTTTGTCAAGAGTGCACTCAACTTGAACCTCAAAAGGTCCAGGACTCAGAAACCACACGGTTCAAGTGGGATTTAAACTGGGCAAAATCACTTCCTTGTCTTCCTCTGCAAGACCCTCCCTGGCCTTTGTGCTAACAGTGCACTGTCAGATCTTTTCTCTTTCATTACTCTCTCTCTGTGTCTCTCTCTGTCTCTCTCTGCTTCTCTCTCTCTCTCTCTCTCCTTGGCAAGAAAACCTTAAGGAAAGAAAAAAAAAAAAAAAAAAACACCTAGGTTACTCCCAGAGAAGTGCTTGTCTGCCAACTAGGGATAAAATCTGTCTCTAGCTCTCCTGCATTTAACCAACTCTAATCATCTCTGGACCCCAGAGGCCTAGGCAGTTCTAGGTGAAGGTCAAAGGACTTACAGAGCCAAGTGCTATGATTACATCTTTAAGGGAGACATTTAACTAGATAGAAGACTAGTGCTCCCTGTATCCCAGGGAACTTTTGCAAAGAAAGCTGAAAACTTCCTCTGAGAGTGAAGGAAGCATACACCTCAGGGTTTCACTATCCAATTTCAAAATGAAGAGACAGGAGACCTGACTCCTAAAATCATGGAAATAATGAAACTGAGAGAATTATAACTTTCTCTTTCCAAAGCTTTCCTCTGGCTTTTTTTTTTCCTTTAATCTTGAAAATTCAGGTACTCAAAGGGCAGAAAAGTTTAGATACAGAAAACAGCATCTCAATTGCAAAAAAAAAAAAAAAAAAAGAGGTCCAAAGTAATCCTGGCATCCTTAGGACCACTAGGTCTCCTATTCCTGTGGCTGTGACCACACCAAAGCTCCGTTGTCTGTCATTTCATGTCTTGCTAATCAGCATTGTTCCTGTTATGGAGTGACTCCCATTGATCAGGCACCTTGCTTTAAATACACTATCTCGTTTAATTTGTTCACTGAAACAAAAAGGTGAGCCAGCTCATTTCTACTTTACAGATAAGGAAACTTGAGGCTTACAGACTTTAAATTACTTGCCTAAAGCAGCACAGGTTAAGAAGTGCTAGAGCTGCAGCTGAGGCTCAATCTGTTGAAATCAAGAGTCAGTTTTATCCAATACAGGTTCTACTACAGTTGGGGGTGGAGAGGAGGGCAGGTAGATACTTTTGTAAGTCCATTTATAGAGTACAAAGGCATTGTAGCTATATCACAAAATACCCTCTCTCCATACTGTTGCTACTGGCACAGTCCTTTCACAATGGTCTTCTTTGACTAACACTTTCTCTAATTCTGTATTCATGCAGCAGCTGCTAATTACTTTACATGATAAATCACAACATAGTACTTCTCCCTGTTTCAAACACTGTGACTCCCTGTTGTGCCCAGAATAAAACCTTAGCTCTCTGTGATCTAAACGATTCAAGGGGGCCCCTCTCCACTTCACCCACTGCTTCATTCCCGAAAGCTTACTCCATCCTAAAGGAAGACTGCTCTCTTCTCCTCATATATGCCAAAGATGCCTTTCTCTCAAACCCTTTCATGGCAGTCATTATATATCATTCATATTTCAACTCAAATATCACTTCCAGGGGTGTACTGGGCATGCTGGATCATTTTTATTATAGTCAAGTCATAATCAATCAAAATAACTTTCTTGATTAGGTCTTTGTTTTAACACACGACTAATAATTTTATTTTTTAACTTTACTTATTTTTTCCCTTTTGTTGCCCTTATTGTTTATTGTCATTATTGTTATTATTGTTGTTATTGCTTTCACTGTTGGATAGGACAGAGAGAAATGGAGAGAGGAGGGGAAGAGAGAGAGGAGGAGAGAAAGATAGACAGCTGCAGACTTGCTTCACTACCTGTGACACGAACCCCCTGCAGGTGAAGAATCAGGAGCTCGAACCAGGATCATGATGCCAGTCCATGCGCTTTCCACCATGTGCGCTTTACCCTCTGCGCTACTGCCCAGCTCTCATGATTAACAATTTTAAATGAATGCTTTATTTTAAAGATATTTTAGTAAACTTTTTATCAGATTATCTAAAATTTGCATGTATCAATAATGTTACTCCCTGAATTCTTTTTTTAATTTTTTTAAAAAATTTTATTTATTTATTTTCCCTTTTGTTGTCTTTGTTGTCTTTTTTTATTGTTGTTGTAGTTATTATTGTTGTTGTTACTGATGTTATTAGATAGGACAGAGAGAAATGGAGAGAGGAGGGGAAGACAGAGAGGGGAAGAGAAAGATAGACACCTGCAGATCTGCTTCACCACCCGTGAAGTGACTCCCCTGCAGGTGGGGAGCCAGGGGCTCAAACCGGGATCCTTATGCTGGCCCTTGTGCTTTGCGCCACCTGCACTTAAACCGATGCGCTACCCCCAACTCCCCTGAATTCTTTTTTTTAAAGATTATTTATGAGAGAACTAGAACATCACTCTGCTACATGCAATGCTGGGGACTGAACTTGGGACTCCATGCCAGTTTTAATGCCATATGCAGTGATCCACCTTCTAGGCCACATTTCCTGAAGTATTAGGGGTTTGGCTCAGTCTCAAAATTTAAATAGTGTTGCTGTGCTTCACATTGGTTTGGTCTCGCTTTCGCCCGAGATTTGGTTTGGCCCTTGCTAGTTTTCGGGCTACTCCCTTCTCCCTGCCCCCTATCCTACGTACTTCCTGCGGCAGCTGCTGGAGGAGAAGGATACAGGACAGATCTGTGTGGTGATTAGTTTAGGAGTCCCTCTCTGCCGCGGAGGAGAAAGACAGGAGAGCAGGTTTGCCCGCTCGTGAATAAAGATTAAACTGCATTCTCAGCTCAGCCATGTGTCTCTGGTCGTCTCTGTTACCCGCCCATGAAGCCAGCCCCGGCGATAACAACAAAATAGAATATGAATTCCAAATTGCAAAGAATAGCAGAATTGAAACTTGATTTGTTTCATCTTTACAATCAGTACATTCTCACTATTTGCTTAGAATCTTCTGCTTCCATGTAGGAAGGTGCAGCATTACTGGAATGAAGGTAGAAATGGTGCTCTAAGTCTTCTCAGCTCATTCTGAACTGTGGTCAGGCACTTACTCTGGAATGAGCCTGCAGTTGTCAAAGAGACACAGTACAACTAGTAGTTCTCCCAATTCTTCTTCATCATAGAATATAATTTAAGAATAGAATATAATTAAAGAGAATATAATTAAATATATATAGAATAAATATAGAATATAATTGAAAAATAATTAGATATGGTCTGGGAGGTGGCACAGTGGATAAAGCATTAGACTCTCAAGCATGAGGTCCTGAGTTCAAACGCTGGCAGCACATGTACCAGAGTGATGTCTGGTTCTTTCTTTCTTCTCCCATCTTTCTTGTAAATAAATACATAAAATCTTAAAAATAAAAAAATAATTAACGGGGCTCGGGCAGTAACACAGCGGGTTAAGCACACATGGCATGAAGCGCAATGACCAGCTCAAGGATCCCCGTTCAAGCCCCCCCCCCCGTTCCCACCTGCAGGGGGGTCACTTCACGAATGGTGAAGCAGGTCTACAGGTGTCTCTCTTTCTCTCCCCCTCTCTGTTTTCCCCTCCTCTCTCAATTTCTGTCTGTCCTATCTAACACCAATGACAGCAATAACAACAACAATGATAAAACAACAATGGCAACAAAAGGGGGGGGGGGATAGCCTTCAGGAGCAGTGGATTCATGGTGCAGGCACCAAGCCCCAGCAATAACCTTGGAGGCAAAAAAAAAAAAAAAGAATAATTAGCTTGGGAGGGGTGGGCGCCAGGTATTGACACACCTTACAGTCTGCAAGGACCTGGATTCAAGGCCTTGGTCCCTATCTGCAGAGGGAAAGCTTCATAAGTAGTGAAGTAGGACTGCTAATGTGTCTCTGTCTCTTTCCCTCTCTATCTTCCCCTCCCTTCTCAGTTTCTCTCTGTCTCTATCTAATATAAATAAAAAATTTAAAAAGGGGGGGCTGGGTGGTAGCACCTGGTTGAGCACACATTACAATGTGCAAGGACTTGGGTTCGAACCCCCGGTCCCTACCTGCAGGGGGGAATCTTTGCAAGTGGTAAAGCAGTGCTGCAGGTGTCTCTCCTTCTACCTACCTCTCTGTCTCCCCCCATCCTCTTGATTTCTGGCTGTCTCTATCCAATAAGTAAAAATAATTTTAAAAATTAAGAAAAAAAATTAAAAATAATAATTAGCTTAAAATCTGCTAAATTAAAATTTGCATGCATATTATATCATTAAAAATGCAGGAGTAGTTGTAGGAGTTTTTTTATACCTTGGGCCTAGAAAAAAAATTTTCATGGTGAAATAGTTTATAAATGACTGTTTTTAAATTTTTTTAAATTACTGTCTTTATTTATTTATTGGATAAAGACAGTCAGAAGTCAAGAGGGAAGGGGATGATAGAGAGGGAAAAAGACACTTGTAGCACTGCTTCACCACTCACAAAGCTTTCCCCCTGCAGGTGGGGACCGGGGGATCAGACCTGGATCCTTTCACAATGTAATGTGCACTCAACCAGGTGCATGACCACCCAGCCCCTAAATGACTGTTTAACATTCCCAATACCTGGTGATATTAAACAGCAGATCAGGGGCCAAAAGATAGCTTACTTAGTGCAGCTTGTTACCTTGCCATTAGTAACTCAGCTTCAGGACCTACACCACAAGGGAGTGTGAAGGCATGGGAGGGGCAGGGGGTGGAGGCTTCTGATGCTGTAGTGCTTTTCCCTCTCACTCTGCCTTCCTCTCTGAAATAACATTGACCTGGGAATGGTAAAATTGTGCATGCATGAGGCCCCCATGCAAATGAAGAAAAAAAAAAAAAACTAGGGCCAGGTGATGGTGCAGTTGATTGGGCACATAAGTTACAATGCACAAGGCCCCATTTTCAAGCCCCCGGTCCCCACCTGCAGGGGGAAAGCTTTACAAGTGGTGAAGCAGTGCTGTAGGTGTCTCTCTGTCTTCCTCTCTATCTCCCCCTTCTCGCTAAATTTATGATGGTTTCTATCAAGTAAATAAATAAAGATAATGAAAATTTGAAAAGAGGAAACAAAATTTCAGTTGATTGTTCTTTTAAAGTTCCTCTACAGATTAACATAGCACTCTACTCCTTTCACCAATGCATGTTTTACTCTCTATCGCAGGTAGGAAACACAGGGCATTATGAACCCAAAAACAGAGTGGAGAAATAAGAGCATAACAACAGTTGTGTAACATCCCAGAAATCAAATGAAGAGGAATTTCAAGGATGGAATCATTAATTGTATTCAATACTACTTAGGATTCCTTCTTTGAAACTCCATGCTAAGGCCAGTTGGGAACAGAGCTCAGATATTTCCTTCTTCTGTATGGAAAGGTAAAACCTAATCTACCTTCCTCTGGCTGAGATATAAATTAATTCAAAGGGAAAAGTTCTTACTCTGTCTTAGCCATCTCTTGCTATCAGAGGCAGAGAGATGAGGACATAACCTATTGTGCCAGCAGTGTTCTCTAGACCCTAATCCTGCCAAGAATTCAGCCAGAGGCCACTACCTGTCCTAACAGTGCTCAAGGATGGAAGAGAACCAGACCAAGAGGGTGATGAGGGATAGAGCTTCTGTCCTGCTCTTACTTGACTGGAGTGTCAAGCCAAAGAAAATAAATCTTATAGAACTAACCACCAACAAAGCTGGTTCCACTTACCCTTCACCTCTGCTCTCTGTCCACCTCATTTGTTCACTTGACGAAAAGAGAAAACATTTTTTTAAATATTTATTTATTTATTCATTTATTCCCTTTTGTTGTCCTTGCTGTTTTTTTATTGTTGTAATTATTGATGTTGTCTTTGTTGGATAGGACAGAGAGAAATGGAGAGAGGAGGGGAAGACAGACGGGGAGAGAAAGACAGACACCTGCAGACCTGCTTCACCGCTTGTGAAGCAATTCCCTGGCAGGTGGGGAGCCAGGGGCTCGAACAGGGATCCTTATGCTGGTCCTTGTGCTGTGTGCCACCTGCATTTAACCCACTGCGCTACCACCCGACTCCCAAAGAGAAAACATTTAACCACATTTAAGCCTCCTTTCATTTTTTAAACTCTCTTCAATATATTACTCCTGAACCAGACTGTACCTTTTGGATAGTGAAACTGAAATAACCATAAGTTAGTTGTCTTACAGACTAATCCAAAAAGAAAAATTAATCCTGTAATCAAATAAATAAAATAAGACACTATCCCAGCAAATGGAGCATACATCCCATTCCACTCAAGCAACTGGAAGAAATGGCACCTAACACTAGAGGGGTAATTCAATCTTATAAATTCATCTCTCCATGGTTCAACTTTAAATGTTATAGGTCTTTTCCATAGTGTAGTCTTTTAAACTGCCTGTTTTAAATAACTTTCATTTAAAAAATCTTTTTTTAAAAAGATTTTATTTATTAAAAGATAGGAGGGGAGAGAGAGAAAGAACCAGACATCACACTGGTACGTGTGCTGCCTGGGGTTGAACTTGGGACCTGATGCCTTGAGAGTCCCATGCCTTATCCACTGTGCCACATCCCAGACCACTCATTTTAAGTCTTTAGTCTTAAAGAAAAATTTCAAAGACTGTCCAGAGAGGTTTTTTTTTTTTAAGTTTCCCCCCCCTTTTATTGCCCTTGTTCTTATATTTGTAATTGTTGTTAGTGATGTCATCGTTGTTCGATAGGACAGAGAGAAATGGAGAGAGATGGGGAAGACAGAGAGGGGGAGAGAAAGATAGACATCTACAGACCTGCTTCACTGCCTGGGAAGCGACTCCCCTGCAGGTGGAGAGCTGGGGCTCCAACCCGAGTGCTTAATCTGGTCCTTGCACTTTGTGCCCCATGCACTTAACCCGCTGCACTACCGCTCGACCCTACCCCCCCAGAGAGTTTTTTTATTTTAATTTTTTCCCCTTCCTTCCAGGGTTATTTCTAGGCCTGCACCATGAACCCACCGCTCCTGGAGGCCATTTTTCCCCCTTTTGCTGCCCTTGTTGTAGCCTCGTTGTGGTTATTATTATTACCATTGTTGATGTTGTTCGTTGTTGGATAGGACAGAGAGAAATAGAGAGAGGAAGGGAAGACAGAGAGGGGGAGAGAAAGACAGACACCTGCAGACCTGCTTCACCGTTTGTGAAGCAACTCCCCTGCAGGTGGGGAGCCGGAGGCTCGAACCGGGATCCTTGCGCCGGTCCTTGAGCTTTGCGCCAAGTGCGCTTAACCCACTGCGCCACATCCTCACACCCAGTTTCCTCTATCATTAACATCTTCTTTAGTATGCCACATTTGTCGTAACTAGTGAACCAATACTGATACACTATTATTAACTAAAGCCCATACTTACTTTATTCACCTTTCCTTAGATTCTTGTTGATGTCATTTTTTTTCTATTTTAGCACTTCCAAATTATATTTTTGAAATTGCAAACTAACTTTTCACATTAAAAAGTAGTACATGTGCATGTTTAACTATTCAAATACTGCGGGAGCTGGGGGCTTGAGCCGGGATCCTTACGCTGGACCATGTTACTTAGTTGCCTTCCAAAGAAACTACACCACTTTACACTCCTGATTATACAAAGAGAGCTCTGTTTCCCCATGCTGTCACCACCAGCAGTGTGTTACCAAATTCTTTGCCATTCCTTGAAATGCTTCAAAAATTCTATTGTACTTCCATCTTCATTTCCTTTCCATTTTTTTTAAGCTTTCTAGTTCTGTTTGGTTTTCTTCTTGCCATTACTGCAAAGATTGTTCTATACTATTTCCCTACTTATTTCACTTACACTCTTGATTCCCTCCCCGTAACTCTTTACAAATTCATTTTTCCTGCACACAAATTTTCCTTAGTTTCTCAGCTGCTCAAAATAACATCAATAATAATAAAATAGACACTTTGACCCTGATCACCCAGCCTGCTGGCCCTGCTGAACCAAGAGAAAGTGTTAATAGGGAAGCCTGAAACTGTAAATATCAAGAGTAAATATGTTTTGATGTAACTCTGGGAGGAAATATCAATGAGAATTTTGCATCATCTTTTTGTTAAAAGTGAATGTATTTTTTTCTGTGTTCTATACCTCAATTTCTTTGAACTAACAGTTCACAGTTCATAATTTCTATTCATTAATTTTTTTGCTAGAAATAAAATGCGGGCCAAAATAAGGGAAGGAATGATCTAGAAGTGGCTGGTGGAAAATCAGAGGAAAAATGGAAGAGGAAGAGAGGTGAGGAAGCCAGCATAGATCAAGAAACAGTATTTTTAAAAAACCAACTTCTTAACTCCTCTACTTACTTTAGCTTCATTGCTACTCCCTCCATTCTTGAACTCTAAACACAGAAATCACTGGGCAAGAGTAGGTCAAAGAGTAAGCTATGGGAACAGACTGAATGAGACAGTGCAAAAATGAGTGAAAATATCCTATTCCTCTAAATGCAATTGCCATAGACACCCCCAGCTTCTTATCCAGCAAAGCTCTACATACCACAAAGAATAAGCTTAATAGAATAAACCACTTAGGGCTGAGGCTCAGAGAAAGTAAAAAAGACCCTACAATCTCTTTGCCTATTAAGCTTCTTAGAAGTTAAAGTGCTGCTAAAGAAAATAATATTATAGCCAAGCTACTTACAAGGAATACTGGGACGCTAAAGAGAAGGGAAGAGAGAAGGCAACCTAGTGGGGGTGGGGGGCATTATGAGCACCTATCATTAACTAAAGATGATGGCTAGGCACTGGAATGAGAGCAAAAGTAGTCAGCTATGCAAACAGGTGTTCTTGTAAGTCTTCAGACTGAGATTGATAAGAGTTCCTATAAAATTTACAAATGTGACAAGTATTTATAGAAGGAAGGGATCTTTTTTCCCCTTACAATAAAAGGTAAAACAGTTGTAAATATACAAGTAATTAAAAAAATAAAAGAAAAAGAAAATGAAATAAATAAAACAATTTACAGCAGTTCCTTCTTACCTCAAATTTCCCAGTGACTCTAGGCAATCTGCCACTTCCTTATCCTCTCCCCAGAATAGTTGGCAAAGAATAAATGGTCCACAGGTTTGCCATCTGAGTGGTTGGCAAGGTAGAGAGGAAAAAAAAAAAAGACTAACCAAGCCCATTATCTCACAATAAAATCTCAATGGCTTATGGTGTACCTCCCCAGGCAGGAGTTTAGTGTAGAATTAGTGGTTTTCACCCAATGCCTTTGAGGGTAGAGAAAAGCAGAGGGTGATTAGGTAGGTGCTAGTCATTCTTGTTTTAGGCTGTATTTAGCTGGAACAAAGAAGAAAAGACAACATTACAGGTGCCAGCTACTTAATATCAATAGGGATTTTTCTCAACTACAGAAAGCCCTGTTATAGCATCACAAACTGATGAGATCAGGGCTCATCAGTCACTGTTCCTGTAATGTAATCAAATATAGAGGTGGGGGAAGAAGCTGGTTCAAAAGACTGCAAGTCTGTGCCCAAGCCCTTGTAATGGTGATTATACTTACCATCTGTCGAAGGCTGACTTTGTGCCAGGCACTGTTGGTATGAGTTTTTTGTTGTTGTTTTGTTTTTTTGCATTTTATATTAATTCATTTCATCCTTATAACAAATTTAGGAGATTAATACTAGTTTTAGCACCACTTTACCCTGAGGAAACTGAGGCACAGAAAAACTTGATATATCTGTCCTGGATCACAAAATGAGAGCTTTTTGAACCCCTAGAGTCAAGTGCCAGGTACCCCAAAGGCAGGGACTGCACCACAGACAGTAGTAAGAGGTATCAGAGCTCAACACCTTCCCTCCTTCCACCAAAGAGGAACATTTGGCACAGTTGTTTCTTTTATATAACAACCAGCAAGTTCCATTAAATACACTCAGTTGTGGGAAAAGAGATTACTAAGAAGCTACAGTTTCTAGCTCAAGGACCTCATAGTGAAAATAGGATGGCAAATGTTATGCGTGGGCCAAATTAAATTGTGCCCCAGGGCTGCCTACACTACAATGACACCTATATTTCCTTTGTACATACATGAAGTGCTGAGAAAAATGTTTGAGCAGAGACAAGTACTATTCTTTTACTTTTCTTTTTTATATTTATTTATTCCCTTTTGTTGCCCTTGCTTTATTGTACTTATTATTGTTGTTGTTATTGATGTCATCATTGTTGAATAGGACAGAGAAAAATGGAGAGAGGAGGGGAAGAAAGAGAGGGAGAAAGATAGACACCTGCAGACCTGTCTTGCTTGTGAAGTGACTCCCCTGCAGTGGGGAGCCAGGGGCTCAAACTGGGATTCATACGCCAGTCTTGGCTTTGGGCCACGTACGCTTAACCTGCTGCGTTACCTCCTGACTCCCACTATTTTTTTTCTTATTCCTTAACAGACTTAATCCAGAGACCTCCTCTTTTGGGATTTTCTTCCATCCCATGGACACTGTGGTCAGATTGCCTGGACTTGAATCACACCTCTGCTCTTCCTTGTTTTGTTGTTGTTGTTGTTTGTTAGTTTTTGCAACAATGCACACATTGCTTAGTCTGTGTCTCCATTTCCTCATCTGTAAGAGATGATGGGAATACTCATCTCACAGTGCTTTTATGAGGATTAACTAAGGGATTACCTATAAAGCACTAGACTCATGCCTGATACATAGGAAGCACTCATAAGGCATTAGCTAGTCTTATTAGGAGCTATACCATGTTTCTGCCTTTGCCTGCAGTCATTTCACTTGCAATAAAAAGACTGAATTTAAATGCATCTGGTATGGTTAGTTTAAGGAGGCTAGGAAGTCTCTGGGACTGAATAGGAGGAGAACAGTTCCCCTGGGAAGTTGGAGGAATAACCCTGGAACTTGTTAATTAAGATCTTGTTAATGAATCTGCCTGTTAATAGTCTATTAAATAATCACACAATGAAGTTTACCGCACAAGTAAAGCCTTTTCAAATGCTTGCTCTTCCCAATCCTTCTGGCCCAGCTCTGACTTCTAAAGATCTCCTCGAAGAGGCAAGCCCTTTCTAATCCTTCCAAATCTGACATGGTCCCCTTCATGCTGTCATACTTGCCTGTGCAATATGGCTGTTCTTGCAGCCTGGGAAAGGTCTCTAGGGCAGAAAATACTCTTCTTCTTGAATCTGCCTATCACTCCTTAGGTCAAAGCATCAGGCCTCTGAGCCAAAACATTTCCCTTCACAACACAGGAACAGAGTCATTGGCCCTGAAAATGGAAAAATTAAGGTGCTCTGAACTTTACCAAGAAGAAAAGCAGACGGCAAAATCCCTTTCAGAGGAAAGCTGGCCTAATAAAATTTCAACTGAGCTGTCGTAGATTTGTATAGAAAAAAGTGACCTGCCAACTTAGATTCACAGAAAGCCTACACATTTTTTGTTGTTCCAAACTACCTAGAAAAATAATAATGTAACTGGTATCTGGGTATGCAGCTGTGCTTCTGGAACCCAACTTCAAGGATGAAGCAGTAAGTAAGAGGGCTCCCTCTAGGTTGAACACTCTGGTATTTTATTAACTATGTTAGATTCCTAAGAATATTCTGTTTTTGAGACACAAATTCTTAGGATAAGTATATCGTGGCAAAGGTGTGTGTGTGTGTGTGTGTGTGTGTGTGTGTGTGTGTGTGTGTGCATGTATTAGTGTATTTTCAAGGTTACCTTTAGATTACTACACATATCTTTGTTATCTTTTCCTATTCAACCATTAAGCTTTTTACCACCACCACCACCACCACCCATCTGAATTTCTGGGGCTCAGAGAAAATTGTTTGGGGTAACAAAGCAACTTACCCCAAACCACAGGACTAGTAGAGACAAGTCAGAGCTTCTAACCCTGTGTCCTATGTGGTCCCTTAGATGAAGTGAACATGGCAGGGTCAACTGGCAGCACCTATTACAGTTCGGCTGAGGAAACAATGATCCCTGGTTCACTTATTCTCACAACATATATTTATTGAATCTGGTGCTACATGAAGAATCACTCCAGGAGACAGACACAGGCCCTTGGAAGAAGGACAGTGGAGTAAATGATAACAATACAAAGTGGTGGGTGCTAGGGAAAGGTAGAGAGAGGCTGAGGACATGGATTGACCTGTTGATGCCCATGTCCAGCAGAGAAGCAATTACAGA
Organism: Erinaceus europaeus; assembly: GCF_950295315.1. Lineage (NCBI taxonomy): Eukaryota > Metazoa > Chordata > Mammalia > Eulipotyphla > Erinaceidae > Erinaceus > Erinaceus europaeus. The sequence goes on from NC_080174.1 coordinate 61,600,217, forward strand.
AGCCAGAACTCCCACCTTCTGCACCCCATAGGGATCTTTGGTCCATACTTCCAGAGAGATAAATAATAGGGAAGTTTCTAGTGGAGGGGATGGGATATGGCACTTTGCTGGTGGGAATTATATGAGTTGTATCCATCTTATCCCACAATCCTGTCAATCATTATTAAGTCTCTAATAATAATTTAAAAAAGAAGTTGAAAAATAATAAAACACAAAGCAGAACTTGGATTGGAGTTGCTGTATTGCACTAAAGTAAAAGACTCTGGGGTGAGGGTAGGGCTCAGGTCCTGTACCATGATGGCAGAGGAGGGCCTAGAGGGGGTTGAATTGTTACGTGTAAAACTGAGAAATGTTACATATGTACCAACTACTGTATTTTACTGTTGACTGTAAACTGCTAATCCCCCAATAAAGAAAAAACTGTTGGGTGGCTTTAAAAGGGTAAATATGTTGGGGAAAATGACACCACCCCCCACCTCCATTAGCCAGGTTGAACACTCACTAGTATCTGAAGCCACCCAGACTCTAGACTGGATCCTTGTTCAGGGTTCATTTAACCTTGCCCCTAAGGAAGGCACAGAGCAGCTACCTCAGGAAGGCTAAAGCTTGAGGCAGAAAAGCAGCCTGCAGGTGTTGGTGACTAATTCTGCCTCAGAGAAAGTCCTTGAGCCCTCCAACCATGATTCCTTTACAAATGAGCATTTTAGCATACAGAATAAGCTTACAATGTAGGGAAGAGGAGAGAGGAGGCTGGCAAGAAACCCTCTCTAGCCCCTTCTCAGCAGTATAACAGCAGTGAGATGAGCTGGCTGGAGCCCAAGGAGCCCTGAAGTGCATGCTAGCCTCCCACACATCTGGCTAAGCACCTCAAACCCCTCCACTGGGCCATCTCATAATTACAACATTGTACCAAGAAAGGGGCAGTCTGAGCTGGTACCATCAGCTGATCAGCAATAAGGGAGGAAAGGGAAGCAATGGAGGAGCAGTGGTGACAAAGAAGGAAGCTGGAGGCAGTTGGATGGATACTATCCAAAAGGAGATTGGAGGAGGTGGTATCCTGACCAGACCCAGGTGATGTCTGCACTTTAACCTTCAGAGTCCCACTGTGAAATTCCAGACTTTTCCTCTCTACTGGCTTAGTGCTAACTTCCCTCCTTTGTGAAAACTGCCCACTGGTACTCTCACTTTAAGGAGCCTGAGAACTGCCTTCTTATTAATTATACAGATTCCTGGCTTGCTTTCCCTGTGGTTGTGATCAGCATGGGTGGGAGCCTGGGAATCTGTGGTATGAACAACATTCTTCACTTACTCCCATCCCTGGCCCCTCTTCCGCCACTACCATAAGTGACTAGGAAATGTCCAGTCCTTCCGTAACATTGTGAGAAATGTGTCCTTAGGCATTACTCCTGAAATCCTAGAGTCCCTACTATTCATATTATCAATTCTTTTTCACATTCACATATTATGCACATTCTTTTTACTCACCTTAACCACAAGGTGCTCAAGAAGAGGAAGTAGCATCTCCTACTTCTCTGACTTCCCTGCAAACAGCACTGAGCAAAGACTCTACATATAGGAGCTCAGGAAGTGCTGTGGATATAGAGAGATGCTGACGATAAGAGGCCAGGGGAAGGGAAACCACAACAGGGATGGCAGGGTGCTGAGGCCCCTGGCTGGAAGGAACTGTTTTTAGTAATGCCTCCATGTGCCAAGCTGAACAATGGCTTGTTTTGCCTTCTTTTCTCTGTCTTCAATCGTCTTGGCACAAACCTCCCTTATGAAAGTCAAGCCTGAGTGATGCACCTCCCCACAGGAAGTTTGCCAAGAAATCCTGCCAAGAATCCTGGGTGTTGTGTGGTTCAGTTTAATAGCCAAGGGAGCACACTAGGTCCCCAAGCCCTGTCAGATCCCTATTAGGGGCAATGTATACAGCTGAGTATTAGCTTGAGCAAAAAGGCAAGGGCCCTTGCTCTATCTCACTAAGCACCAGCAGTTTCTTTACTAAACAGACATTTTCTGAGTATTTACTCTATATCAAACATGGTTCTGAGTGCGAGTGGGCCTTAAGACATGTCATCAGAAAGCATTTATTAAAGTTACTTTGAAAGAAAGACCCCTATGTGATGTTGGGCCTCAAAATCATACAAGCACTGAATTCCTAAGAATACCAGGTTATAGAATGGTGTATTACAGAGACAATAGGTCAGATATTAGATCTAGCTGAGTGAAATTATTTCTCACCCCCCTTTCTTTTAGGGTAAGAGAAGCAGAGGGAAAAGGAGAGACACCACAGCAGTATTCCACTGCTAATGAGGTTTCCCTTGTGTATGGTTCTTCAGTGGGGTGACCTGGTGCTCAAATGCAGGTCCTTTTGTATGGTAAAGTATGTTCTCTATCAGATAAGGGTTTTTTGTTTGTTTGTTTTGTTTTTTGCTACCAGGGTTATCAGTGGGGCTGGTGACAACACTACAGATTCACAGCTCCAGGTGGCCATTTTTTTCCTTTTTTTTTTTCTTCTTCTTTCTATTAATCTTTAAAATTTTTTATTTATTTATTCACTTTTGTTGCCCTAGTTGTTTTATTGTTGTAGTTATTATTGTTGTCATTGTTGTTGTATAGGACAGAGAGAAATGGAGAGAGGAAGGGGAGACAGAGAGGGGGAGAGAAAGACAGACACCTGCAGACATGCTTCACCACCTGTGAAGCAACTCCCCTGCAGGTGGGGAGCCAGGGGCTCGAACCAGGATCCTTATGTCGGTCCTTGTGCTTTGTGCCACATGGGCTTAACCCGCTGTGCTACCGCCCGACTCCCATATCTATTAATTTTTTTGATAGAACAAAGATAAGTTGAGAAGAGAGGAGACAGAGAGGAAGAGAGAAGGAGAGATACCTGCAGACCTGTTTCGCCGCTCATGAAATATTCCCCTTGCTGATAGGGAGCGGGATTCAAACCCAGGTCCTTGAACATGGTAATGTTTGCGCTTAACCCAGTGTGCCACCACCCAGTCCCAAGATTATTTTTTTCATCCTGAGCAGTCCTTCACAGCTTTAGAGTTCTGTCTTCTCAGGTTCTATACTTTGTCCAGAAAAGCAAAATGCCATGTCTAGTAAATAACTCCTTGATCTTCTGATACCAGTTTAAAGGCCACTGGCTCCAGAAAGTTATTCCTAACTCATAGACAAGATTAAATGTTCCTTCTTCTAATCCCATAGCATGTTATTCTGTTCCCCTATTACAGCACTTTTTTTAAAAAAACATCCTCAATTGCTTACTAGACCTGTCTATAATCTGCCTTGCTCTTCATTATATCTTTGGTACCTAGAGAGTGTATGGAACAGTGCAGTAGTCAGTAAATAATGACTGTATAATAAAATGAGCAGCAAGTGCATCATACTCTTTATCTAGATAATCAAGCCTCGTGTCTTCTGCCAGTTTTATCCACAATAAATACCTAAAATGAAGCAGCACTACTGCTTCTGCAGTACCAATATTTTATAAAGGTAGAAATGAGGCTCTCAGGTTCATCTCAATACAGATTCCAGGAAGCATTTTCCATGTTCAAAGAGAGATGAAATCTCTAAAGTCAATATAATGACACTAAAAGTTTAAAAAGTATATTAGCCACAAGCTCTGTCACAGACTCGATGGTAAACCTTAAAAAAAGGAGGGGGAGTCAGGTGGTAGTACAGCAGGTTAAATGCAGGTGGTGCAAAGCACAAAGACCAGCATAAGGATACCAGTTCGAGCCCAGGGCTCCCCACCTGCAGGGGAGTCGCTTAACAGGCGGTGAAGCAGGTCTGCAGGTGTCTATCTTTCTCTCCCCTCTCTGTCTTCCCCTCCTCTTTCCATTTCTCTCTGTCATATCCAACAACGACGACATCAAAAACAACAACAATAATAACTACAACAATAAAACAACAAGGGCAGCAAAAGGGAATAAATAAATATTTTTTAAAAACATATAAGGTGGTCTGGGAGGTGGCGCAGTGATAGGGCTTTGGACTCTCAAGCATGAGGTCCCAGTTCAATCCCCATCAAGCATGTTCCAGAGTGATGTCTGGTTCTTTCTCTCTCCTCCTATCTTTCTCATAAATAAATAAATAAATAAAATCTTAAAAAAAACAACAACATATAAGTTGGTATATTGCACCAAAATAAAAGACTCTGGGGTGGGGGTAGGGTCCTGGAAAAGGATGACAGAGGACCTAGTGGGGGTTGTACTGTTATGTGGAAAACTGAGAAATGTTATGCATGTACAAACTATTGTGTTTACTGTCGACTGTAAAACACTAATCCCCCAATAAAGAAATTAAAAAAAACATATATATATGCTAGGTAGTGGCACATGCAGTTAAGCCCACCAATTACCATGAGCAAGGAACAGGGTTCAAGCTCCCATTCCCCACCAGGAACAGTGGATTCATAATACCTACACCAAGCCCCAGTGATAGCCCTGGTGGCAATAAAAATATATATAATATACATTTTATATAAATTATATAATATATATGTATGTGGTGGCAATTTATCTGGTAGAGCACAAATATTAGCTTGCATAAGGACCTGGGTTCAAGCCCAGTCCCCACCTGCAGGAGGGAAGCTCACAGGTGGTGGAGCAGTACTGCAGATGTCTCTCTTTCTCTCTCCCTCTTTCTCTCTGTCTCTGTCACAAAAGAAAAAAAATGGCCACAAGGAATGGTGGAGTAATTGTGCAGGGACTGAGTCCTAATGATAATCCTAGTGACATTAAATAAAAAAAATAGACATATATACCAGATGATCTCACAGGGATAAGAAACTAAACAAGAAGGAGTGGGGCGGTAGTGCAGCGGTTTAAGTGCACGTGGTGCGAAGCGCAAGGACCAGCGCAAGGATCCCAGTTGGAGCCCCTGGCTCCCCATCTGCGGGGAGTCACTTCACAAGCAGTGAAGCAGGTCTGCAGGTGTCTGTCTTTCTCTCCCCATCTCTGTCTTCCCCTCCTTTCTCAATTTTTCTCTGTCCTACCCAATAACAACATCAACAACAACAACAATAATAACCACAACAACAATAAAAAACAATAAGGGCAACAAAAGGGAAAATAAATAAATAAATAAATATTTTTTAAAAGGAAAGAAGCAAACTAGACAAGAAATGAGAAACACAGGACAGGGTGTGGTACTGCAGTAAAGCAAAGGATTTTGGGCTAGGGGAAGGTAGGAGGGGGACAGGGTGTCAGGTCTCTGGGGTGTGATGGTAAAGAGAGACTTGGGTTGATAGTGGGTGTGGTATACAGGGACCTATCATGGGGACATAAAAAACTGTGCTCATCTATCAACAACTGTCCTGTAAACCATTATTTCCCCCAGTAAAATATGGAAATTAAAAGGGAAAAAAAAAGTTGCTCAACTTCTCATAGACTAGGCTTTTTCATGAAAAGCATATTTAGTTTTTGGCAACAGTTACTCTTTAAAAAAAGAAAACAAGGTAATTAAAAGCTACCTACATAATGATGGAGAATTGAAAGAAGTGGTCAGCATTTGCAAGGAGGTATCTTTGTGGGGAGGGAGGAAAGGGTTAAGCCAGCATGTCTGTCTGGGATCTCTTACCCTTAAATCAGCCTTGACTGCTGCTCAGTCTGAATGAAGCCCCAGCAGGTTGGTCTGTCAGGAAGGAAGCCCATGCATCCAGACTTTTGTTGTTCTAAGGATTTTCTTTCTTTTTTTTTTTTTTTTTTTAATTTTACTGCTCAGGAAGGAAGCTGAAACCCAGGCCCTAACTGCAGCCCTGCTGATTACTTATCCTACCCTGTGCCTTTACCTCTCCATCTACCCCTTAGGCCCAAGTCTTTGCTTTCTTAGAATTCTTTCTTCACTATGACTTCGGCACTTGTGCCCTAATCCCAGATGTGCCCTGGTTTCTTTAGAAACTGAAAATTAAAAATGCTTTGCATTTTTCTTCTTACCTCTAGTGTCTGTATGTAGAAAGGAGAGAGAAGTGGGTGTTCCATGTGCTCCAAGAACATTTCACCCCAACAATTACCTAGCCCCTTGTGTTTAAATAGATGCACGGAGGAATTGACAGGGAGTGAGGAATCAGACAACTGGCATCCAATGGCTAGTTCTATTTTTTTATAATAATTTGTATTAGTAGTGACTTCACAGTGGTTTATAAAACTAAAATTGCAGAAGTCTGTTTTTATATCCGTGTGTGCGTGCACGCAACTCAACACACCCAGCATCAGACAGTTTGGTATCTACGTATTTTCCAAGTTATTTTGCTTCTGTTGCCTATAGTCCACATATGAGCAAACCCATTCTGTGGTTCTTTTTTACCCTTTTATTTATTTTGTTTAACATAATCACCTCCAGTTCCATCCATTTTGAAAACTTTTTTTTTAGATAGGACAGAGAGAAATGGAGAGAGGAGGAGAGAAAGACAGATACCTGCAGACCTGCTTCATCACTTGTGAAGTGACCCCCCTGCAGGTGGGGAGCCTGGGGCTCGAACTAGGATCCTTACACTGGTCCTTGTGCTTCATGCCACACGCACTTAACCTGCTGTGCTACTACCCGACTCCCCAGTTCCATCCACTTTGTTCTGAATCATACAATATCTTTTTAAATTTGTTTTTTTTTAAGATTTTATTTATTTATTAATGAGAAAGACAGTAGGAGAGGGAAAGAACCAGACATCACTCTGGCACATGTGCTGCCAAGGATCGAACTCAGGACCTCATGCTTGAGAGTCCAAAGCCTTTTCACTATGCCACCTCCTGGACCTCATCTTTTTAAATTTATATATCCCATGACTCTTTATCCATTCAACTACTGATAGGCATTTAAGTTGCTTCCATAGTTCCAATGGTTACTTCTGCTATATACATATGTGAACAGAAGACTTTGCAAATACAGTAATATTTCAGCAGTAACAAACTCACAGTAAGGGATAGCAGAGATCCAGTTTTTCCCACTCCCATCCTCCTAGTCTCCACCTCTCCTACTGACATGCAAAGTCATTCTCTAGTATTCCCAAGCTTCATGGGGCTTTCTTTCTATAAAGAGAAAAACACTGAGTTTATTTGTGCACTCAGGGTAATGGACAGCCCTCTTTTTGCTCCTAGCAGACACTATGGAAGGGTCCATCCCCGCCCAACCCTGCCCTCCCTTTTCCCTGATAATCCCTCCCCAGCAGTCCACACCCCCTACCCCACCCCAGCTCAGTCCTGCTGCTATATTTCTCTCCTGACCTACCAGGCCCTTGAAGGCCTGTCCTAAGCCTCCCCCAAGCAGAGACAATCCATCATGCTGTGGGACTGTGACATACACAGATGGGGGAAGGCACACAGATTTCTCTCACATAGGCAAGAGGGTAAGAGTGCCTGTATAACTTAAAATCTAAGGACATATTAGACACTCTGGGACTTTGAATTCTAATACTAGTCAAATACCATTACAGGAAATCTGATTATATACAGCCCAAATCTTATCACATGAAAATTCTAATGGCCCATTTATTTCAAGCAATGTCTAATAATACAAAATTTCAGAGTAAGAAAATAGAATGAGATTCTGATTCTCTAACCCTTGGGCCACTGCCTAGATAGTTAACCCTACTAAAGTCCCTTCCTGACTAGGAGAATCAGTTTCTTTAACTCTAATATTACCTTGTTTCTAAATAAAATGAAGGGAGAAAGAGGTCAGAGGGCTATCAAGGCTAATCCTGGTGGATGGATAATAATGAAGGGAGGTGAAGCAGCTGGCTATCACAGAAAAAAGCTCTGAGCCTCCCTCCCTCCCTTTCCCACATTGCCATAAGGCATGAGTGTATGAATGGCCTATATACATGCTAGTTGTTAATGACCCTGTGTTTGGTTACATCAATGCTTCTAACAATGAATCTTACACAACCATATTGTCCTTGAAATAATAATAGTCATTAATGTATCGAACACTCTGTATGTGTAAGAAATGATCTAAGCACTGTCTGTACATGCAGTCCTATCTGGATCTTCACAACAACCCTTTAGGGCTGTATAACCCCACTTTAGAGGTAAGAATTCTAAGGCCCAGAAAGGTTAAACAATTTGCCCAGGGTCCCTAAGTAAGTACACTAAAGGGCCAGGATTTTACTCCAGAGGCTGAACTCATAAGTACTAAGTTATATTATCCCTCCACCTTTGATGTAAACCATCATCAAGCTGAAGCACACGTGGGGCAAATATAGCATTTATTTTCTAAGTCACTCTGATTTGGTTTCAGCCAAAACTGAAAAATCAGTCAAATGAGAGTGGTATAAGCTTAGCTGGCACCTAAATAGGAATCATACCTGAAAAATAAAGGAAAAGTCTCTCCAGGATGAGCCCCTGTCCACTCCCTACAGCTTTCTGACTGCTGCTGTAAAATAGATGTAAAGCTGTAAATCTCAGCCTACAGATAAATTTCAGTGGTAAAAGACAACCCTCTCCCAGTGAGTCACACTCAGGCTTACTGGGCTTGAATTCTCATGAGATTGTACCCAAAGATTCCCTCTGCATACAGGCACCTCTCAACTTCTCTAAAGCTCCATGTCTGCTGACAAAGAATGTACTGGATGCAGTAGCATGTCTCCCCTCACCAAAAAACATAATTTTAATTCCTCCAGACCCATCTTCAATCAGAGCACACTCCACAGAGAAAACTGACGGTCAGATGTCTGGATTGCCAGATGGTTATATATGTGTCTACAAACCCCCCACATCACTTGTCTGTTTTGAGCATCAAGCTGGATCTATGCAGGTTTCTTCCACTAAAATATTCACCAAAGGCAGGTTAGTATTTTTTTCTTTCTCTTCCTTCCTTCCTTCCTTTGCCTCCAGGGTTATCACTGAGGCTCGGTGCCTGCACTACGAATCCACTGCTCCTGGAGGCCATTTTTTTCCCCATTTTGTTGCCCTGTAGTTATTATTGTCATTGTTGTTGTTGGATAGGACAGAGAGAAATCAGGAGAGGAGGGAAAGACAGAAAGGGGGAAGAGAAAGACACCTGCAGACTTGCTTCACAGATTGTGAAGCGACCCCGCCCCCTGCAGGTGGGAAGCCCAGGCTTGAACTGTGATCCTTAAACTTGTCCTTGCTCCGGATCCTTGCGCTTCCCGACATGTGCGCTTAACCCGTTGTGCTAGTGCCCTCTCCCCAGGCAGATCAATATTTGTAGACTCCATGAGATGGAATGCAATGTGGTGGAAAAATCTTTAGGAAAGGGAGAGACTCCAGTCTTAAGTTTCTAGAAAATCAGGAGAGAAAGGCAAATTTCAAATTACATTTTAAGATAAGATTTTTCAGTACCCTAAACAACCAACAAAACAAGTCTATACTAAAAGAAGGTAATCTTTTACACACATCTATTGAAAAATCCCTTCCACCTTTCTCACTATCAAACCTCAGGACACAAATAAATCCCTCTTTTCTTTCTTCTAACTGCTACACCTTTGGAAGAGTACAATGTGGAAAACTGATGAAAACTTTTTTAATTAGATTATAATCATCACCATCAATGTATTCAATGCTCAACTAATACCGATTAAACCCTTCAATGTAAGTGGCACCAATATAGAAGAAAAATTTAACACTGAAACTAAGATGCGATTAAGATATCAGAAAAGTCTAATCCAGTGGATAAGAATGAAAAGGAATGAATAACTCCTGTTTGCTTTGCATCTCTCAGGTTCACTGAATCACACCACAGCCTATCATTTTTCCAGGCCTCCAACCCTAATCCCAACTCGGAATCTAAGTAAGTGAAGTTCTTTTGCAGAAAATGCTCCTTTTTGCCCCCAAAGACAATACAACAGCACACACTACTAGATAACCAAGGATAAAAACACACTCTATTTAACCATATATGCCACAATCCAAGTGGTATTAAGAGCAATAGTATGGCATTTTAGGTGCTATTGAGCAGTGCTGCCCCTAAGTTTACGGGGCATTCTCTTTGACACCCGAACTACTGTGAAACTTATGTAAGAGAACTCTCAAATCCTACCAGTACTTTTATTTCAGATTTTAAACCGTGTGAATTTTGCAGTAGCGTGTAGCATCACTCCAAATCCCAAGTACTTATAAAGAGTACATTCTAACATGTGTCTCGATATTTATTGACCAGATGGAAGTGGTTAAGAAGAGTAAAAATATTTTTAAATCATAAAACTATAACTTTATTAAATATTCTGTCACTCTAGACCTCAAGTATCTACTATTTGTATGTCTATGCAAATATATACATACGTATGCATATAGAAACAGTATTTATTAACCGGATAGAAGTTGTTAATAAGGGCTAAAAGTAAAAACTAACATAAAATATAATTTTATTTTTCAGTTTCCTCTTCCCTACCTAATGAGATAAGGGGCTGGGGGGGGGGGGTCAACTTTTGTTATTGGGATGCAATAAGTGTGGTGTTTTGTTTTGTTTTGTTTTCGGACAAAAAGGGGAGGTGGGGGAGGCCACCAAGTAATCAACCTAAGGCCGCTGACCGGAAGGCAGCCCCGGAAAACTTCCCGTGGGAAGAGTTCCAGAAACCACCCGGACTTTAACGAGCCCGCTGTGCTGGCTATGAGCCTCAGACGATCTGGGGAAGCAGCGATTCGCCCCGTCTGAATGGCAGCCGCCCTGCGGAGGCCCTAGGGAGACTGTCCGCGAGGGTTTTTGGAAGCTGAAGAGCACCCTGGGGACAGAATTGGGGAGCTGTGGAAGAAGTCTCCTGGTACCCGGGGGCCCAGGGCCCAGAGCTGTCAGCTGAGCGTGGACGCATGTCCAGGTTCAGCGCAGCGCCCTGGCGCCCCCAGCTCCTCCTCTCGCCGGCCACAGCCCCTCCCGGGGGTCCCCCCACCTCTCCCTGCAGGATCCCCGCCCCCTGCCCCCGCCCCGCACACTCTGCCCCTCCCCAGTGCCCCTCTGGTCCCTCCTGGGTGTACCTCTCCACGGTGCGCCCCAGGCCTCTCTCCAGTGCCCCCCCGCCCCTCTCTAGTGTCCTCGCAGCGTCTTCCCGGTGCCCCCCTACGCCCCTCCCCGGAGCCTCCCCCAGCCTCTCTCCAGTTCCCCCCCCCCCGCCCCTCCTCGGCAACCGCTCAGCCCTCCCCGGTTCTGTCCCCCACCCCAATCCCTGCCGCTCTCTGCGCCGTCCGACCAGCCGCACCTCCCACCGAGCCCCGCAGTGCCCCGACGTCCACACAGCGGGCTATCCCCCCTCCGGCGTCCACACAATCCCCCTTCACGTCCCTTCTCTCTGAGGCTCATCGGATGTGCAGGGCACCCAGCGAGGCCTGGGCTCGTAGGGCGACCCGGGGGCGCCAGGCAGAGGGGGGGGAGGGGCGGCAGGTGCTCAGGTCCCTGGTCCAGGGGAAAGGGGGCACCCAGAGTGCTCCCTTTCAAGTCTTCCGCGAGACAGGCACCCGTTTTTCAGACCCTCTGGAAAGGCATCGCGGAGGCGGCCGCCGGAGGGTTGGAGTGCTGGGGGGTCCTTCACCAGCGCCGACGGGGCCCCCACAGCCCTCCTGGCTCCCCGAAGCCGCAGCCTGCGCGCCCCCTCCCCCCAACGATCAATTACCAGCCACCCTTCTGCCTGCAGCGGCGGGGGCTGGCGGGCGGCCGCCGGGAAGCGGCCGCCCGGATCGCTTCTGCATGACAATTGGCGGGAGGGAGGGCGGGCAGGCAGGCGGCAGCGGTGTCCGTTTTCTCACCATGGTGATTAGGCATTCCGGCCGTGAGAGGAGGCCACCGCAGACCCCGGGCGGGCGGCGCTGGGCGAGGCGGGCGGGAGCGGGAGCGCGAGCAGCCCAGCGGCTGGCGGGCCAGCGGTGCGCCGAGCCAAGCCAAGCCAGGCCAGATGGCTCTGCAGCCATCAGGGACTGCTCCTGTCCAGCCAGGCCCCACTTTAGCTGTGCAAACATTTCTTTATCCCAACAAGACAATTAAACCCAGCAGCATGAAAAGGCGTCTCCGTGACTGTGTTGGCAGTGAGTGAACGACCAGAAACAACCACACACATCACAGGAGTTCTTGACCCCACCACCACCTCCTCCACCTCAGAGAAAGAGGACTCTGGGCGAAGTCCGGAAGCTGGTGGGCCACAATCAGGCCAGATAGGTCTGGACAGTCAGTCCAGAGGGAACCAACCCTCTGACCCATCTCCTCCAACCATTAGCTAACCCCTTTCACACTGGTCATCTACCCCAATGCAGGAGCTGAGTCTGGCGTCCTGAGAATTCTCCCTAACGTTCTCCCCAGCAATACATATCCATATCTATATCCATATCCATATTTATATCCATATCCATATACCCCAAATTAGGGTCCCAGACCACCCTAGTTTTAAAGCACTTGAAAAGTACCCCCTCCCCCTAATACTCCCCTAGGATGCAGCCTCCTGGCTGCCCTGGGCCTCTGTGGGTTCAGTTGATCTGATTTGTAGGACAAAGGGTCTTCAATGACATATGCCTTTATAAAGACACATCTCAGAGTACAAACCAGCATCTCCCACTCAAGGCTCTGGGGAACAGAGAAAGACTTTTCAAACATATCAAAGATAAGAGCAAAGCAGAGCTTCTAGGAGCTGCTGTGAACCCCTGTGAATCTACCTGATCAAAGGAAAGGGTCAAGAAAAGATGGCCACTTGTGGTCAGTGCCCAGTGCCCAACCCTATGGTAATCCAGAAAGTGGAGTGCATACCAGCCATCTTCATTCTGGGTTGGAAGGATAGGCCTACAGACTGATCAAACACTGCCTATCACCCAGACACAAGGATAACCTAAAGAGAGCAGCCAGGCATGGCAAGGAGCAGAGTGCAAAGGGAGAAATGAATGTGTAGATTCAAGGACAGGTAGCATTCAGTACTTGTCTTCTCTTTTGTTGTAAAGTTTCCCTAATGAGGAAATGTTTATTTTAAGAGTCTGAGAAACATATCAGTAGATATTTCATTTGTAAAACACATCTGAACTATTCATAATTGGTTCATAAATTTTAGCATCATTTCCCTGGACCCGGGCCTTGGAGACTGGTTCAGAAGGTGACAATAAATAGGAGTTAAGTAGTCTGGGAGATGGTGCAGTGATAAAGATTTGGACTCTCAAGCATGAGGTACTAAGTTCAATCCCCGGCGGCACATGTGCCAGAGTGATGTCTATGGTTCTTTCTCTCTCCTTCTATCTTTCTCATAAATAAATACTTTATTTAAAAAAATAAATAAACAGGAGTTACCAAGTTACCTCATTCCCCTTCCAGGGGAATTATGCATCCTTCATGAACAGCTTCTCACAAAACATTTCTCCCTGCCTCCAGGGTAAACAGAACAGTCCTGGGTCCTGTATAGGCTCCCTCCGAACACCTACCTCAGAAACCACCTGTGATGCCAGGTAGATAATCAGGCAAGCAAGCTGGAATCATCTACTAGGAGAGACAATACTACAAGAAAATATGCATATTTCATTACAAAGGAAAAGCTGCCTTTCAGTACCCAGCTTTAAGGAGAGAATATGAACATATGAACATAGTCTGAATATGCATCAGACTATGTCTGCAGGCCTGTCTCTCATATGTGGACATATCTGCATATGGAGGCAATGTGTGAGCAAGGGGTGGCTGTGACAGTAAAAACCGTCAGTGTTTCCACTGTAAAGCTGCCTTTTTTCATTGACCTAAACTCTTTCATAAAACTTCTTCTAAGTAAGGGACAAGTACCCACACATGTACTCACTTCCCCCTAACAAAGCCCTAATGCTTACATTTATTAAGAAGTGTTAGGGTTACATTCTGCTGAGACACTATTTTACATTTTATGGGCAAAAAAAAAAACATACATGAAGGGAACTGAAAAAAAAGTGAGTCAGTCATATCAGAAATGAACTCCAATTTTCAAGTAATCTGAGCAAAGGCCACTGCATCTTGTTACTCTGTTCTTTTAAACACTTCTGTTCTCTCTCTTTTTTGTCTCCCCAGCCCCTCCACTGGTCCATCTGCACACATACACCCTGCCCCAAGCTCTCCCTTTGGAAGCAGTCTTATATATTGTCACTCTATTATCTGAGAAATATTACTTATTTCAAAATGGTTATGTAGGGAGGGCCTGAAAGGCATCTAGTGGGAATAATCAGGCCTTCTAACGACCCTTAAATATGTATTTACATAAAACAGATAATAAATATTCTGACACACGTCAGCATATGACAAGAGGCAAGGAAAACAGTGAAGACCGTCACATTGCCTCTTCAATGCCTCTTCATACAATTTTTCTTCTGACTTCCAAAACACTCAGAAGCAAAAGCAAAGATACTGTGAGCCCATTCCTGTGAACACTACTGACTCACCTAAGGAAAGAAGGGGACAAGGAGCACAGGCCTAGGACATTCACAAGAGCCTCCTCTTTGCACTTTTGTTTCTTGTTAAAGATCAGTCACAAATGCAAGTCTAGATAAAATGTGGGTGTACATATTACTCGTACGCTTGAATCACATGTCCAATGTTTGTATAACAGGGAAAGAATAGCAGAGTATTCTCTAAAGAATATTTTAAACAAATAAAAGGAGGGAGTTGGTTTTGATCTATATAATACTACAGTTTGAAAGAAAGAAGTTTCTCCACCCTTCTGATCAGAATCTCATTAATTTCAAGGTCAGAATTCCATTTCACTTTGGGAGACAGACTCATTTAATTTTTCTCCACCCAGGCGTATTCCTGTGTGAGGGATCCATCTCCATGGGGGATGGCACCACCATACAATGCAAACCAGGCAAACAGAAGAGTTATGGCTTTGACACTCCTGAGGCGAATGAATATACACATCTATGAGTTCTGACTTGACTAACAAGCTTTCCTCCTGTTCATGGGGTGGGTGGGAAGGCAGGGAAGGGTCTGATACAGGTTTAGGCTAAAAAATATAAAAATGGAGACAAGCTGGATTTGTTAGATCAGAAAGACCTTACTTTGTGGCATATTAGTTGGAGGGTGGGGGGAATGGGGTAGAACCTGTCACATCTTACCCCAGTGCAGTTTTAGCTATAAATCAGAGTACACCTAGCATTTCACGTTGATAAATGAAAACAAAAGTAAAAACAGAACAAACCAACATGCCATCAGCCATGTTCAGTGGGTCTGTCCCCAAAGCAGCATGATCACATACATGCCAGCTATCCAAAGAGGAAAAGGGTAGGAGAGAAGCAAAGCAGAAGTGGGAGAACACACTGCAGTGGGGCTGTCACGAAGCAGCTTTCCTTCTTCCTTATGTGGGGAGGTCTCAGGCTCACAGTTGCTGACATAAAAGACACACTCACAACATATTTCAAACCCAAAGAGCGATGGATTTACAAGGCAGGTTGATTTTATGATGACTTTTATTGAAAAGGTACGCTGGGTTTAGGCAGATGCCTTTTAGCGCAGGAAAGTTAACACAGTGCCTAATTCAAGGAGACAGCCTGAGGAAGCAGTGCCGACAGGGGAGAGAGCTGCAATGTCTCTATTACTCTCCTTGGCATCATAAAGGGAAGAGAAAAAAGTAGTATTCATGTTGGTGGTTATAGAAATGACAAGAGCACACACACACACACACACACACACACACACACACACACACACGAGGGGAAAGCAAACCTCAGACATAGTTTTCTTAAGAAAATAAAGTGAAGCCAATCTTAGAACAAAGGGTTGGGTGGAAAAACACCCTTAGTTCATAAACTCTCATCAGCCTTGAAAAGAGCTCTGTTCTGTCTACCCAGCATCAAAAAGCTTCAAAACACAATTATTTTCTGGTTATATTAGAAGACTGCAAGGTTCAGCATGTCTAGCCTACAAGTTCAAATTAAAGGTTTAGTTCCAATATTTAGTGAGTGTAGTCAGAATCTAATGAGGCACTTGGAGAACATGAGGGAGCTGTTCCATAAACAGAAATTAATAATAGTTGTGAACATCAACTATGAAGTTGTCACACAGGTCAACTGTGTCTAGTCCTCAAAGTGAGCTGCAGTATAAGCACCCAGCAAACCTGTTAAATCCCAAGAGAAGTCAACTTTTTAGTCTTGTGATTGCAAGGAAAACACAGCTGTCTTATATGCTTTATGGTGATTGACGACACTTTTGTCCTTCTCTGAAAAATAACCTGATGTGGATAAGGACTGAGAGTTGTGAAAATAAAATCACGTGGAGTCTGCAGCATGTGATGCAATAAGAAAGCTACAGAAGGATACTGAGATCAGAGGAACCTATCATGAGGAAAGCAGAGTGACAGGAGTTTCTTCAGGGCCTCTACCCCAACATATTACATATTTTGTAATGAAATGATATCCATGATCACATATATATGTCTCACCCCTGTTTCACTCTAGAGTCCCAAGAGAATAAATCAACCAAGCCAGGAAAGGTAGTGTGTGGCCAACTTGCCTCTGGCTATCTTCAGAAAAACATTTCCTATAAGAATCCTCAATATTCATTGACAAGAAACAAGTGCATGATGACACTATGCAGCCAGTGAGTGGGATGCACTGGCCCTTCCCATTACTACTGAGCATGGAAACTTCCCAAACCTGTTGAATACTACTGGAAGGCAGGGCTTACTGGGAAGATAGGAGGGTTGGTACCCAAGTACTCACATCTGTCATTCCGATCCTCTGGACTAGATGATGCTTCCCGATCCGAAATGAGGCCAGAGACAGCAAAGATCTTCTTCCCAGTGTCATCAACCTTAAGTGAACCGGGGGAGGTAGATGGCAACTGTGTCCCAAAGTCATATTCCTTGCCATCTGCATCTGAGAAGCGCAAATGGGGAGACTCTGTGTCATGGCAGTTCTTAAGTCGCTTGGCTGGCGTGAAGGCTGACTGATAGCTCTCCCGGTCCTCAGTGGAAGCAAAGGGACGGAAAGCCCCCACACCACTATGATTCAGCATACTTATTGGGGTGCAATCTAGATTTGGGGGTGCAAACTGAGGGTGGAGGTGCAGTAAAGAAGGGGGGAAATCACGATTAGTAAAAGTGCCAGGCACACCACCTTGCCGGTGGTACATAGAGGCAAAGGTGTAGGAACCATTTGTGAATGGGATATGCACGTCCTTGTCTACTGAGACAGGTACACCAAAGGGTCGTGGCTGCTGACAAGGGATGGATGCATCACGGCTAGCCTCAGCCGTGGATGCCAGGACCATCAGTGCTGGGGATGCCAGCGGGTTAGGGAGGTAGGATGAGTTTTCCATCTTGAAGGCTGCCCGGTGTAAGTCCATTGGTGTCTCTTTCTATGGCCGACGTCACACAAGAAGTAGTCTTCCCTGGGAGGGAGGTAGAGTGGCACCTTGGGTCAGGGCAGGGGATATTACTGGGGAATCATCCCCTTTTAAGACCTGCAAAAACAACAAAGAGAGACAAAGGGGGGGGAGACAGTCAGGGAGGGAAAGAAAAAAGGAAACCCCAAGTGATCCAAACACCATCCTTCTAGCTTACAGATGCTCAGGCAAGAGATACCACAGGCTTTTGGAGCCAGTGGGCAACATTTTCATTCAGGAAAATCAATAAACAACTTACTGTGGTGTACGCATAGCTGACTTTGGTCTCTACACATTCCGGGTGAAATATGCCTGAGCCCAGCAAAGGAAAAAAATTATAAAACCTCCAAATATGATATTCCCTGAGCAAAAAAACTTTGGAAGGCCAAGTCATCCAGTAGATTAGGTGGGGCCTATATATTAAAGGGCTTCCACATGCATACACTGCTTATGACAGGCCTGATGTTCAGAGACTAAATTAAACCTGTGTGACCTCCCATATATACATCCTGTCTTCATTCCTTCTAACAATTCCCTGATTCTAAAACACCAGCCCCTAAAACAAGCACATACAGGCCATGTTAGTTGGTACAAATCCTACATGTGGGTTGGGGAAGATAGCATAATGGTTATACAAACAGGATCTCATTCCTGAGTCTCTGAGAGGTCCCAGGTTCGATCCCCTGCACTACCATAAGCCAGAGCTGAGCAGCGCTCTGGAAGAACAAAAACATACATGTAAGTAAATCATGCACATTGGCACATACCAAAACACATCTTCCTGTATCATCAAAGACTTTCCAGACAGAAGTGCTATGTGAAGAAACAAATAGCACAGTATAATAGATGCACACCCCTCTCTAATCATATACACTTTTCTTGTGTGTGGGGGGAGTAAAACCTTCATTGATTGCTTGGTGTCTCTGACAATATTTAAAAATAAAATGGGTGCCTTTGGCACATATGTTCTCTAGAAGTGCCTGTCTTCCAGGAGCAACAAAAGAATGGATCAGTGATTTTAGTTACTAACACATTCACTCTTCAATGGATTTGTAAACTGCCTTGAATTTACCATTAACATTTAAAGCAAAATGTTAACAAATTTTCTGACTTATTTTGCTCTGCTTATTGGCCCAAAGTTGATGCCCAAGAAAGGTTTCTGGAATAAATTAGAATTCAAAGACATTTCTTTCAATTTCCTTTTAAAATTTGGGTTGTACATTTTCATGATCACTTATTCCATTTCAAAAATTATTTTGGGGGGTGGGTAGGGAAGAAAGGTTATCAATCAAAAGCCTGGATAACATGTCATAAATACTAGGGCTTACTAGCTTCAAAAATATACACTAAATAGGAACTTAATGAAACTCAAGGCACAACCCAAAAATCACCATCTGCTACAAATTATAACCTTTAAATTGAGTCGTGTCTCAAATAAAATTTACCCCCTCCCTTGAAAATCCCCACCTAGCTAATGGACTATATTTGGTCTTCCCTCACAGAGAGAAACCTCAGCGAAACTGTAGATGAATCCTCCTGGCTTAATGCAGTGCAGAGAGAGTATTTCCTTCTCCCATCCTGTAGCAGATGTGTCAATGACTGTTATTAATTGGGAAGATGAGTGCACACCATCAGACTGCTTCCTCATTTGGCATCTTTCCTCATAGACATCATTGCTAAATTACCAGATTATGTATCTCACATTAACGGATTTTTCTCTCTTCCAAATTTTAAATAACTTTCCTGTCAAGTTACAGCAGTGCAGGGAATGATTTGCCAAGGACAGCCAGTTAGTCTGACAAGTCTGGGAATCCTGTTCTTGGCTGTTTTCAAGTCAGATTAATGGTGGGCAAAACATGGATGCTTTCAAAGTGGGTCTTGAGTTGTTCCAGGGGTCCTAAACAGTTCTCACAAAAGTCATAGCTGAAAACTTGTCTATCAACAAGCAATGTCATATAAGGCAAGCTGGAGAAAAGAGTCAACATAATACTCTAGGATGAGGGGAGCAATGACCTCTTCCATCAGACAGAGGATTCACTTTCTATTTTTACTTCCTAGATCACCTCATTATGTTAAATGAGTTCCATAAATTAGTAATCTGGCCATAGCACCGGACACTCCAACAGAACATGGTGAATCACTCAAACCTGGTTATTCATTTGAAACTTCATTATACTGAAAATAAATCAACAATATTTTTCCAGGCCACATCTCTTTTACTCCACTGTGTGGGCGTTGGCCTCAATGGGGGCGGGGGAGTGCCTTCTCCCTCTTTTTCTTCTTACCCCCTCCTCACATTAACAACTTGTATAGATGAGGCTTCGGCAGACCACAGTCATTATGAAAATCTATAGTTAATACACTCCCAATGTCAAAATGTCATGAATTTAACACAGAACCCAAAATAAGAAAACTAACTGAACTGACCCTCTTAATTAAAAAAATATGGATTGTAAGATAATCACCTTGATGGAGTATTTGGGTGACTGTAAAGAACTGGGCAAAGGGAAAGTAAGTAACTGTTACTTTTCTGCCTCTATGCTGATTTTTTTTAATTTAGCACTTCGTGCAAATCCAGATTAAAATAACTCCAGTTATTGATCCGAGCAGTGGAATTGACATTAATTTTAGTTCACTTCTCACTTTGCAAAAGGATCAATAGGAAGTAATAACAGCTGACATCCCCACTGAAAGGAGGAGAAAGAAGGGCTGAAGACAGAAATCGAAAAGCAACCAAATAAATCATCAGCTACTTTTCCACGGCAACAGACAAACTCCAAACAGATTGCAAAAAGTCTTTGTTGAATTAACTAAACAAGGAGAAGGGATCAATCCACGTAGCTAAACATATTGTCTGGCAGGCAGTGGTGTTAGACGGAGGAACCAACAAATATTGAGTTTTAAAAATTTCAGATCCTTGACGTGATGGGTATGGTCCAGTCCTGTATGTGTGGGAGTTTGTTGAATCACACAGCCCACCCTGGTTTAACGTGATTACAAAACGCCAGTTAACTGAATAATTACTGAGATTACTAATTGCGTGGTTAAACATGCCAGGACTAAGACAAATGAAACGAAGAACCCGGCGTGTGGAACAGGGAAACCTCTGAGGCTGGTGGACTTGATTCTCTGCGCTCTGCGCTCCATACTTCCCGGTCAAACTAGCCGCTCTTGCAAACCGAAAGCTGGAGACAAAGTCTGCAAGTGGCCAGTCTCTCACCCCAGCATCCGACCAGTTCCTGACCCTCGCTGGGCTCCGCATAGAAGGAAGCTACACCGGTTGCTGTGGCTGCTGGGAGTCAACCCCACTTGCAAATGACTGCCACAAAGAGAGCTGCAAAGCCTCTTTCCCAGAGCCCGAGCTCTGAACACACACCAAACTACCACTCTGCTGGCAATTAAATTGCACACACAACACTCCTCTGGTTATTACAACAGGTGACATTTTTGTAGTCTCTGAACCGTTTCCAAAGCCGGGGATTAAAATAAAAGAACAAGTTAAAGGATATTTTTTCTTTTACAGAAATAAACTTTTAAAAAATTAACAAGCAACTTATAAAGCAAAGAACAATGCGAAATGGGACCAGGTTAGTGGGGGGTTGAGAAGAACTCAGGAAATAATTCTCTCTAAGTTCACAGACTTCTTTGCTATAAGAGAATTCCCGCGCACCCGATGCCCAGGGGTTATTTGGAAACACCAATCTAGGAGAAAATTTACCACCATATGTGAGAGCTCAGGACGCAAAAAGCACGGTGGCCAGCGCCTGAGCTTCATTGTGACCGGCTGTGGGTTCCATATTTCTACCCCAGGTCGGCCCCGTTTGGCCAACGGATGCGAATCTGAGACAGCCCGGCTCGTCTAAGAAAGAGTGCCGGGCTGAGATTCAGAGAGTGGGTGCAGGGTTCAGTCCGTGAGAGTCGGAAAAAAGCAACTCCTTTAGGGAAAACGGTGGAAGTTCGAGAAGATGAAACCTACGGAAACTTGGGGCCCACGCAAAGTCGAGGCCACCACTCCTTGGCCTGACCTCTCTCTCCAGCTCTCCGTTACCTTTTGCGCAAGGAACACGTTAGGTCCCAACTATCTCTGCACGAAATAATCTGCTGGTAATTTGGAGGAGGGGGAGGTGAGAACCCGGCGCGGGCTGGCAAAGGACCGACAAGTGCGTGGAGCTGGGACCTGCAGCCAGGGAGAGACGGCGGGGCAGAGGCTTGGAAAAGGCTGCCTTCGATCAAAGTCCAAGGACCCTTTGCCCCTGGACAGCCCCGCCCAACGGGTACCCCGGTCCTCCCACTGCGCACCACTGCTCTGGCACGCCGCGGCCGGGACCCGGGACCCCGGCTCTCCCGCCCGCCTGATCTTCGCAGTCCAGTGAATGCGGGCCTGGAGTACGGGAGGGAAGCTTCTGCCTCTGGCGTCGCCGGCCCGAAGCGCACCGGGCAGCTAGCAGAACAGGTGTGTGTCCCGCTCTCTCCGCGCCCCGGCCTGGACCCAGACCCGTCGGTCGCCCTCAGAGCAGCGCCGCCCTGTCCGCGGCCTTCCCCCACCTTGTCCCGAAGCGCAGCTAGAGAACCCACGCCCCTGCCGCCCGGCTCCCAGGTGCGAACCCAGCACCCCGCGCCCCTCTGCCCCGACGATGTTCCTGCCTTCCCCTTACTGCTGGTCTTCCCTTTGCGAGAAGGACCCCCGAGACGGGCAGCAGGCCACCCCTACCGGCTCTGTGACCTCCAGGCTGACTGGCAGTCCTAACTGTCCGCCCTGTGTCTCTTTTCCTATTCTTCCCTCTGCGTCTCTTTCTTTTCCCTTTCTTCCCAGTGCCTCTTTGGCATTCCGAAAGAAGGCGAGAGGTGAGCCGTGGCCGGTGGGCACCGCGGGCAGAAAGCGCCCGAGCCCTGGGGCGGCGGGGCGCGGGCCAGAGACTCCTGATGCCCAGCCAGACGGGGCTGAGCCTCAGCACCCGGCGCCCCCGCCCTAGGCACCCACCCTGCGCGACGTGCTCCTGGCCAGGCTCTCGGAGCTGGCCCTGTACTGGAGCCGCCCTCAGGGCCCGAGAAAGCAGCGCGTTGAGAATGGGAATTCAGAGCCCTTTCTCTGCCTCGCGGCAGCCCGAGAGCCCCCTCTCCTCCGGGGCTCTGATGCGCCCTGGCCTGCGCCCTGGCCCAGCGCTCGACCTCTTGGACCCGGGGTCCGAGCGGGCTTCCCCTGGGCTGGCCTCGCCACCGTG
This sequence comes from Erinaceus europaeus, assembly GCF_950295315.1. Lineage (NCBI taxonomy): Eukaryota > Metazoa > Chordata > Mammalia > Eulipotyphla > Erinaceidae > Erinaceus > Erinaceus europaeus. Next base: position 61,622,698 of record NC_080174.1, read on the forward strand.
AGCAGCCTCGCCAGGGAGCCACACGGGAGCTCCACGCCCAAGTTTGTTGTGCCCTGGAAGAAAAGGTTTGTCTTCACACAGCACAAAGGCGAAACGCCCAGGCCGAGCCCTGAAAAGCCCGGGGCTGGTGGCGTTGGGGGGGGGGGGGGGGAGTGACCGTAGGCTCTGGAGCGCGGTGGCGGGGCCGCACTCCAGACGGGGAAGGTCGCTCGGCCGGAGCGAGCAGCGCGGCAGCGGTGAATGCCGGGCTGGAGCCACCGGCTTGTTCGCTGAAAAGTTTTGCGCTCAAGTGGAGGGAGAGAAATTGTTACTCGGTGTCAAGCAGCTCTAAGATAAAAATCACACCACGGAGCCGCGCGTCGGGAGCCCTCCTGCCCGACTCCGTCGATCCGCTGGGAGAATGTCCGGGCCCCCCACCAGGTCCCCCCTCCCCAGGTCTCGGAAGAACTCCCCCCCCCCAACTCCCCTCGGGTAAGGCAGCTCCAAGACCAGACCAGTCCTGCCGACTGGAGCGAAGCGTTCACTGGCTGCGTTGGGAACCTTTCACCTCCGCGCCAGCACCTGCCTCCTTCCTGCCCGCTGCGTTTCCTCCGCGCCCTCCCTGCTGGGGAAAAGTCGGCGGGGCACCCGGGGGCCAGGGCGCCCGGCCGCTCCCGGGCCACCCCACCAGGCCAGTTGGCCAGTTGTACGCGGTGCAGGCGGCCGGGGTCTTTTCTCATTGGGGTTGCCCCCACCCTGGCCAGCCCGCCGCCTGGGGCTCCCCGCTGAGCACCCCCGGGGGAGGTGGTGAGCCCCAGGAAACATCCGCTGGGTACACCGGGGAACCCGGCGAAGGAGAGAGCTCGACGTCCCCCCAACCAACAAAGTAGGGTCGGGGCTTATTGAAAAGAAGTCCCGTTTCCCTCTGGCTGCCAGTCCTCTCACCTTCCCCACTTGTTTAATTCCCGCGTCTGGTCCCACCCCCTCGCAACCCCCCCCCCCCAAATAAAACACATTAAGGAAAACTCAGGACGGAAAGTTTGAGCGAGGTATCGCACTGAGCGTGTAGGGCACTGGTGCCGGGGAGGCAGAGCCGCGGATATCTCAGAAGTGCTAGTCCAGGTCTCAACCCCTGGCCTCCCGGCCCCCAGGCCCCCCGGCCCCCCGGCGGGGGTGGAGGGAGAGCCTCCCGAATCCCTAGGAAACCGACTCGGAAAGTTCTCCAATTTCCTCAGCAACCCGGCCATCCTGGCACCCACTCCTGTGTGTTCGCACAGACACACACCCCCACACCCCTTTCTGGTCTCCATACTTGCCGTGGAAATTCCTTGGGAAGACAGTGGCACTTTTCAGGACACTGAGGGAAGCCGGCGGTGAGCGCAGTGCATGGGAAGTCCCGGGAGCTCAGGGCCGGCGGCGGCAGCGGGGGCGGCGGCGGCAGCAGCAGCAGTAGGCGGCCAGCCCCGGGTGTGTGTTCGCGAGCTGCCTGGGATTGCATGTACAGATCAAGAGACTCGGTTGGTGTGAGAGAAGGAGCAGTGCTGCCTCTCAGCGCTGGCTCTAATCAGTGAATGAGCCTCCACTCCCTCAGGGAGTCGGAGACACACACAAGCGCGCGCGCACACACACACACACACACACACACACACACACACACACTCACACACAGGCGCACACACATTCTCTCACACTCACACACATACAGGCACTCTGAGCCCTGAATACATTAGGGCACTAAGGGACTCTGGGAAATGAAGTCCAGACCCCGGGCACTCCTGGAAAGCAAACCTGCTGGCCCTCAAAAAGATCGAAAGTCTGGGCGTCAGGCGGCATTGCAGAAACTGGAGAGAGTTCTTGCTTTTGTGCACATTTCCTCCCCACTCCCAACTGCCCCCACCGCAGAGCCCAGAGAGTGGGTTAGTATTCTTCCTTTCTTGAGTCAAAGGACCAAGAGTAAATGGATAAACCCTAAAGACTGACATCCGCCCCTATGAAATGACCCTCAAAAAGTCTGGCTCCTTCCTAAACTCTGCCTTCTTTTTACAGAAAAATTCTCCCTCCTGCTTTGCTCCTGAAGTGTGCCTCGGAGTCTTTGCTTATAGTAATATAATAAATGGATACGAATAAAACTATAGTTGTTACAGGGACTGGGTGGGGCCTAGTTTAGCGCCCAGGTCTGAGAACATTTTATACCTATTTATGATATGGTTCTTCCTCTTCACATTATTTTGTATCGTCCTTTTACTAACCAAAGACAAAAAAACAAATAGAGGAAGTGAATGGAGAAGTAACAGTCCCTAAATCCTTTCTAAGAGCAGGGGTTACAGAATTAAATGCCTTTACATAATCTCATTTAATCTTTAGATTAATTCTAGAGACATTATCATCCTTTTATATATAAAAGAGGTTGAATGAGTTTTGTTATTTGCTTATGGCAACAGGGTTAGCAAGCCTACGAAAGCAGGTAGTCCTAGCTCTGTCAAAACAAAGCCCAACCAAAATTTAATCCTGGTTTAAAGAGATCATTCCTTTGTTTCTGAAACCTTGGGTTTTTCATTTTAAGGGAAAAAAGGGGTGGGGAGCACATGTTGATAATCTACCTTGCAAAGAACCATGTGGAATTAAAATTGTCTGTCTGAAAACACAAAGCCCTTAAAGGCTCTTTATTGCTGTTATTTCAAGGTACTTTTTTAAATTTTATTTTCAGCTTAGAGGTAGTATGCAGTATTGTGCTTAGGTATACATTTGGGTGTACATGTGTTGTTTGTATTTAGAATATTAAATTAGCCACCAAGTGGTTAATTTTATTTAGAGTTATATGTTTATGACTATTCCTGTCTCTGAAATTTAATTATTCATTCACATGAAAGCACTTTTTGTATTAATAATCTTTCTAGATTATTCTTTCCCACCAGATTGTGAGCTTCATGAGGGCAAGAACCATGTTTGTTTTGTTCAACATTGTACCCTTAGCACCTAACAGTGTCAATTTCTTGATTGAATGAATAAGGATAGCAAAGTAAAATGAGCAAACTGAATTCCTGCCCCTCATCCCCCATCTAGGAGAGAAAACAAAGAGTTATAAATCAGTTTGATGACTGCTATAATGAGGAGGCCATGTAATTCATTGGTCAGAGACAAATCTGATAGTGAAAAAGAGATACTGTTAAAAAATTATGTTGGGTGGTCAGGGAGGTGATGCAGTGGATAAAGCACTGGATTCTCAACCATGAGGTCTGAGTTCAATCCCCAGCAGCACATGTACCAGAATGATACCCTGTTTTCTCTCTCTCTCTCTCTCTCTCTCTCTCTCTCCCTATCTTTCTCATGAATAAATAAATAAAATCTTTTTTAAAAAAAAGAAAAGGAAGAAAAATTATGTTGGGATAGGAAGCATGAAGACAGACCTGGTCAGCCTATCTACACAGGGCACTTCACTCATTCATATTAACTAGTATTTACTTAATTCACTTGTGTGGTATGTTGAAGGAACTATAAGCCACCTGATTTCCCTAGACACTGAAGTATGATGCACTGAGTAGCAGGAGATAGTCAGGAGACACAAAGGACTCTAGAGTCAGCTAAGTTTAGAAGAGTGACCTGTAGTTGAAGAGGACTCCCTAGAGGATTTTGTAGGGGTGTGACATTGTAGGGTTTCTGTTTTTGAAAGAGTGTTAGTTGTTGGATGATTAGGATGGAGGCTAGACAGAAGGTGTGGAGACCAATTAGGAAGTCTATTATAGGTTATTTAGTTGGAATATAATAGGGTCTACCACAGTTCTAAGGAAGTAGGAGTGAAGAAGAGGGGACACATTATAGTGAGATTTAAAACATGGAATCAAGAGGAATTTAGCCACTAGCTATGGTATACATGAAAGCAGAAGGAAGACCATACCAAAACCCTTAATAGGATTTTATTATTTATAGGACAAGCTACTGTCAGTACTTTAATGTTCATTAGTAGTAAAAGGCTTCCTCAGATGAGCTTATAGAGATTTCATAAATTCAGTGCCCAGGTAGATGATATAGATAACAGGTCCTATATTAATCATCAAGCAAGCATTTTTAACCACTACTACTTGCAATGGCTCATACTATAATGCATATACTTAGAAGATAGAAGAAATAACCAGTGTTGATAAAGACAACTGAGTTGAAGAGTTAAATGCAAAAACTCCATGAATTCATAGCAAAATTATAAAATGCAAAATTGAATATGCAATAATACTTCACTGATCTGTCCAACAACCTCAGCTATCCAGAATACAATGAGCCAGGAAATAAGCAGAAAGGGTCCCAGAATAGCCAAAATAAACATTACAAAGTCCATGTACTAAAGTTAACACATCTCACTCCTAGGAGAATTTCTCAAGCCTTCACTCAGAGATGATTTACTCTTTCTTAGGTACAATTCTAATAAGCTTGATTATTTGGCTTTCCCATTCACAGGTGATTAAGATTGTCAAATTAAAAGGGGCAGTCATTAAAAAGAATGAGATTGACTTGAATGTACTGACATGCAAGGATGCCTATTGTATATTGTCAAGTGGGAAAGAACCAAGACATAACAGCATGCATACTATGATTTGATATCTGTATATACATGAGGTTACACACATGCTGACAGAAAAAGGTCTGTAGGGATATACATTAAACTGCTAACAATAGTTATGCCTAGGGAGTGAGAAGACAGGAAGGGAGGATTTAGAATTTAAATTTTATGTTTCTCTTTCCTTATTTTCAATGAATATGTGTGCTTTATAATTTTAGTAACCATTAAAAATCATATCAAAGACACAAAGGGCAGTATTGTTACAGTAAGTAACTGTCAGAAGCAATAATCAAAATACAAGAGACCAGCACAATAACTCAAAAATAAGAAGTGAATGAAGTTGCTTAGTGTAGAGACTAGAAGTATAATCCCTTCAGTGGCCCCAGAGGATGTCATGAATTCTAAACCAGCATAACCCTGATGCTTTCACGGCTAAGTCATCAAAGAATATGTTATGCTTAGTATGTTTTACTTACGAGAACAAGCATGTAAAAACTTAGAAAAATAAGTTCTTCTCTAGCAGATTTTGAAACTTTAGGAAGTTAATTCTGGTTGGCTGGAAAATAGACTTTTTGGAACACTTCCAAAGAAGTAAAGGATATATTTCTGTGGTCCGGGAGGTGGTGCACCAGATAGGGCATTGGACTCTCAAGCATGAGGTTTTGAGTTCAATCCTCAGCAGTACATGCACCAGAGTGATGTTTGGTTCTTTCTCTCTCGTCTGTCATTTCTATCATGAATAAATAGATAAAATCTTTTTTAAAAAGGATGTATTCCTTCTGGTGGGGGGAGATAGCATAATAGTTATGTAAAGAGACTGATTCCTGAGGCTCTGATGTCCCAGGTTCTGTCCACTGCACTACCATTAGCCAAAGCTGAGTAGTGCTCTGGTAAATGTATATATATATATATATATATATATATATATATATATATATATATATATATATATATATGTGTGTGTGTGTGTATATGTATATGTATATGTATATATGTATATGTATATGTATATGTATATATATATATATTCTTTCATATAAGTGCAGAAATTATTGCATCAAAGCAAATGACTCAAGAGGGAATGGGAGAATGTGGAGAAGGTGTTGGGGCCCCAGTAAATGATGGTGAAGGAACTAAGTTGGCAGTGGGATTGGTATGCAGACACCTATTACATGTGTTAAGAACTATACCATAAACCATTACCCTGGCAATAAAATTATCTGAGGGAAAAAAGAGCAGAAGTCATGCAGAGTAACTCATTGCTCAAAAATTCAATATTCAACAAGCATTTATTGAGTGTCTACCAAGTGTCACTAAGGACAGAAAGGCAAAAAATTTGGGTAGTCCCAACCCTAAAGAAGCAAGTCTGAAATAACTGCTGCTAGTTTAGAATGTATGTTTCTTGCTTTATCTTGGGGGAGGTGGGGGGGATCATTGGACATCATGCCTTGAACTACACACATATACTAAACAATGTTTCACATGCTTTATCATCTGGTAACACTGATGTTCCAGAAAGATACACTGCATTTATTGAGTACTTTCCCATATACTATGGTTAGTAATGCTCTGTAATCCAGGGGTTGGTTATTGCTTCTAATTAAAAAAGGAGGAGGAGGAGGAGGAGGAGGAGGAAGAGGAGGAGGAGGAGGAGGAGGAGAACTATACAGAAGATATAAGGGTACACTAAGAATATTGCTAAGGGTATTGTTTGGAACTGGACATTAAAATGTCTAGCTACTCCTATTCATACTTCCAGACCCAGCTTAGTCTCTTCCAGTGAACTGCACTGCCCACGTGTCTACTCTGACCTAAATCCTTGCTAGTATAGTTTCCTATGCATTTACAGATATAACATTAGCAACTATGCTGCAACTATCAACTGCTTTTTCAGGCTCTTTTACCAGACTTTGATCTTTATGTATTTTTTTATTATTTTAAATTGCCATCAGGGTTATGGCTGGGACTTAGTGTGTGCAAGACAAATCCATTGCTCCAGGCAGCCACTCTATTCTTTCCTTCCCTTTTCCTTCCTTCCTTCCTTCCTTCCTTCCTTCCTTCCTTCCTTCCTTCCTTCCTTTTTCATTTTGATAGAGACAAAATTTGAGAGGTAATGGAGAGACAAAGAAGGAAAAAGAGTGGTTGGGGTAATGGCACAACTGATAAAGCACAAGACTTTTAAGCATGACTTCCTGAGTTCAGTCCCAGCAGCACACCAGAGTGGTGTCTGGTTCTTTTTCTCTCCTCTTATCTTTCTCATTAATAAATAAATAAAATATTTAAAAGAAAAAAGAGAGAAGAGACACCTGCAGCACTGCTTCACTATTTGAGAAGCACTGAGGGCTTGAATCCAGGATGTTGCACACAGTAATGTATACACTCTACAGGTGAGCCACCTCTCAGTCCCATGATCTGTTTTAAAACAGTTGTTTTGCACAATATATAACACAATAGACACAATTATCTGTCGGACTGAATTAATTTAAATCTGTTAGCAAGACTCAGGAAACACTATCTTATTTCTCAAAACAGGATATGATACACCTCTAGACATTCTTACAAAATTGCATGCTTCCCTTGCCAAAGCCAGTATCAAACTATATTGAAACAGTTTTCTTATCTGTTCTAGACTATAAGCGTCTTGAAGGAGGGAATGTTTGCTCATCCTTATATCCCAATACTTAATATTTGCCAAAAAAATATCACAGTAGTAGGTGACTGGTGAACATATAGAACATAGGAATGAGAAGCTATTAAAATTTATCAACCCACAAATGATATGATCAAATCAGGGTGTAGAAAAATAACTTTATATGTAGATTTGGTATTGATAAGACTGAAGACAGGGAGCCAGGCAGTAACGCAGGTTTAAGCATAGGTGGTACAAAGTGCAAGGACCAGCCTAAGGATCCTGGTTCAAGCCCCCAGCTCCCACCTGCAGGGGAGTTGTTTCACATGCAGTGAAGCAGGTCTGCAGGTGTCTATCTTTCTCTCCCCCTCTCTGTCTTCCCCTCCTCTCTCCATTTCTCTGTCCTATCCAACAACAACAACATCAATAATAACTACAACAATAAAACAACAAGGGCAACAAAAGGGAATAAATAAATTTTTTTTTTAGAAAAGACTGAAAACAAAGAAAATAGGAGGAAAAGTACAAAAGAAGCACAAGACATAGTGGTTTCAAAAAAACTGTCTTTTGGCTGGGAGTATGGACCGACCTGTCAACACCCATGTTCAGCAGGGAAGCAATTACAGAAGCCAGACCTTCCACCTTCTGCACCCCCATAATGTCCCTTGGTCCATGCTCCCAGAGGGATGAAGAATAGGGGAGCTATTGGGAGAGGGGATGGGATGCAGAATTCTGGTGGTGGGAACTGTGTGGAGTTGGGCCCCTCTTATCCTATGGTTTCTGTGTTTCCTTTTTATAAATAATTTTTTTAAAACTATCTTTTTTTATAAATGCCATTCCCATTGACTAATTCGATTAAATATTCACATTTATTTTACAAGACTGATGTCTCTATTCTCTTAGAATCTCCTCACAGAGGATATTCAGTTACCTTGTTCAGGAAGCTTTCTCTGATCCCAACCCCCACCAAGCTGGTGCGTTCGTGTACAGCTAGAGGTCACTGAGGGCAGTGACTACGTCTTATTCATCTTAGTATCTCCAATGCCTAGGACATGCCTGCTCAATAAATGTTTGCTGAATGAATGAACACATAAATTGATCTATTAGTATACTGTACTCAAGCCCGACCAGGACACAGAGGACCTAATGATCCCCAGTGTGCAGGTTTCTGGATACAGGAAGCAGAACAAATAAAGCAAGACTGGATTCAGAGGTACACCTATTCCACAGGTAACACAGGGTAAATTTCTCTCTCTGACCCCTCCATCCTCATTCTGAAGAATAACTTTCATTGAGTGAAAATCAATAAAAGTCATTTTAAGGGAAGTAGGTTTAGAAAAAGCCTCTGAAGGAAGAGAAAGAAGATGGGGAACTTCAAGTTCAACCAATTTGAGCTTTTTATGGGAACTTGTAAGCTTAAAAAAAAAAAACCTTTACAAAATAAAAAGTCTGTTTTTCCTCTCTCTAAAGAGTTCTCCACATGCACATACAATCTTTTAGAAATTTCCAGTTTTAAAACTGAAAAATAGGGAGTCAGGCAGTAGCACAGCAGGTTAAGCGCACGTGGTACAAAGTGCAAGGACCGGCCTAAGGATCCCGGTTCAAGCCCCTGGCTCCCCACCTGCAGAGGAGTTGCTTCACAAGTAGTGAAGCAAGTCTGCAGGTGTCTATCTTTCTCTCTCCCTCTCTGTCTTCCTATCCACTCTCCATTTCTCTCTGTCCTATCCAACAACAATGATATCAATAACAACAACAATAATAACTACAATAAAACAACAAGGGCAACACAAAAGGGGAGTAAATAAATAAATATTTTTAAAAAATCTTTTAAAAAACTGAAAAATAACTCCATAGCAAAAACAATAAAATTTCCATTTCTCAGAGTGACACCAACAGGAAACTTTCTAAAGTAGTTGTAGTTAGCGCTCAGAGGCATTCAACTGACATTGATGATGAGATTGGTCCAGAAATCTAACAAGTATGTGGTGACTGCATACTATGCACAAGGCATTTATAGCTTATGGGCCACTTTTTTCATTCAGATAGAGACAGACAGAGAAATAAAATGAGATAGAGACAGGTACCATAGCACTAGAGCCTTCCCTGGCACTTTGGAACTCTCTCTCTCTCTCTCTCTCTCAATCTCTCTCTCTCTCTTCTTTTTGGAGGGAAGGGGGAATTAGTAAACAGTAAATACAGTTGTTTGTACATGTGTAAAATGTCTCAGTTTTCTGCAAGACATTCTAACCTCCAACACAGGTCCTCCTCCACCATTATGCACCAGGACCTGAAAGTCCCACATCCCCCCCAGAGTCCTTTACACCAAACCTAGTCCAAGTTCTACTTTGTGTTTCCCCTTCTGTTCTCTTTTCTCAACTTCTGTCTATGAGTGGGCTTATCCCATATTCATCCTTCTCTTTCTGGCTTATTTCACTTAACATGATTCCTTCAAGCTCCATCCAAGATGAAGTGAAGAAGGTGAATTCATCATTATTAATAACTGAGTAGTATCCACTGTGTGTGGATATATATATATATATATATATACCTTACCACTCATCTGTTGTTGGACACCTAGTTTCCTTCTGGGTTTTGTCTATTACAAATTGTGCTGCTATGAACATGGGTATACACAGATATCTTTTTTTTTTGGATGGGTGTGTTTTACTCCTTAGGATATATCCCCAAGAGAGAATTGCAGAGTCATAGGGTAGGTCCATTTTTTTAACTTTTATTTTTTTAATTTTTTATTATCTTCATTTATTTGATAGAGACAGCCAGATATCAAGAGGGAAGGGGAAGATAGAGAGGAAGAGACCAAGAGACACCTGCAGACCAGTTCACTCCTTGTAAAGTCCCCTTGCAGGTGGGGACTGGGGGTTTGATAAGGTAGGTCCATTTCTAACCTTGTGAGAGTTCTCCAGACTGCTCTCCAGAGGTTGGACCAATTGACATTCCCACCAGCAGTCAGGAGGATTCCTTTGCCCCCACAACCACTTCAGCATTTGTTGTTGCTGTCCTTTTTGATGTATGACATTCTCACAGGAGTGAAGGTGTATTTCATTGTTGTCTTTACTTGCATTTCTCTGACTGTCAATGACTTGGAGAATTTTTTCGTATGTCTATTGGCCTTTTGGATCTCCTCTCTGGTGAATAGCTCATTCATATCCACTCCCTACTTTTGGGTGGGGACATTTGGTTTTTTGTTGTTGTTGTTGCTGAGTGTGGTGAGTTCTCTATATATTTTGGTTACCCCAACAAAGAGACTCCTTATAGAATGGGAGAAGATCTTTACATGCCATACATCAGACAAAAGGTTAATAACTAAAGTACTTTTATATGGTGCTGGGGATCAAACCTGGACTACATGCATGGCAGTACAGATGCCCTACTGTCTTGCTCTCCCTGATGATTTTAATTTAGAGCTGGACTTTAGCACTTTTATTGTTTGATTTTTAACATCTCTTCCTAAAAATTACTCTCCCCTTCTTCTTCTAGCATTTGCCCTTCTTCCGTAGCCAGTCAACAGCGTCAGGTTGAAAGCTGTCAGGAGCTGCTTGTTGCTGGCTTTGAAAGTGACTGGGATCCATGTGGATTCAGTTGGCTAGGAAGGATCGTCAGTTTCCCCAATGAATGGGTACTCACAAGATGCACCACGGGAAGGTCGATCCAATGCAACCCACCCCTAAAGTACTCTGAATCCTGCTTAGCTCCAGTATCATCTATATGTTTGTCTAGACAATCTAATTCTTCTGGGGGAAATAAAGACCTGTGTAGATTTTAGATTTGTACTACTTGTATTCATTTATTGATTTAATAAATATTTATTAAGCACCTATTTTTGAGAGATGAAAAACCATCAGATGGAAACTTCTTTAGCATCTTGCTGCCTGCTTACACCTGCACCTCACCCTGCTTGTTCTCTCTCATGCAGAGAACAAAAGGGAGAAGCTCCTCTTAGCAGACATTAGACCTTCACCTGCACTTTGTACTCCCAACCTTCATTGAGGGGCTTCACACTAGTATTTTTTCTATTTCTAATCTCTTTTTCTCTCATAGCTTCTTTCTATTCAACATATTCAAGTATCTCCTATTAGAATAAATTCTTCTTAGTCCTTCAATCATTCTACTCATTCTACACTTTCACATTTTCTGTCTTGCTGAAACATATCATTTACAAGTCCACCTCTATTTTCTTGCTTTCCACTTACTCTTTTTAAAAAATACTTTTTTATTTATTCCCTTTGTTGCCCTTGTTGTTTTATTGTTGTAGTTATTATTGATGTTGTTGTTGTTGGATAGAACAGAGAGAAATGGAAAAAAGAGGGGAAGACAGAGAGGGAGAGAGAAAGATAGACACCTGCAGACCTGCTTCACCTTGTGAAGTGACTCCCCCCGCAGGTGGGGAACCGGGGGCTCAAACAGGGATCCTTCTGCCGGTCTTTGTGCTTTGGACGTGTGCTTAACTCACTGCACTACCGCCCGACTCCCTCCACTTACTCTTTAATTCTATAAATCTTAATTTAGTACCTACTGATTCTCAAAAGTGCTCTTAGTAAGATTATCAGTTTTTATTTCTCATTTTACTTTGACATCTTTGAAATGCTTTCTTCCTTTGACTTCTGTGACATTACACTTTTTCTGACTTTCTTCTCTAGTTGCTCTTTCTTGATCATCACTGACAGATCTTCCTCTACTCAACCATTAAATGTTTTCCACACTCTGTTCTAATGCACATATCTATTCCCACTGTGACTTTTCCTTAAGGTAAATGAATTCACTCCCATGGTTTTATTACCATTACTTCATCTAAAACTCTCAAATCTAAAGCTCCAGGCCCACATTTCCAACTTCCTATGTGAACTTTCCACCTAAATATTTATTTCGTTGGCATCTCAAATTCAGAATATTGAAACCTGGCCTTTCTCAGCTGAAATCTGATCTTCTTTGACTCAGTAAGTAACAGCACCAGTTGCTTTGAGAGTAATTCTTGACCATTTCTCCTCCAGTATACATAACAAATTACTAATTTTGTCATTATATAATTAAATTTTTATTTTTGTCATTGCTAAGGTCTCACTGACTTTTTCAGAAAGAAAGTGAGAGAGAGAAAAGAGAGGGGGGAGGGAGAGAGAGAGAGACTACATACCACCAAGGCTTATGTTATACTCTCATATGATATACAGTACTCTCATATAGGATTCAGGGGAATTAACCTGGGTGGTGTGCATGGAAAAGCAGATGTTCTTACAGGTAAGACATCATGCCATCCCTTCATTAGATAATTCTAAACACCATTCTTTTCTCCATTTTCACTGTCACTGTCTCTTGTCTAAATGATTGCAAGTTGTTGTTTTTTTTTTTGTAAAAAGGGTAAATCTGTTTATATGAATGCCTATATTATGACTGCCCAGTGACTTTGGGATAAAGTCCAAAATATTTAATATGGTCCACAACATTTATGCCCTCTGCTTGTATTTCCAGCTTCATTTCATATCTTTTCCCCAGTTGAGTCTCCCCTTCAGCCATTCTGGTCCCCTCTCAGTGCTTGAATACGCCATATTCACTCCCACTTCAAGTCTATATTCTCTTTGCCTCTCCTGTCATCTGCCATCCTTTGCCTAACTACTCCTCTTCATCTTTTCAGGTTTCAGTTTGACCATTTTAGACATGGAAATAGAGTTCATATATTCACATGATATTCCATTCTTCTTTTTTTCCTAAGACTCCTACTTTATTTGTCGTCTGCCTTCCCTAATAGTCTATAGAATCCAAGAGTACAGGGGCCCTACCTTTATTGCTTATCAGTGTATTCTTAGAGCATACTATAGTGTTTAGCAAATAGTAAGATATAAGATATTTAATTCATGCAATAAAGTACAGGTTGACTTCCTTATTTCTGCAGAGTGTTCTTTGAATCACCCAAGCAGATATTATAAATTCCATGTTAACATCCCCACTGCAGCAAAGACACTACTACCTCTACTTTTTGCATTTAACACAAGATCTTGTCATTTTTCATTTACATATTTAACTTCTAAAATATAAGTTTCTTGTGTATTAGAATTGGATTTTATTTCCTTCTCTGGCACTTTATTTAATGTCTAGAACATAGTAAATGCTCAACATGTTTTTACAGAACTCAAATGACAGTGGCAAGGGAAATTGTTCAGATGGTAGAGTACAAGACTTGTAAGCCAAAAGCTTCTAGTTTGATCTATGAAACTACATGTACCACATGGTGCTCTAGTTTCTCTTTCCCTCTCTCTTTCTCTCTTTTCCTTCTCTCTCTCTCTCATATACACACACACACAGATACACACATACACACACACACACACACACACACACACATACACACACACACATCACTTAAAAGAAACTGAATTGATCATCTATCAGCTGACTAGATATGAACTCTGAAGGAATATGGAAAATCAAAGGTAAATTCTGTGCTTTGGCTTTTGACAGAGGTGGAGGAGTTGGTAGAGAAGGGCAATTTAGAATATAAATATATGCAGTTCTGAGCATGGATATTGATAGTAGTCATGACAGAAGGGAGAATTTATAGTGAGTGAGAAGGTCAGAATAGCAATGGAATCCTGAAAGGGCAGTATGAACATAATTCCCAGGGCAAGAAGCAGTCTTTGTAGTCAGGAGAAGGCTAATGAATAGGATACATTCTACCTTGCCTAGAACAGTCCTGGTTTACAACAGCTATTCTAAGAGAATAATTGATGATGCCTGCTCTCTAACACTCTCAAAAGAGGGCCAAGTAAGTTATTCCATCCATCCTATGGAAGACCACATGAATTTAGAAAAGTTAAGTTAGCAGCAAAAACACTTAGGATGAGGGCCTGGCAGAGAATTAGAGTGATTTCAGGTTGCAGTCAGTAAAGGGAAGTATTGTTACAGTCAAGAGCAAACTGTGAAATGAAACAGTTAATCACTTTAGATAAGCAGTCACTAAAAAACACACAAAAAAACACACACAAAAAAACACCAGATAGGTATAATACTTTCATTCATATTTTATAGATAAAATAAATGAAGCTCAAATTAAGTAATTTGCTCCCAGAGTTAACAAGGATATAGTTAGAAAGTTAAAAAAATAGAAAGTAAAAAAAAGGCCAAATATTAATAAATAGTTGGAAAGAGAAGTTAAAGGAAAAACTATCTGGAGTTTACCAGCGTTACCTGCTCTAACAACTTATAAGCATTTTGAGTAGGAAGGAAGAAACTGGACATCTTCCCCTAAAGAGAGGGCAACCAATACTATTGTGACCAATCTTATTGTGACGTATAAAATCAGTACCCACGGGAGTTGGGCGGTAGCGCAGTGGGTTAAGTGCACGTGGCGCAAAGCGCAAGGACCGGCATAAGGATCCCAGTTGGAGCCCCGGCTCCCCACCTGCAGGAGGTCGCTTCACAAGTGGTGAAGCAGGTCTGCAGGTGTCTATCTTTCTCTCCTCCTCTCTGTCTTCCCCTCCTCTCTCCATTTCTCTCTGTCCTAGCCAACAACGATGATATCAAGAACAAAAGTAATAACTACAACAATAAAACAACAAGGGCAACAAAAGAGAAAATAAATAAATATTTTTTAAAAATCAGTACCCACTAATTTCTGGAGTCAGGACCTTCACTATAAGCCATCCTTTCTTCCCTAAGGGAGATATGAGGTAACTTCAGTGAGATGGAAATAGGTACTGCTAGACTGGGATACACCTGGATTTAACATAAGCTTGGAGGTAGAGAAAAATCAAATACTGGGGCCAAAAAGAAATGTATATGGGCTAAAATGATGTTAGATATTCTTGCAGTAGAAAGTGGGAAAAAGACAAAACTATGAAAAACACAGAAATGTGTGTGTAGACATGAAAATTACTCCAAAAGTAGAGTAGAATCCAAGTAGTGGAGCAAAAACAGTGGAGGAACATATCAAGTGAGAACCATGAAAGACAAAAGAATCTAAACTTTACATGAGAGTAGTTTACAGGTTCATATATATATATATATATATATATATATATTCCCTTTTGTTGCCCTTGTTGTTTTATTGTTGTAGTTATTATTGTTGTCATTGTTGTTGGATAGGACAGAGAGAAATGGAGAGGGGAGGGGGAAGACAGAGAGAGGGAGAGAAAGATAGACACCTGCAGACCTGTTTCACCACTTGTGAAGCGACACATTCTGCAGGTGGGGAGCCAGGGCTTGAACCAGGATCCTTATGCAGGTCCTTGTGCTTAGCGCCACCTGTACTTAACCCGCTGCGCTACAGCCCGACTCCCAGTTTACAGGTTCTAAGGTGAGATACGGGTTGGTTCTTGTGATGATTCCTTCAAAGTCAATGAAAATTGCATTTTAGCTGCAAATATCCTTCAATCTTTCCCAAGAGCTAAATAAGATACTCTTTTTAAAAAATAATTAGTTTATTTCCTTTTGTTGTCCCCACTGTTTTATTGTTGTAGTTATTATTGTTGTTGTTGTTACTGATAGAGTTGTTGTTGATAGGACAGAGAGAAATGGAGAGAGGAGGGGAAGACAGAGAGGGGGAGAGAAAGATAGACACCTGCAGACCCACTTCACAGCCTGTGAAGCAACTCCCATGCAGGTGGGGAGCCCAATATATCCATGGGAGGTACCAAGATGATGGAAGATCTGAGAGGTTCCATAGAACAAGGAGTCACAAGGAGCTGAAGGTGGCAAGGAAGAAGGTGCACTGTGTATAATGCTGGCTAGCTCTGCTCATGTAGTCTCTATCTATCCTACATGATATTGGCAAGAAAAGGACTAATTAAAAACTAACCTTTATACTTTCCCTCCTTGTATGTAAAAAAACTTTGTTAAGACATCTGAATTCTAGACTGGGGAGATAGCTCAACTTGTTAGAGTACCAATTTATAAGTCAAAAGTGCCAGAGGCTGCAGGTTCAGTCCCTGGCATCACCACATACCAAAGCTGAGCAGTACTCTGGCTCCATCTATCTATAAACTAAACTAAATAAATATTTAAACATAAGTAATATATTTCAATGTCTCTTTGGTAATAGAAAATAACTAAAGATGTCTGAATTCTACCATTATACACACCCAAACCATGACTTGTGTCGGAAAATTTAATTTAGCAAAAAGAACTGTATAAATAAAAAATTAAGCAAATACATGAGCATGTAAGAATTTGGTGTTTTGTTTTGTTTTGTTTTGTTTTGCCCCCAGGGTTATTGCTGGGGCTTGGTGCCTACACTGCTAATCCACTGGTCCTGGAGGCTTTCTTTTTCTTTTTCTTCCTTTTGTTGCCCTTGTTTATCTTTGTTGTTCTTGTTATTGCTGTAGTTGTTGTTGGATAGGACAGAGAGAAATGGAGAAAGGAGGGGAGACAGAGAGGAGGAGAGAAAGAGAGACACTTGCAGACCTGCTTCACCACTTGTGAAGCAACTCCCCTGCCGGTGGGGAGCCGGGGGCTCGAACTGGGATCCTTATGCCGGTCCTTGCGCTTCGCGCCATGTGCTCATAACCAGCTACCTCCTGGCCCCTGATCTTTTAAAAATACAGTTTATTTATTTTGGATAGAGACATAAAGAAGTTTAGAGGGGGAAGGGAAGGGAGGGAGATATCTATAACAGTGCCTTACCACTTATGAAGCTTCCCCACTGCAGGTGAAGATCAGGGGCTTGGACCCAGGACCTTACACACTGTAAAAGTGCACCACCTCCCAGTCCCTATTAGAATCTGATCTTTTTAGTATATCTCTCTCCTTGAATCTTGAGCTTTAAGTTCAGTGACTCCTACTGAGTACACTGCTACATCTGCCATGATTAATCATGGTTCTGTATCAAAAGAAATATTTGCAGGACCTTCCAGACCATAGCTGGGTCCACTGTTCTCCATGAATCAGTTGGACCTGAAATTAACTAATTACCCTTCTCTTTCTTTCTTAATGTTTTAATTTGTTGGGGTTTCACTGCTCTAGGTCGACTTTTTTAGGTAGAGAGAGAAAGAGACCGGAGAGGATGGGAGAGACATCATGAATTTGCCCCAGTGCCATGTCAGGCTCAAAGACAGGTTAGGTGCATGGCAAACTGTGTGTCCTCACAGCTGATCTATCTTTCTGATCCTCTTTCCTTTTTAAAATGCAGCTGTGCTGGTAAATGATCTGAGGATTTCTTACATGTATAATACTGCATAATACTGCTGAACTGTCTTCCTGGCCAGATATTTTAAAATCCATTATCTTTAGAGAGACAGGGAGACCAAAAGACACAGAAAGAAACCAGTCTTGCAACTACCCTTGGTGCTCTCAGTGGTGTGAGGGATCAGCTAAGGAGCTCATACACGGTACCACCTGTGCTTTAACCAGCTGAGTCATCTC
Source organism: Erinaceus europaeus (assembly GCF_950295315.1). Classification (NCBI taxonomy): domain Eukaryota; kingdom Metazoa; phylum Chordata; class Mammalia; order Eulipotyphla; family Erinaceidae; genus Erinaceus; species Erinaceus europaeus. The sequence goes on from NC_080174.1 coordinate 61,640,226, forward strand.
CCAGCCCTATACCTGTTTTCATAGACCAAAGCCCCAAATACAAAGAAATAATGGTTCCTTCTCTATATTTGTGGGACCATCATTCCTGAAATATTCTAAATTTCTTTAATCCTAATCTAATTACTTTCCTTACTTGCCAAAATTTACCATTTGCCCCCTGGAATTTTACCCCTTCTACATCTTCAACCACTTCCCTGAAGCCCCTTTCATCTCTTGCCTTATGAATTCTCCTCATATCCCACATCTGTGTAGCATCAGATAACAAGGCTACCATAGTACTACCCTGAGACCACTGTTTCTCCATCTGTTTCTAATAAGACTCCATTACCCTCTCCCTGATTAGTCAATACAATCTACTCATCTCCCAAATGTTCATCTTTCACAGAGAACACTGCCACTAATGGTCTTCCCTTGCTTGTACTGCAAGTCATGCCTTCATCCATATGACTTCTAGGTCCCATGAAAGATACCTGCTCTCTAGTGTCCTCCTACAATGCCACTTGACTACCTACACTGCAATGATTCTCTGGATCTTGTAACTACCTGAAACTGTTCTAGTCTATTCACTTCCAAAAATAATACTTTTTTTTCTTATTTATTTATTTATTTGGATAGAGACAGAGAGAAGTTGACAGGAAAGTGAGGTGATAGCGAGTTTAAGAGACAGAGAGATACCTGCAACACTTCTTCACCATTTGTGAAGCTTCCCCTCTGCAAGTGGGAACCAGGGGCTTGAACCACCTGCCCCCCCAAAAACTAATTTTTAAATATGTTTTTTAACATTTTTCTTTATTTGTTGGATAGAGACAATCAGAAATCAAGAGGGGAGGGAGAGACAGAGAGGGAGAGAGACAGAGAGACATCTGCAGCCCTGCTTCACCACTCACAAAGCTTTCCCCCTGCCGGTGGGGACCAAGGGCTCAAACCTGCGTCCTTGTGCACTGTAACATGTGTGCTCAACCAGGTGTGCCATCATATGGCCCCCAAAAAACTACATCTAATAGTTCACTTTTGGAACACACCCACCTATCCTTTCAGCTTTCTTATTAGAATAATCCAACAGTAGTATTTTCCCTTTTTATTTGAATATAGAATATTAATCCCTTTACTTTCTATTATTCTTTTTACTATTTTCAAGTCTCTGTTAATCTACTCTAAGGTTCATGCTCCATCATTTCACTCACTCTCTTAGAGTTACCCCGAACTTTCTTTTTGAGTGTACTCCTTCACTGTCTTCAAAGACTGTACACTCTACAGATTTATCTTACTTCTTTTGTAGATATTTTTTTTTACTGATCCTTTCTTTTCTGCTACTAAATCTTTAAATATCAGAATATATCAGACACCTGTTCTAGGAACTCTTCTCACTTCACTTAATACAGTTTTTAAGTAACCTCAACTCATCCCAATGGCTTCAGTTACTATGAGAATGTTTCCAAATTCATATCTTTGAATATAAAGTTGTTGCTTGATCTTCAGATTGATATACTGAACTGCTTACCTGGCATCCTCATAATAGTTATCTCCAGGGTACCTTCAACTCAACATATTCAAAAGGAAGCCCATCATTTTCCCATTAAATTTTCTCCTTCCATAAATCCCAGTATTTGTTGGCAACTCCTATCAAATTTCCCCATATTTAAGGAATCACCAAAGTCTGTTAATTCTATTTCCAAAATATTTCTCAGAATGTCCCTACTTTTCCCTATTTCTACTGTCACTTTTATGGTTCAAGTCACAGTTATTGTTACCACTGAGTATGTACTCAATACTTATCACATGCCATCATCCTAAGTGCTTGAAGCTCCAAAGAAGCCTTGTGCATGAATCAACTGTCTACCAGTAACCATTTCCCCCCTTCTGATCTACTTCTCATGACTAAAGACAACAATGATATTTTAAAGTTCAAATCTGATTTTGTTACCTCATTGTAAAGGTTAAACTAGATTATGTAAAGGACATAAGGTCTGGCACATAGTAGTTGATAAATATTATTAGTGAAAAGTGATTTTATGGGGGCTGGATGGTAGCACAGTAGGTTAAGCGCACATGGTACAAAGCACAAGGATTGGCATAAGGATCTCAGTTTGATCCCCCAGCTCCCCACCTGCAGGGGGTTCGCTTTGCAAGTGGTGAAGCAGGTCTGCAGGTGTCTATCTTTCTCTCCTCCTCTCTGTCTTCCCTTCTGCTCTCAATTTCTCTCTGTCCTATCCAACAATAACAGCCACAACAAGGACAACAAAATGGGAAAAATAGCCCCCAGGAACAGTGGATTCATAGTGCTGGCCTAGAGGCAAAAAAAAAAGATTTTGGAATAACCAGTCAGCCATTAAAACAATCTCTATCCCTGCCTCACTCCTTAGTCCCAAATGGGGATAGTCAGGGGGAGATAGAGATTGTTACACAGAACTTTGGTGGTAGGTATGGTGTGAACTCTTTCCCCATATAATCTTATCATATAAACTGCCGGGCTAGCCTGAGGGTGTTTCTTCCTGGGCATGCGCTCTCTGGGTTGGAGAGAACTTGACTGGAGCCAACCTAGGCTGCTGCTTACTCAGCGACGTGGGAGAAGAACCAGGAACTCTCATGGCTGAGCGGAAATGCAATGCAACGCATTTATTGATCAGAGAAAAATGCCTTTATATCTCCTGAAGCAGAAGTGGCAGGTCGGAAAAGGAAATGGCTAAGAGAGGGGGTGGGGGGGGGAGGGAGAAAAGAGCACGTAGTTCAGCAAGCTTCCATCTAACCAGTGGGGATTAAACCAATGCCCTGCAGGCAGGGTGGGTCTCAGACAAAACAGTGATTATGTAAATAGACCACAGCATCAAGCAATGCAACATGGAGCAGGGGGGAGCTGGTGTAATGCCCAATAATAGGCCATTATGAAGTCACTAATAAGTACAGAAAGAAAACATAAGTAAACACTTCTTTTTTACTTTTTTTTTGCTTCCAGGGTTATTGCTGGGGCTCAGTGCTTGCATTACGAATTCACTGTTCTTGGAGACCATTTTCCCATTTTGTTGCCCTTGTTGCTACCTTTGTTGTCATTGTTATTATTATTTTTGTTATTGCTGCTGTTGTTGTTGGACAGGACAGAGAGAAATTGAGAGAGGAGGAGAGACAGAGAGAGAGCAAGAAAAATAGACACCTGCAGTCCTGATTCACTGCCTGTGAAGCAACCCCCCCTGCAAGTAGGGAGCCGGAAGCTCAAACGGGGATCCTTGCACCAGTACTTTCGCTTTGTGCCATGTGTGCTTAACCCACTGTGCTACTGCCTGACCCCCAAGTAAACACTTCTTTATGTCTTGGAGTTGAAGAAGGTCTTGGGGGGTGGGCAGTGGCACACCAGTTAACTACACATAGTACTAAGCTCAAGGACCTATGTAAGGGTTTGGGTTCGAGTCCCTCATTCCCCACCTGTGGGGGGGGGTCACTTCACAAGTGGTGAAGCAAGTCTGTAGGTGTGTCTCTGTCTCTTCCTCTCAATTTCCCCCTCCCCTCTCAATTTCTCTCTGTCCTATCAAATAAAATGGAAAAAATGGCTGCCAGGAGCAGTGGATTCCTAGTGCCAGCATTGCGACCTAATGATAGCCCTGGAAGGAAAAAAAAAAAAAGGCCTTGCCAAATATGTCCCAGATCCTGGAGATAACTCACACTTTACCATGCCCAGGTTAGATGACACCACATGGGAGTACCATGCATAATGGGTTCTGCAGGGCCTCTCTTTTTTCTCTCTTTCTCCCCTCCCCCCCCATCACTTTCTATTAAAAAAAAAAGTCTACCAGAGTGTTGTATGCTTTACATTGGGTTGTCCTAGTTCTCCCCCGCCAAGAGAATTGGATCAGTCCTGCTAGTTTCGAGGGCCCTCTTGGCCCCACCCGAAGGAACCCCGAGAGAGTTCGAGAGTTCCAGAGTTCGAGAGTTGGAGAGTTGCAGAGTAAGAGAGTGCATGGTGCCGCCGCGGGGGAAAGAGGCAGCAGAGTTCTGTTTGGTGATTAGTTTGTCTTAGTTTATAAATCGTTGATCTTAAATAAAGAAATACAGCTTCCCTGCCCAGCCGTATGTCTCTGGTCGTCTCTGTTACCCGCCCGTGAAGCTAGCCCGGCCAGCTGGAGCCTCCGAATTTTAACAACAAATGGCGCCCACGTGGACCTGACCTGCGCATCTCTCAGATAAGTGAAGACAATTTGGCTACCTATGTACTATGGCCTTCTCTTCTGCTTGTGAAGAGATCTCCAAAGGCCTCTGCTCTTTCTTCACGAGACTGTTTTGCTGTTTCTGGAACATTTATCTCTGGACCACTCTGTGGTTCCCACTCGCTCGGGCGAACTCAGAACAGCCAGCGGGAATAGCCAGCGGGCGGGAGGCGAGGCGCCGAGCTGCTGTTTCCACCTGGTTAAACAGCCAGCCAGCTGGCTGTGCCCAGACAACCCCGCACACCGCGCCCGCAGCCCCACAGCCCACAGGAGGCTGACGCCAGCACGCAGGAGCCCGATGCCACCACGCAGGAGCCTGATGCCACCACACAGGAGCCCGATGCCAGCACGCAGGAGCCCGATGCCACCACACAGGAGCCCGATGCCACCACGCAGGAGCCCAATGCCAGCATGCAGGCCAGCCCATAGGAGCCAGCTCTCCACCGCGTGGCGCAGGGCACTGGACGTGTGATCCCTCCACGCTGCTCGGCCACTGTGAGCAGGGCAGCAGACATGACAGGGCCATGGGACAGAGCCGCGGCGGCCTATCATGGCCGCCACCCCTGGGCACCTAGGCCCACGCCTTCTACAAGGCTGGCCTGCCCGCCCTCTTGCTATGAATTCTGGAACAATCCCGGACCTCCCGGACCCCCGGGCTCCCTGCCGAAACTGGGCACACGAGATCTCCAGCTGCCGGTTTGGTCTGAAGGCAGACAAGCTGGAGTACACAGAGATTTGTGCAGAGATCGCAACCTGCAATTCCTAGAAGTGAAGCTGCCCAAGAGACCACCACTGGACAACGCACCCCCCCCAACAACTAAGATAGTACAGATTTGAATTCGTGTTTAAAATGATATGTCTTCGTAACAAAAGTTTCTCTCCTTGTGTATTAATGACCATGTTTATGTGTATGTTTAAAGTTTGGTAAACAGTAACTTTAAGGCTAAATTCTTACTAGTCAAAGTTAAATGAAAAAGGTTTTCAACGTAATTCTCATAAAGATAAAATTAACTTACATTTAAAGTCTGAGGTAAAAATTAGTTAACAATCAATATATTTTAACTAAGTTGGTCTAAACAAAAGGTTAAATAGACTTGTTGATATGTAAAACTCTCCATTACCTTCTCTATTAGAAATGGTAGATCGCACAATGGCTATGCTAATTATTCTCATGCCTGAGGTTTCCTTTCCTGCACACACCTAGGGTGTGACTCCATCTTGAATGGGTGTAACAAAAGGTTAAAAGACATTGTTGATATGTAAAAGTCTCAAATTCCTTCTCTATTAGAAACGTTAGATTGTGCTTCAGTTATGCTAATAACAAGTTTTGTTTCATAGTAAGTAAATTGCAGCCAGCTGCCTTTGGGACTCTAGGCTGTTCCCCACCCCCATGCAAATGCCTGTCGAGACAAGTACGCCCCCCCAGAGGCAAGAAATGTTTTTTTTTAAGCTGATAAAGTTTTGCCCACAGAGGCAAAAAAGGCCCCCTCAGGCCTTTCCTTGACAACACACTGGTTCTTGTTACTTGCTTACATGTTTCTCCATGTTTGTGACAGTTTCTTTTTTGAAATGCCTGTATGATAGAGGTTTCTGTTCACCCCACACCCTTGATACTGTAGTCATTTAGTTAAAAAGAAAAGGGGAATTGTTGTATGCTTTACATTGGGTTGTCCTAGCTCTCCCCCGCCAAGAGAATTGGATCAGTCCTGCTAGTTTCGAGGGCCCGCTTGGCCCCGCCCGAAGGAACCCCGAGAGAGTTCGAGAGTTCCAGAGTTCGAGAGTTGGAGAGTAGCAGAGTTGGAGAGTGCTTGGCACTGCCGCGGGGGAAAGAGGCAGCAGAGTTCTGTTTGGTGATTAGTTTGGTTTAGTTTATGAATCGTTGTTCCTGAATAAAGAAATATAGCTTCCCTACCCAGCCGTACGTCTCTGGTCGTCTCTGTTACCCGCTAGCCCGGCCAGCTGGAGCCTCCGAATTTTAACAACAAATGGCCCCGAATTTTAACAACACCAGAGTGGTAGAATTGTACACACATGAAACCCTAGTACATAAATAAAAAAGTTCCAAAGTCAGAAGTTGCAGGAGAAAATCTTAACTATATATAAATGAAAACACTATACAGCAAGAATATAACTGAAAGACATGGAACAAATAGGGAAAAAATTTACAATACTTTTTTTAGAGCTAGGACCTTGCACATGTGTGATTTCACTACTCTCAGTCCTGTGTTTTTTACTATTCAGATAGAGACAGAGAGGGAGACTCACTATAGCATTGGAATTTCCCTTGTGCCATGGAATTTCCAGTGGTATCTAGACAGGAACCTGGGCCATGCACATAGCAAGGCAAGCACCCAACCCACTGGACTATCACCCAGGCCCAAGTTCTTCAACTTTGGAAATGAAAAAGGTATTCCTCATTGCATCAAAGTAAAAGTCTCTGGGGTGGGTGAGTGGGGGGAGAATATAGGTCCTGGTAAAGTATGACAGAGGACTTAGTGGGTGTTGTTATGTAGAAAACTGAGAACTGTTATGCATGTACAAACTAATGTATTTACTGTTGACTATAAAATATTAATCCCCCAATAAAGAAAAAAAAGAAAAAGGAATTTCTCAGTCATCCTGACTGAAAAACAAACAAGCAAACAAACAACTCAGACCACCTAAAGGAGGAATCATGCAAGCCTCAAATATCACAGCAGTATTTTACAGTTGCAAAGTCTCTATGCAAATAAAATTAGCGTAAGAATATTATATCTGGTCAAGCTGTCATTTAAGCAGACAAAACAGATATTCCCAAGCAAGCCGGGACTTAGGAAACAAAGCTCCCTATGATATCTGTTCCTGTAGAAAAAAAAGACAGTGAAAATGAAATCAAACCAGCCAAGCAACTAGGACAAAAAACAAACAAACAAACAAAACCCTCAGAATCAGAAAAACATGAAGCAATGACTTTAGGGCTCCTAGGAGAAGAAAAGGCAACCTATGAATATTCCCTCCACTCACTGTTTTTTCAAGTATAAAAGCAAGAATCACATGTTGTTAAACACTTTAAATGATCATCCCAGAGAATTTGTATTAATGCGTATCTTGCTAAAAGTATTTGTGAATATATTTATCCACAGTCACCAATTATATTCAAGATACTATCCTTTATTATTATTATTGAATAGTGGTAACTAGTGACCGGGGATATAGCTCGGTGGTACAGACTGCATAATTGAGGTCCTGGGCTCAATCCACAGTATTTCCTCCCCGCCAAAAATGATATAACAAAGGGACCCCAGAAAGACAGCTTATTGTAGGGTGCTTGCCTTGCCATGAGCAATTGCCTAGGTTCACGTACCAGCACCACAAGAAAAGTGTGATGATATTTGGGGGATACTGAGTGTTGTTGTCTCTCTTTTGCTCCTGATTTCTCTGTCTGAATGAAAAAGTTAGTTTAGCAGCAGTAAAATTGTATGCTGGCTAGGCAGAAACAAACAAATAAATAAGTATGATAAATACTTGTGACATAACCCTCACATGCATCTTTTTAAAATTATATAGGTCTTATGGAAGGGAAAAATCACTGCTATTTTAATTTCATTTCCTCAGTTTAAAGTGAATTTGAACCATTGTTCATATGTTTATTAGACATATTTTTGTCACTTTTTTTAAACTGTTATTTTTTTAAAAGATTTTTAAAATACTTATTTATTTCCTTTTTGTTGCCCTTGCTGTTTTTATTGTTGTTGTAGTTATTATTGTTGTTTTTATTGATGTCATCATTGTTGGATAAGACAGAGAGAGATGGAGAGAGGAGGGGAAGACAGAGAGAAAGATAGACACCTGCAGACTGTTTCACCACCTGCAGGTGGGGAGCCAGGGGCTCCAACCAGGATTCTTGAGCTTTGCACCACATGTGCTTAACCTGCTGTGCTACCGCCCAACTCATGTCACTTTCTTAATTCATATCCTTTGTCCATTTATCTGCTGGACTGTCTTCCGCATATTAATTATTAGTATCTCTTCTAAAATTATGGATACTATACTCTGGTTTCTCTTCAGATCGCATAAATCTTTTGCCTTTTACTAAAATTATGGATACTAATCTTTTAAAATATCTTACAAATATGTGATTCCAATGTTCACAGAGATTTTCATGGTATCAAAGTTATATTTTTATTTATATATTTCCTTTATTTTTAAATGTCCTTTACTTATTTTATATACTTAATTTTTTACTTAAAATGAACATTTCAGCCACACATTTAATTTGTAAGTAATAATAGGTTACAAGATTGTAAGATTACAGTGTATAGTTTCATGCTACATCTATTACTAAAATTCTGTATCCCTACTCTCTGACCTGCCAAAGATAGTCACCATAGTTCTCCAAAGTTTTAAAAATAAATTCAAGGCTAACTTAGACACCACTAAAATCCTAGGTGTATTTTTTCCCCAACTTGAGGCCAGACCCTATAGACCAACTTGGATACAACAAATGACACTCAGTACTTTAACAGCCGGGAGAAAATTCTAAGCTTATCAGATAAAGAACTGACTACAAAAGCTGGAAAGGGTAAGAAACTTACATAATGGTGGTCTTTTTGGTCAGTATCAGGCCACTCCATCACCTGGGGCCCAAGTCAGGGAATCCTAGGATTCCCCCATAGATACGATGGGCCTCTCCATCATCACTGGTCATTTCCATCAGGAATATCATTACAAACCCTTTCAAGGGCCTCTCCAGGACCTTGCCCTCACTATATAATAGCAATTGTATAGACTGCCCTACTTTCCAAAGGGAGGCTGAATCAGCCTACACTGCCACTCAAGGAAGACAGGTCCTGAAAGGAGTGCAGCCTAGAATGTTCCTAGCTGTGACCATGGAGAGCAAGCTCAGATTGACAGGGACTCAGAGGTTATACAGACTCCTGTGCTAAATATGAAAATACATGGGATCTGGATCAGATTGGTGTGGTAAACAACTAATTGTATTATATATTTTCTTCAAGTTTGGAAGCTACTTTCTGCCCTAAACTAGCTTTCTAGTTCTATTCTCAACTCTGACTACATCTTTCCAGGTAATATTTTTAGCCTGGTAACTATCAAGTTCAAGCAAAAGTTGTGGGTCCCTAGGAACATACCTAAAATAGACTTCCTAGCTTCTTTCCACCCTAAAATCCCTATTTTCACATGCTCTATTCCTACTTTCTGGTCCTTGTTTATTAAATATTTTTTTCTGCCTCATATTGTACTGCCTTTCAGACACCAATTTGCAAATGTTACTATGATTCCATCCTGAACTCCATGGGTGGATGACCTCAGCAATGTGTCCCAGAACCTTATCTCTCCAGAGCCCTACTTCACTAGGGAAAGATAGAAACATGTTGGGGGTATGGATCAAACTGCCAATACCCATGTCCAGCAGAGAAACAATTAAAGAAGCAGAAACTCCTACCTTCTGCACCCCAAAAAGAATTTTAGTCCATACTCCCAGAGGGGGAAAATGTTAGGGGAAGATCATCAGAGGGGTCTAAAACCCAATTCCATCAGGAACCTGAAGGAGAAGAGGAAAAAAGGAAAAATATTTGGAAGTAGTAATAGGTGGCTTAAAGAGGAAGAGAAGACAAGACCATAGAAAAAATGGGCAAAAATATAAAGAGATAGACAGTTATAGAAATAATACTCTGATGGGGTTTACAGTTAACAACATTTATATACTTTTCCTATATTTGGGAGCTACTATCTGCTCAGATCCAGCCTTCTAGTCCTATTTCCAATTCTGACACCATCTTCCCAAACAATACCTTTAGCCCACCTGTATATTAGCTGTCAGGCCCAGTCAAAAATGAGTAAAGTCATGGGCCCCTTGGAATATACCTAAAATAGACCTACTAGCTTTTTCCAAAATAGAGACCCCAAATCTCATCTGCCATAATCTTATCTTTAGGTTCCTGACTATTAAACTATTTGTTCTGCTTTTATCTTAATGCCTTTCAGCCACCAAGATGAAGAAGCTACCATGATGCTAACCTGACTTTCCCAGATAGACAACTTCACCAATGTACCCTGGAACCCCACCTCTCCAGAGCCCTGAGCCCTGCCCACTAAGGAAAGATAGAAACAGGCAGGGAGGGGGCTATATGGCAGCTTGAAGACAACACCTGGTGTGAGCTCTGCAATAAAGCTGTTTTAAACCTGAGAATCTTGGCCACCAGTTTCCAGATGATATCATGATGCCAACTCAACTTCCTTGGGCAAAGGACCCCATCATGTGTCCTGGATCCCCACCTCCCCAGATCCCTGCCCCACTAGAGAAAGAGAGAGAGAGAGAGAGAGTGAGAGAGAGAGGCTGGGAGTATGGATCGACCTGCCAATGCCCATGCTCAGCAGAGAAGCAATAACAGAAGCAAGACCTTTCACCTTCTGCACTCTACAATGATCCTGGGCCCATACTCCCAGAGGGATAAAGAATAGGGAAGCTATCAAGGGAGGGGACTGGATATGGTGTTCTGGGGGTGGACACTGTGTGAAAATGTACCCCTCTTATCCTATAGTCTTGTCAATATTTCCATTTTATAAATTATATATATATGAAACAGGCTAGGAGTATGGATCAACCTTCCAATGCCCATATCCAGCAGGGAAACAATTGCAGAAGGCAGACCTCCCACCTTCTGTATTCCATAAGGATCCTGGGTCCACACTTCCAGAGGGATAAAGAATAGGAAAGTTGCCAACCAGACTTCCCTGGACAGACAATCTCACCAATGTGTCCTGGAGCTCCAATTCCCCAGAACCCTACCCCACTAGGGAAACAGACAGGCAGGCTGGGAGTATGAATCAAACTGTCAATGCTCATGTTCAACAGGGAAGCAATTACAGAAGCCAGATCTTCCACCTGCTGCAACCCACAATGACCTTGGGTCCATACTCCCAGAGGATTAAAGAATAGGAAAGCTGGGGGCAGAGCCAAGATGGTGACTTGGAGGCAGCTACTGGCGTGAGCTCTGACAACAATTGATGGGAAGGGTAGGATACCTGGCTGTCAGTAGGACAGTGAATAAGGGGTCCTAAGTGTGACATCAAGGAGGTGACTATAGCTCAATTTGGCTTAGAAAACAGAGAAAAAAGAAAGGAAATTTTTTTTATTATTTCTGAAGCGCACCCCGTCCCCCACCTTATAACCAGACCCCAAGGGCTGGAAAGCTGCTACTAGCAGGCTCTCCGCTGAGCTTTTTTCTTTACCAAGATTCCTGGCTCACCAGGGGTGTGATTCCAATCCTTTTCCTTTCTGATTCCCTTTGCTCTTTTATTTTCTTTCTAAGTGGCTCAAGCTCAGTTGGAGTTACAATATATCTGACCAATCAGAGCCTCACCCCACCTGGGGAAGACTACCTGGAGGTTTTTTTGTCTGTTTGTTTTGTTCTTTTTAACAATTGGCTGTCTTTGCTCAGGCTGCCTGAGCCTATCGGAAACTGTCCAAGCAGCAGACTGACTGTTAGGGTTTTTTACTCTGTTCTATTTTATTATTACTATTATATATACACATGTCCCTTCCCCTCCCCCCCTTCAGGTTGACCAAAATTAACTTTTAGTGTATTTTCCATTGCTAGGTGACTGGGTGTCCCATCCATTGTGAGAGGAACTTGTTTCATTCTACCTACCTCCTCTATCCACTCTCCCCTTTCTCCCTCCTCCTAGCTAATTTAAAAAAAAATCCTTTCACTGCTCCTTTTTTCTTTTTTTTTTTTCTCATTCTTGTCTTCTTTTCTTCCTTCCTCCTTCTTCTGCTTTCTGAATTCACTGATACTCATTTGTGAATTACTTGGGGGAAGAAATCTGACTCAGAGTGTACTCCCTTTGTGTGTGTCTCTTCTCTACTTCCCTTTCTCCTCTTGCTACCCCTAGAATTTACAGTGGACAGTAGATTTGCATAATTGTCTGTTCTTGCTATCCCTTTTTTCCTGTCTCTTTCTTTTTCATTTGGATTTGGTTGCTATTTTTTCTTGGACTGGAGGTATTGTTTGGCTTGCTGGTATTGGTTAAACTGCTTCAATTCTAGCTTCAGTTACTATTGTAATTTCCTAGGTTAGTGACTGCATTTGTCATAAAGGTATTTAGTATAGCGTGGCTTGTACTCAAAACACAACAACTGAAGAACAACAGAACATAAAAATAAAAAACACATTAATAAAAAAATGGTTAAACCAAGAGAAAATAAAACTGCTACTACAATGAATGAAGACAGGAGCCCAGAAGAAACCACAAATCAGTCAAAAGTAACCATAGATAAGAAAAGTATGCAAGCAATAGTAAATTTAATAATCACAGAAATGAAGGTAACTATGGAGGAAACGGCTATCAGAATTAAGGAAACAACAGATGAGACCCTCAAGGAAAATACTAGCTACCTCGAGGTAATTAGAGAACTAAAAGCTGAAGTAGCTGAACTGAATAAAGAAGCTGAGGAAGGGAAAGCAGACAACAGAAGCAGAAAACAGAATTAGCCAGACAGAGGATGAGCTAGAGAAAACTAAGACAGAAGTGAAAGAGCTCAAAAAGAGATTGATAGACACTGAAAACAACAACTGAGACATATGGGATGATCTCAAAAGAAGTAACATTCATATAATTGACCTGCCAGAGGAAGAAAGAGAGGAAAGGGAAGTAAACATTACAGAGGAAATTATAGAAGAAAACTTCCAGACCTGAACAACAGAAAGGATGTTAAAATGCAAGAAGCCCAGAGAGTCCCAAACAGTATCAACCCAGACCTGAAGACACCAAGACACATCATAGTTACAGTGAAAAGAAGTAAGGATAAATAAAGGATCCTAAACGTTGTAAGAAAAAAACAAAAAATCACATACAGGGGAAAACCCATAAGATTATCAGCAGACTTCTCCACTCAAACTCTAAACTCCAGAAGAGAATAGTAAGATATCTATCGAGCTCTGAGTGAAAAAGGGTTTCAACCAAGGATAATATATCCTGCTAGACTTTCATTCAAACTAGATGGAGGGATCAAAACCTTCTCAGACAGACGACAGTTAAAGGACACAACCATCAACAAGCCTTTCCTGAAAGAGATTCTAAAAAACCTCTTATAAACAAGAAAATCACTATAATACTTGCAATATATCAGAGCAAATAAAAAAGTGTTGAATAATGGCACTACAATACATTAAATCCATAATATCAATAAATATCAATGGCTTAAACTCACCCATCAAAGGCACAGAGTGGGGGATGGATCAGAAAACAGAACCCAACCATATGCTGCTTGCAAGAATCCCATCTGACACAACAAGATAAACACAGACTTACAGTGAAAGGATGGAAAACTATCATATAGGCTAATGGACCACAAAAAAGGGCAGGAACAGCCATTCTTATGTCTGACACAATAGATTTTAAATTAAATAAAGTAATAAAAGATAGGCAAGGCCATTACATAATGATTAGAGGATCAATCAGCCAAGAAGACTTAACAATTATTAACATCTATGCACCCAATGAAGGACCATCTAAATACATCAAACACCTACTGAAAGAACTATAAAAATACATCAATAGTAATACAATAATAGTGGGAGACTTTAACACCCCACTCTCACACTTAGACAGATAAACAGAGCAAAGAATCAACAAAGAAACAAGAGAATTAAATGAAGAGATGGACAGACTAGACCTCCTGGACATTTTCAGAGCTCTTCACCCCAACAAACTGGAATACACATTCTTTTGAAATCCACACAACACATACTCAAGGATAGACCACATGTTAGGCCACAAAGACAGCATCAACAAATTCAAGAGCATTGAAATCATCCCAAGTATCTTCTCAGACCACAGTGGAGTAAAGCTAACATTTAACAACAAACAGAGAATTACTAAAAGACACAGAATTAGGAAACTAAACAACATACTGCTTAAGAACCACTGGGTCAGAGAGACACTCAAGAAAGAAATTTAAATGTTCCTAGAAACAAATGAAAATGAAGACACAAGCTATCAAAATATTTGGGACACAGCTAAAGCAGTATTGAGAGGGAAACTCATAGACATACAATCACATATTAAAGACCAAGAAAAGTCTCAAATAAATGACTTTACTGCACACCTTAAGGACTTAGAGGAAGAGGAACAAAAGAACCCTAAAGCAACCAGAAGAACAGAAATCACTAAAATTTGAGCAGAAATAAATAACATCGAAAATAAGAGAACTATACAAAAGATCAATGAAGCCAAATGTTGGTTCTTTGAAAAATTAAACATGATTGACAACCCCCTAGCCAGACTCACTAAAAAAAAAAAAAAAGGAGAAGACTCAAATTAATAGAATCATAAACGATAGAGGAGACATCACAACTGACACCACAGAAATCCAGAAAATCATGCGAAACTTCTATGAAGAACTATACGCCACCAAGCTAGAAAATCTGGAAGAAATGGAAGAATTCCTAGAAACATATGCCCTTCCAAAACTGAACCAAGAAGAACTAGAAAACCTAAATACATCAATCACAGAGAAAGAAATCAAAACAGTTATTAAGAATCTACCCAACAACAAAAGTCCTGGACCAGATGGCTTCACAAATGAATTCTACAAAACCTTCAGGAAACAATTAATATCCATACTTTTAAAGCTTTTCCACAAGACTGAAAAAACAGGAACACTTCCTTCCACTTTCTATGAAGCCAACATCACCATGATACCAAAAGCAGATAGGGACACAGCAAAAAAGGAAAACTATAGACCAATATCTCTGATGAACATAGATAACAAAATATTAAACAAGATCTTGGCCAACTGGATACAGCAGTATATCAAAAAGATTGTTCATCACGACCAAGTGGGATTTATCCCAGGAATGCAAGGCTGGTTCAATATATGTAAGTCAATCAATGCCATGCACCACATCAATAAAAGCAAAGCCAAAAACCACATGATTATCTTACTAGATGCAGAGAAAGCCTTTTACAAAATCCAGCACCCATTTATGTTCAAAACACTACAAAAAAATGGGAATAGATGGGAAATTCCTCAAGATAGTGGAATCCATATACAGCAAACCTACAGCCAACAGCATACTTAATGGACAGAAGCTGAAAGCATTCCCCCTCAGATCAGGGACTAGACAGGGCTGTCCACTATCACCATTACTCTTCAACATAGTATTGGAAGTTCTTGCCATAGCAATCAGGCAAGAGAAAGAAATTAAAGGAATATAGATTGAAAGGGAAGAAGCCAAGTTCTCACTATTTGCAGATGATAGGATAGTATACATAGAAAAACCTAAGAATACATCAGAAAACTACTGGAAGTTATTAGGCAATATAGCAAGGTGTCAGCCTATAAAATCAATGTACAAAAAAAAGTGGCAGGGAGTTGAGCGGTAGTGCAGAGGGCTAAGCGCACATGGTGCAAAGCGCAAGGACCAGAGAAGGATCCCGGCTCGAGCCCCCAGCTCCTCACCCACAGGGTAGTCGCTTCACAGGTGGTGAAGTAAATCTGCGGGTGTCTATCTTTCCGTCCCCCTCTGTCTTCCCTTCCTCTCTCCATTTCTCTCTGTACTATCTAATATTGACAACAATAATAACTACAACAATAAAAACAACTAGGGTAACTAAAGGGAAAGTAAATAAATAAAAATTTTAAAAAAAATTTTTAATATTTATTTTATTTATTTATTCCCTTCTGTTGCCCTTGTTGTTTTATTGTTGTAGTTATTATTGTTGTTGTCATTGTTGGATAGGACAGAGAGAAATGGAGAGAGGAGGGGAAGACAGAGAGGAGGAGAGAAAGATAGACACCTGCAGACCTGCTTCACCACCTGTGAAGCGACTCCCCTGCAGGTGGGGAGCCGGGGTTCGAACCGGGATCCTTTTGCCAGTCCTTGTGCTTTGCGCCACCTGCGCTTAACCCGCTGCGCTACAGCCCGACTCCCCAATTTTAAAATTTTTTTTTAAAAATTAAAAAAAAAGAAAAAAAATCAGTGGCATTTCTTTATGCAAACACTAAATCTGAAGAAGAAGATATCCAGAAATCATTCCCATTCACTGTTGTAGCAAAATCAATAAAATACCTAGCAATAAAGCTGACCAAAGAAGTGAAAGACTTTTATACGGAAAACTGTGAGTCACTATTCAAGGAAATAGAAACAGATACTAAGAAATGGAAAGACATCCCATGATCATGGATTGGAAGAATAAATATCATCAAAATGAATATTCTCCCCAGAGCCATTTACAAATTTAATGTGATACCCATCAAAGTTCCACCAAGCTTCTTCAAGAGAATAGAACAAAAACTACATTCATTTATCTGGAACCAGAAAACACCTAGAATTGCCAAAACCATCTTGAGGAAAAGAAACAGAAATGGAGGCAACACACTCCCAGATCTCAAACTATATTATAAGGCCATCATCATCAAAACAGCATGGGACTGGGGAAAAAAATAGGCACACAGACAAATGGAACAGAATTGAAAGCCCAGAAGTAAACCCCCACATATATGGACATCTAATCTTTGATAAGGGGGCCCAAAGTATTAAATGGAGGAAGGAGGATCTCTTCAATAAATGGTGCTGGGAAAACTGGGTTGAAACATGCAGAAGAATGAAACTGAACCACCTTATCTCACCAGAAACAAAAATAAACTCGAAATGGATCAAGGACCTGGATGTTAGACCAGAAACTATCAAATACTTAGAGGAAAACATTGGTGGCACACTTTCCCACCTAAACCTCAAGGACATCTTTGATGAAATAAACCCAATTGCATGGAAGACTAAAGTAGAAACAAACCAATGGGACTACATCAAATTGAAAAGCTTCTGTACAACCAAAAAACCTATCACACAAACAAAGAGACCCCTCACATAATGGGAGACGATCTTCACATGCCATACATCAGACAAGAGACTAATAACCAAAATATACAAAGAGCTCAGCAAACTTAGCAACAAAAAAGTAAATGATCCCATCCAAAAATGGGCAGAGGATATGGACAAAACATTCATTTCAGAGGAGATCCAAAAGGCTAACAAACATATGAAAAATTGCTCCAGGTCGCTGATTGTCAGAGAAATGCAAATAAAGACAACATTGAGATACCACCTCACTCCTGTGAGAATGGCATACATCAAAAAGGACAGCAGCAACAAATGCTGAAGAGGCTGTGGGGACAGAGGAACCCTTCTGCACTGCTGTTGGGAATGTAAATTGGTCCAGCCTCTGTGGAGAGCAGTCTGGAGAACTCTCACAAGGCTAGACATGAACCTTCCATATGACCCAGTAATTCCTCTCCTGGGGATATACACCAAGGAGTCCATAATGCCCAACCAAAAAGATATGTGTACACCTATGTTCATAGAATCACAATTCATAATAGCTAAAACCTGGAAGTAACCCAACAACAGATGAGTGGCTGAGAAAGTTGTGGTATATATACACAATGGAATACTATGTAGCTATTAAGAACAATGAACCCACCTTCTATGACCCATCTTGGATGGAGGTAGAAGGAATTATGTTAAACTATGAGCTAAGTCAGAAAGATAAAGATGAGTATGGGATGATCCCACTCATCAAAAGAATTTGAGAAAGAACAGAAAGGGAAACTAAAAGCAGGATTTGACTAAATCTAGAGTAGGGCACCAAAGTAAAAACCCTGTGGTGAGGGGGAGGGTGGACATTTGGCTTCCTGGGGTGGTGCGGGGGCGGGGATGGGTGGGTGGGAATGGGACACAGTCTTCTGGTGATGGGAATGGTGTTTATGTACAGTCCTATTAAATTGTAGTCATATAAATCACTACTTAATATAAGAGGGGAAAATTGATTGTATGTCTCAAACTTTTTAAAGCACAGACTGAGTCTTTTTAATACATAGGCTGTCTTTGATATGTTGACTCTCTCAAAAGCCTAGACCAGGGAGAACAGAAGCAAGTGGTTGCACAGCTATATAAAAGATGTTGGGTATTATACAACAAATCCTAACAAAGGGACTTTTCAAAGTTAACCCAATTACCAAATAATGTGATGATAACAATAACTATCCATTGTCTTCTTGAACCCTAAGACAGCAGGAACCTCACATTTCCACTACAGAGCCTATATTTCCCCCAGCCCTGGAACCTTAGGGTGGTGCGCACTTTCCTGCATGCTTCTCTCAATTCATATCAAATAATATTGTATCCGCCAATCACAACCTAATCAAAGCAATGAGTGCCACCTCAGAATGCTTCACTTCAAACTGTGTCCAGAGACTTCAGGTGTGGAATGACAACCCTTCAGCTTCATTACTTGGGTGAGACCTTTCCTTTCATAGTATTCTCTAATTCCATTCCGTGTGGTTCACTTCCTAACAAAATCCCAAAACCTAGATATAGACCAAGTCCCCTGAGATAAAGCATATGTTCACACATATCCATAAACAAGGGCAAAATATATATGTAAAAACAAAAGTACACAATAGTCTTCAGTGAGTACCCCCCAACACTTCATCTGCACTATTCCAGCCTTTAGGTCCATGATTGTTCAACAATTTGTTTGGCTTTGTGTGTTAACTCTCTTTTCAGCCACCAGGTTCCAGATGCCAGCATGATGCTGACCAGACTTCCCTGGACTGACGACCCCACCAATGTGTCCTGGAGCTCTGCTTCCCCAGAGACCCACCCTACTAGGGAAAGAGAGAGGCAGACTGGGAGTATGGATCGACCAGTCAATGCCCATGTTCATCGGGGAAGCAATTACAGAAGCCAGACCTTCCACCTTCTGCAACCCACAATGACCTTGGGTCCATACTCCCAGAGGCATAAAGAATGGGAAAGATATCAGGGGATGGGGATGGGATATAGAGATCTGGTGGCGGGAATTGTGTGGAGTTGTACCCCTCCTATCCTATGGTTTTGTTAATGTCTCCTTTTTTAAATAAAAAAAAGAATAGGAAAGCTATTAGGGGATGGGGTGGGATATGGAGTCCAGGTGGTGGGAATTGTGTGGAGTTATACCCCTCTTATCCTATGGTTTTGTCAGTGTTTCCTTTTTATAAAAAAAAAAAAGAAAAAAAGAATTGGAAAGCTTCCAATGGAGGGGATGGGATATGGAACTCTGGTGCTGGGAATTGTGTGGAATTGTACCCCTCTTATCCCACAATCTTGTTTATCATTATTAAATCGGTAATTAAAAAATAAAATTAATTAATTAAAAAAGAAATAATAGTGAATCCATATCTGTGACCTTGAGAGAACCACTGCAGTTTCTTTCTTTCTTTTTTTTTTAAAATATATTTATTTATTGGATAGAGAAAGCCAGAAACTGAGAGGAGGATGGGAGATAGAGAGAGAGAGAGACAGAGAGACACCTGCAGCACTGCTTCATCACTCACAAAGCTTCCCCTGCAGGTGGGGACCGGGGCTCAAACCCAGGTCCTTGTGTACTGTAATATGTGTGCTCAACCAGGTGTGCCACCACCCGGTCCCTAGTTTATATATATTCCCTTTGTTTTTATTGTTGTTGTTGTTGCTGGATAGGGCAGAGAGAAATGAAGAGAGGAGGGGAAGACAGAGAGGGGGAGAGAAATATAGACACCTGAAAATCTGCTTCTCCGCTTGTGAAATGACTCACCTGCAGGTGGGGACCCTGGGGCTCAAACCAGGATCCTTACACTGGTCCTTGTGCTTTGTACCATCTGTGCTTAACCCATTGTGCTACTGCCTGACTTCCACCACTGTAGTTTCTAATAGAGGGAATAGGGATACAGAACTCTGGCAGTGGGAATAGTGTGGACTTATATCCCTGTTATTTTATAATTTTGTAAATTACAAATAAAAATGTTTTATAAATAGTTTGTTTATTTTTTTTTCAATTTTATGTGTATCAGACCTCTAAATTTTACATATGAGTGAAACCATCTCATTGTTGTCTTTCATCTCTTTACCTATTTCACTAAGCATAATCACCTGCACTTCCATCCATTTTGTCCCAAAGTACAAAGTATCATCTTTTTTGATTGCAGAGTAGTATTTCATGGAATGTATATCCCATGACATTTTTTCTTTCTTTCATCCAGTTGTTGGGGCTCAGTGCTGGCACTATGAATTCACTGCTCCTGAGGGCCTTTTCTTTTCTTTTCTTTCTTTTTCTCCTCCTATTTGATTGGATAGGACAGAGAGAAATTGAAAGGAGGGGGAGAGATAGAGAGGGAAAGAGAAAGATAGACACCTCCAGACCTGCTTCACCACTCATGAAATTTTCCTGCTTCAGGTGGGGAGCTGGGGACTTGAACCTGCATAGTACTATGTGTGCTTAACCAGGTATGCTACTCCCATAGCTTCTTCAGCCAGTCATCTGATGATGGGTATTCAGGTTGCTCCCAATCTTTGGCTATTCAGCTACAGATTTTAAAAAATACTCTGCTGCATTTTATCCTGGTCTATTTCATCTTTTTTTCATTTAGATCATTAGTTAAGTCTCAGATATACATAAATTAGATGACCCAACTTCATTTTTTTAAAAAAACAAAGCAATGCTCTGCTCTAGTTTATGGTGGCATGGGGGATTAAACCTGGGAACCCAGAGTCTCAGACATGAGTCTTTTTGGGTAACCATTATGCT
Source organism: Erinaceus europaeus (assembly GCF_950295315.1). Lineage (NCBI taxonomy): Eukaryota > Metazoa > Chordata > Mammalia > Eulipotyphla > Erinaceidae > Erinaceus > Erinaceus europaeus. Next base: position 61,661,033 of record NC_080174.1, read on the forward strand.
ATCTCCCCCAGCCAAGATGATTCAACTTCAATAATCAGACTCACATAAACAGTGAAGGCATAATTTTCCATTCATGAAAATGCTTGATAGCCTAGCAGAAGCACCCTATCTCTGTGTTGGTACTTGAGAGGCAGAATCAGTAAAACAGTCCCTTGATGGTATTCCCAGAGCTAGCAATTAAAGGAGGGGAGTATTTCAACCATTAGGTCAAAGATAAGAAGAATGGTGAACAAGAGGATAGTGTACAATGGAGCAGAATCCCCTGTCCTGAGGAAATAAATAGCTCTGGAAAGTGATGATTGAAATGCTCAGTTCCCTCTGTTCCTGATATCTTCCTCCCATGGACTGTACTGAAAGCATTCAGTTTAGGTTTTTTATCTCTCTGGCTGGCTTTCCTTTATTTCACTACAGACCACACTGGAGCTTTCTTTCCTTAGATGTGTAAATACTACTGATTAGTAGTCAAGACTGTTCCCAAGGGCCTAGGAGACAATGGGTTCCTTTCATCACCTGCTGATTAAGTTAAAGTCTCTCAAGGGCAGCCTTATTTTTCTCATTTGTAAGTTGCAAGTACTAACTACAGCACTTTCATCTGGGAAGAGAATACTAACTTGAAGAACAATTACTGGATAACATAGGATCCTATGTAACAGATGAAGAATACTGTATACTGTAAGAGAGTTATAGGAGGGTTTCAAGCATGGAAATTAGTGATGAAGAGGACTGGTATGTCAGACACATTAAGTGTGGAAGCTGAGGCCAGGAAACAGTAGAAACAACAAAAATAAGGATATAAGTCTTGTTCAACATTTTGTTTGGCTTTATATGTTAACTATCTTTTCAGCCACCAGGTTCCAGATGCCAGCATGATTCCGACCAGACTTCCCTGGACTGACGACCCCACCAATGTGTCCTGGAGCTCTGCTTCCCCAGAGACCCACCCTACTAGGGAAAGAGAGAGGCAGACTGGGAGTATGGATCGACCAGTCAATGCCCATGTTCATCGGGGAAGCAATTACAGAAGCCAGACCTTCCACCTTCTGCAACCCACAATGACCTTGGGTCCATACTCCCAGAGGGATAAAGAATGGGAAAGCTATCAGGGGAGGGGATGGGATATGGAGATCTGGTGGTGGGAATTGTGTGGAGTTGTACCCCTCCTATCCTATGGTTTTGTTAATGTCTCCTTTCTTAAATAAAAAAAAAAGGATATAAGTCAGAAAGCTTGTTGAAGTAATCAGCTCTAAGTTCTAGACCATAGGATTCATGCCTCATTAATCTCTGCATACAGCAATTAACCCAAAGTGAATTGGGACATTCAGATACTTTTTAAAAAAATGTTGTGCAAAACATTATTTATCCTATTAGTTTACTAATCCTCTTAATTTGGCTTAGTCATACCTTCCTTTGTAATAATAGCAACCATTTATCAAGGGTCCTCAAAGTGGCAGACATTTAAAGGTTTTTATATAGCCCTTATAACACTTCTATACTGATTTACAGCAAAGTCAAGCAGGTTCCGAGAATCTTAAGACATATGTATGTGCTTTATAGATACAAAATTACAGCCTTGACACTAAATAACACATCACAACTTAAGAGATGGAGAATTTCATGTTATCACTTTACTAGAAAAAAATCATATTTGATAAAAACTAGAGTCATATATAAAATAAGTCATATCCAGACTAGTCAGGAAAAAAAACACTCCACTAATATGTGCATATTTACTTCTAAATTACTCCCATTGGCTTATATCTCAAGTTACAATACATACTTAAGATAGAATATATTGAAAAGAAGATCATCTGTGACCGCAACAAGGCAGGACTAGAACAACTTCAGGAACCCACCAAATTACTGGTGAGTACAAATACATGTAGCTCCTGAACAGAGAGAACCTTAGGGAGAGATTAAGTGGCTGGTAACAGTCCGGCAGTTTACCAGTTGAGGCACCACATCCAATCTGTCTTACCAAAAAAAGACTGCTGAAAGGAGAAGACTCCCCTAAAACTCACCAAACGCAACTGTGAGTCTCTGTTTCTACTGCCCTCAGAAGGAGGCTGGAGCAGCAGAGGGAGGCCCTGTGCTGACACCAGGGGACAGAGAACTGATCAGGAAACTCAGGAGAAGATCTACACCTTGGTGGCCTAGCAGTGGGAGCCTTTCCATGTTGTTCTCCTGATGAGAACATAGTGAATAGTGGCCTCAGAACCTACAGACTATAAACAGGACTTTTTAGAAACTCACAGGGCCCAGCAGTGCTACCTGGCTTGGCAGAGAAGCTGAGTTGAGCCCTGAGCTTTGGATCCTTCGGGTGTGAGAGTCTCTTTGCATAACCACTGTGCTATCTCTCCCCCACACTGCTTTATCTCTTGGTCAGGAGTGAGGGATTAAGCTAAAAATCCTGCTTATAGTTTAAAAGCTCTCAGGCTCCCATTCCCTACAGTGAAGAAAAAGAACAAAAGACTTTTAAAGTCACTGTGCTCCATCTCATGGATTAAAATAATAGTGAAACAACTGTTAATTTCCACAACTGTGAACACTTTAAGTACCTTACTTAGACACAAATCAATCCAGGCAAGAGTGATCAATAATTTGAAAAGTACTGAGAAAGGGACTTCATAACATACTATATACAATGGTTAAACCAACAAGAAGAAATACTGGAGAAATGAACCAGGACAAGAGTCTAGCTAAAAGCCCCCCCAAAAGTTGAAGCACAAAATAATGAGGTCAACATCCAAACACTAGTTAAGGAAATAATCACAGGAGTGAGTAAAGAGTTTGAAAGAATTGTCATCAGAAATGCAGAAACAACAAATGAAAACAGTAATTAACTCAAGGTTCTTAGAGAGCTGAAATAGCTGAGCTAAGAACACAACTAGCTGAACAAACTAAAACAGTATCAGAACAGAGTAACAAAATAGATGAACTCCAGAAAACAGTAGGGGGAGAGAGAGAGAGTAGAATAACTAAGGCTGAAGACAGAATTAGCAAGATCAAGGACGAATTAGAGACAACAAAAAAAGAAGTAAGAGATCTCAAAAAGAGAATAAGAGATACTGAAAACAATAATAAAGATCTATGGGATGACTTCAAAAGAAATAATATATGCATTATTGGCTTACCAGAGGAAGAAAGAGAGGGAGGGGAAGAAAGCATTGTTCAGGACATAATAGCTGAGAACTTTTCTAGTCTAGACCATATAAAAGACATAAAGGTTCAGCTTAGGAGCCTATGTGACCTCTGCATCCCTGTAGATCTGAGCTCACATTCTGTGGTCATGAGTAGGAACATTCTAAGCTGCCCCAATATCTACCCATCTTCCTCAGCTGTAGTATAGAGTATGCTGTCCATCTTGCCTTTGGAGGATGGAACATTCTCTACCATTGTTGATCCAAGTTGAGGGCAAAGTCCAATGGGGGGCCCACAAAGGGGTCTATTTTGTTGTTCCTGATATGGATGATCAGTAACAATGGAGAGAGGGATTTTATCAGAATGTACTATCAAGCCTATCTTTACAAGTGGAACCATGGCAGGAATGTACAACTTGCATTAATAGAAGGGAGAGAGGGATTTATTTGAGGTCTAAGCAAAAAAAAAAAAAAAAAAGTATAATCACAGGCCCTTTGGAATATAACTAAAAAATGCCTACTACCTATCTACAAAATGGAGGACCCCCCCAACTCTTCATCTACACTATTCCAGCCTTTAGGTTGATGAATATTCAACAATTTGTGTGGCTTCGTATGTTAACTCTCTTTTCAACCACCAGGTTCCAGATGCTAGCATGATGCCAACCAGACTTCCCTGGACAGACACCCCCACCAATGTGTCCTGGAGCTCTACTTTCCCTGAGCCCTATCATACTAGGGGAAGAGACAGGCAGGCTGGGAGTATGGATCAACCTGTCAATGTCCATGTTCAGTGGGGAAGCAGTTACAGAAGCCAGACCTTCTACCTTCTGGATCCTACAATGATCTTGGGTCCATATTCCCAGAGGGTTAAATAATAGGAAATCTATCAAGGGAGGGGATGGGATATGGAGTCCTGGTGGTGGGAACTGTGTGGAGTTGTACCCCTCTTATCCTCTGGTTCTGTCAATGTTTCCTTTTTATAAAAAATAAAAATAACTCAACAATTTGTTTGGCTTTGTATGTTAACTCTCTTTTCAATCACCAGGTTCCAGATGCCATCAGGATGCTGGCCAGGCTTCCCTGGATTGAAGACCCCACCAATGTGTCCTGGAGTTCAGCTTCCCCAGAGACACACCCTACTAGGGAAAGAGAGAGGCAGACTCGGAGTATGGACTGACCAGTCAACGCCCATGTTCAGCAGGGAAGCAATTACAGAAGCCAGACCTTCTACCTTCTGCAACCCTCAATGACCCTGGGTCCATGCTCCCAGAGGGATAGAGAATGGGAAAGCTATCAGGGGAGGGAGTGGGATATGGAGATCTGGTAGTGGGAATTGTGTGGAGTTGTACCCCTCCTACCCTATGGTTTTGTTAATTAATCCTTTCTTAAATAAAATAAATTTAAAAAAATAAATAAATAAAATAAGAAATAAAAATAAATAAATATATAAAGACATGAAGGTTCAAGAAGCCCAGAGCATCCCAAACAGAATTAACCCAGACTTAAAGACACCAAGACACATTATATTTAGAATGGGAAGGAATAAGGATTAAGAAAGGATCCTGAAGGCTGCAAGAGAAAAACAAAGAGTCACCTACAGAGGAAAACTCATAAGATTAGCAGCAGACTTCTCCACACAAACACTACAGTCCAGAAGAGAATGGCAAGATATCTACCGAGTGCTCAATGAGAAAGGCTTTCAACCAAGACTACTGTATCCTGCTAGACTGTCATTCAGAGTAGATGGAGGCATAAAAACCTCCTCAGACAAGCAACAGTTGAAAGATTAAGAATCAATTATCACCAAGCCTGCCCTAAAAGAAGTTCTTAAAGGTCTCCTATAAATAGTCAGACCACCATAAATAGACCATATATCAGAACACTCTAAAAATGTAAAAGAATAGCATTAAAGCATCTTCAATCTATGATATCAATAAGTGCCAATGGCCTGAATTCACCTATTAAAGGCACAGAGTAGGAAGATGGATCAGAAAACACAACCCAACAATATGTTGTCTACAGAAAACCCACCTAACTCAACAAGACAAACAGACTCAAAGTGAAAGGATGGAAAACTATCATACACACCAATAGCCCACAAAAAAGGGCAGGAATAGTTATTCTCATATCTGACATGATAGACTTTAAAATAAATAAAATTTAAAAAGGTAGGGATAGACATTACTTAATGCTCAGAGGACCAGTCAATCAAGAGGACTTAACAATTATTAACATCTATGCACCTAATGAGAAGCCATCTAAATACATCAAACATCTACTGAAAGAGCTACAGCAATATACTAACAGCAACACAGTAATAGTAGGGGACTTCAACACCCCACTCTCTCGACTGGACAGATTACACAGGCAGAAAATCACTAAAGAAATGAGGGAGCTAAATGAGGATATAGATAAACTAGAACTATTGGACATTTTCAGAGTCTCATTCACTCCATGAAACTGGAATACACATTCTACTCAAGTCCACATGGGTCATTCTCAAGGATAGACCATATGTTAAGCCACAAAGACAGCATCAGCAAATTTAAGAGCATTGAAATCATCCCAAGCATCTTCTCAAACCACAGTGGAATTAAACTAACACTTAAGAAACAACAAAAGATTAGTAATAGTACCAAAATGTGGAAGCTCAACAGTACACTCCTTAACAACTACTAGGTCAAAGAGGAAATAAATGAAGAAATCAAAATGTCTCGAGAGTTTAATGAAAATGAAGACACAAGCTATCAAAATATTTGGGACACAACTAAGGCAGTACTGAGAGAGAAGTTCATTGCCATACACATTAAGAAACAAGTAAAAGCTCAAATAAACAACCTGATTGCATAGCTTAAAGACTTAGAAGAAGAACAAAGGAACCCTAAAGCAACCAGAAGGACAGAAATCACTAAAGTTAGGGCAGAAATAAATAACATTGAAAATAAGAAAACCATACAAAAGATCAACGAAAGTAAATGTTGGTTATTCAAAAGAGTGAACAAAATCAACAAGCCTTTAGCCAGACTCACAAAACAAAAAGGGGAGAAGACCCAAATAAATCAGATCATAAATGAAAGAGGAGATATCACAACAGACTCCGCAGAAACATATCATGCGAGGCTTCTATGAACAACTATATGCCACCAAGCTAAAGAACCAGGAAGAAATGGAAAATTTCCTAGATACCTACCAACTTCCAAAACTAAATAAAGAGGAACTAGATAATATGAACAGGCTCATCACAGCTAATGTAATTGAAACAGTTATCAAAAACCTTCCCAAGAATAAAAGTCCTAGACCAGATGGTTTTACAAATGAATTATACAAAACCTTCAAGGAAGAGTTAATACCTCTACTTTTAAAGGTCTTCCAGAAGATTGAAGACACTGGAATACTCTCTTCTAGTTTCTATGAAACCAGCATCACCCTGATACCAAAAGCAGACAGGGACACAACCAAAAAAGAAAATTACAGACCAATATCTCTGATGAACACAGATGCTAAAATACTGAATAAAATTCTAGCCAACTAAATGCAGCAATATATTTAAAAGACTGTTCATCTTGACCAAGTGGAGTTTATCCTAGGGATGCAAGGTTGTTTTAATATATGTAAATCAATCAACATGATCCACCACATCAATAAAAGCAAGACCCAAAACCACATGGTCATAGTAATAGATACAGAGAAAACCTTTGACAAAATACAACAACCCTTTATGATCAAAACACTACAAAAAATGGGAATAGATGGAAAATTCCTGAAGATAGTGGAGTCTATATATAGCAAACCTACAGCCAACATCATACTCAACGGTGAAAAACTGGAAGCATTTCCACTCAAATGAGGTACTAGACAGGGCTGCCCACTATCACCATTACTATTCAACATAAGGTTGGAAGTTCTTGCCATAGCAATCAGGCAGGAGCAAGGAATTAAAGGCATACAGATTGGAAGAGAGGAAGTCAAACTCTCCCTATTTGCAAATGACATGATAGTATACATAGAAAAACCCAAGGAATCCAGCAAGAAGCTTTTGGAAATCATCAGGCAATATAGTAAGGTGTTAGGCTAAAAAATTAACATATAAAAGTCAGTGGCATTCCTCTATGCAAACACTAAGTTAGAAGAAGATGAAATCTAGAAATCAATTCCTTTTAATATAGCAACAAAAACAATAAAATATCTAAGAATAAACCTAACAAAAGAAGTAAAAGACTAGTATACTGGAAATTATGAGTCACTACTCAAGGAAATTGAAAAAGACACAAAGAAGTGGAAAGATATTCCATGTTCATGGGTTGGAAGAATTAACATCATCAAAATGAATATACTACCCAGAGCCATCTACAAATTTAATGCTATCCCCATCAAGATCACAACCACATTTTTTAGGAGAATAGAACAAATGCTACAAATATTTATCTGGAAGCAGAAAAGACCTAGAATTGCCAAAACAATCTTGAGAAGAAAGAACAGAACTGGAGGCGTCACACTCCCAGATCTCAAATTGTATTATAGGGCCACTGTAATCAAAACTGCTTGGTACTGGAACATGAATAGACACATTGATCAGTGGAATAGAATTGAGAGCCCAGAAGTAAGTCCCCACACCTATGGGCATCTAATCTTTGATAAAGGTGTCCAGATTATTAAATGGGGAAAGCAGAGTCTCTTTAACAAATGGTGTTGGAAAAAATGGGTTGAAACATGCAGAAAAATGAAATTGAATCACTGTATTTCACCAAATACAAAAATAAATTCCAAGTGGATCAAGGACTTGGATGTTAGACTAGAAACTGTAACATACATAGAGGAAAATATTGGCAGAACTCTTTTCCGCATAAACTTTAAAGACATCTTCAATGAAACAAATCCAATTACAAAGAAGACTAAGGCAAGTATAAACCTATGGGATTACATCAAATTAAAATTTTCTGCACAGTAAAAGAAACCACTACCCAATCCAAGAGACCCCTCTCAGAAAGGGAGAAGATCTTTACATGGCATACATCAGACTAGAGTTTAATAACCAAAATATACAAAGAGCTTACTAAACTCAAACACTAGAAAACAAATAACCCCATCCAAAAATGGGGAGTGGACATGGACAGAATATTCACCACAGAAGAGATCCAAAAGGCAGAGAAATACACGAAAAAATGCTCCAAGTCTTTGTCAGAGAAATACAAATAAAGACAACAATGAGATACCACTTCACTCCTGTGAGAATGTCATACATCAGAAAAGGTAACAGCAACAAATGCTGGAGAGGGTGTGGGGACAAAGGAACCCTCCTGCACTGCTGGTGGGAATGTAAATTGGTCCAACCTCTGTGGAGAACAGTCTGGAGAACTCTCAGAAGGCTAGAAATGGACCTACCTTATGACCTTGCAATTCCTCTCCTGGGGATATATCCCAAGCAACCCAACACACTCATCCAAAAAGATTTCTGTATACTTATGTTCTTAGCAGCACAATTTGTAATAGCCAAGACCTGGAAGCAACCCAGGTGTCCAACAACAGATGAGTGGCTGAGCAAGTTGTGGTATATATACAATAGAATACTACTCAGCTGTAAAAAATGGTGACTTGGATGGAGCTTGAAAAAATTATGTTAAGTGAAATAAGTCAGAAACAGAAGGATGAATATGGAAAGATCTCACTCTCAGGCAGAAGGTGAAAATCAAGATCAGAAGAGAAAACACAAGCATAACCTGAACTGGAATTGGCGTATTGCACCAAAGTAAAAGACTCTGGGGTGGGTTGGGGGGGAGAATACAGGTCCAAAAAGGATGACAGAGGAGCTAGTGAGGGTTGTATTGTTATATGGAAAACTGGGAAATATTATGCATGTACAACCTATTGTATTTATTATCAAATGTAAAACATTAATTCCCCAATAATGAAATTTAAAAAAAAGAATTCATTATAATGCATATGAATCCGTATTTCAAATGCCATCCTAGTAATTTTAAATGGTGCTTACTGACTCTTTGTCAGTTCTGATTAGTTTGTCATTGGTTTTGTCTGATCTAAGATCTCCAACAAGGAATAAATAACTGCTTATGCTTGCATTTTGGGTATTATCTTCAGGTCATGTTTTCTTTCCAGGGATCTGTTTGAAACCACCTATCTGTTCTACAAATATGTTTAGCTAAAACTAGTTAACAGAAGGAATAAACTCCTTAATTGAGCACAGATTGACTACATGGTGTTGTGAACACTATTGTCAATCCCCCACATTTTGGATTTCCTGTCCCTTTCAAGATGGTCCAGTCCCTATATGACAGGTAACCTAGTGACTTACCAAGATCACCCATTTTTGGGTCAGCTACAGGGACTCAGTACCAGACATCCCTAGAGCAGCTACTACTGCCCCTCCCCCTTTTGGAGTCACTAAGGAAACTCAGGGGCCAAAGGCAACAGGGAGAGAGGGAGGAAGCCTCTGAATTGCTGAAGCCCACTCAGAAATAGCAGGAGGGGGCAGACAGAGAGGGGTTCAGGGCTCCCATTCCATTACACAAATGGCCTGCCAGTGCCTGCAGCCCCCACCTCTCCTCTAGCCTTGGCTCTCCCCCACCTTCCTTTCTCCCACTGTGCATCCTCTCCTACACAAGTCTCAGGCAGCACAGAGAGGTAAGCAAATACAACATTCGCTCCACTACTCTTAGATCTAATATGGGAGGTCAAGTAAACCCCCCCCATTTAATGCATAACAATGGCTGAGGGTCTTTGATTACTACTAATCAGCCCTTTCCCTCCATAACTCCTTTGCAGGGAGAATTTCTCGAAACTTTATGTCTCTGGTCTTTGAACCTCTGGACTATACATTACTCTTAGCCAAGTCTTAAGTCCCTGTACTTCATTTTGATTTACTTGGAAATTTACTTACAAACATTCAGGTGCCAAGGATGCTCCTATGCCTCTTTCCAGTTAAGTAGCAGTAGCTAATGTTAATGAGTACTTATTATGAGATAAATGATTTACATGAACTAACACATTTAAACCCTGCAGCAAGTCTATAAGGTAGATAGTCGAGCTACCCAGGCTTTATAGACAAGGAAATTGAATCTCAGAGACTCTAAAGTCCTTGCCTGAGACCTCCTAGCTGGCTAATGGTAAAGTTGAAATTTAAACCCAAGTAATTCAGATCCAGAGATCTGATCTTTTAGGAAATGTATTTAGTACCAGGTAGTTCCATATTGAAAGAGAAGAACAAAGAAAATGAAAGGGTGAGGGAGAGGGGTGGAGAGAGAGATAGGGTAATATACAATGCCAGGGCTCAAACTGGGAGTCTGAGGTATGAGAGTCATCTCTACTTTTTTTTTTCCTGTCACGAGGGTTATCACTGGGGCTCAGTGCCTATCCTACAAACCCAAACCCTGCTCTCTAAGGCCCTGAGAGTCCCACCACTCTTTATATATGCCTGACTACTGGAGTTGTCCTTTTTTTTTTTTCTTCCAGGGTTATTGCTGGGGCTTGGTGCCAGCACTATTAATTCACTGCTCCTGGGGTCCTTTTTTTTTTTTTTTACATTTTATTGGATAAAACATAGAGAAATTGAGAGGGGAGAGGAAGATAGAGAGGGGGAGACACCTGCAGACCTGTTTAACTGCTTGAAAAGTGACCCTTACTGCAGGTACAAAGCTGGGGACTGGAACCAGGATCATTGTGCTTCATACTATGTGCACTAAACCCAGTGCACTACCACCTGGCCTCCCAGAGTTATGTTCTTAATTACTATAGGCTAAGATAAGCTTTGTATAAGAAACTTATATTTTGGGAGTTGGGTGGTAGCACAGCGGCTTAAGCGCACGTGGCACGAAGCGCAAGGACCAGCCTAAGGTTCCAGATTCGAGCCCCCAGCTACCTACCTGCAGGGGAGTCACTTCACAGGTGGTAAAGCAGGTCTGCCAGTGTCTGTCTTTCTCTCCCTCTCTCTATCTTCCCCTCCTTTCTCCATTTCTCTCTGTCCTATCCAACAATGACGACATCAATAATAACTACAACAACAATGAAAAACAACAAGGGCAACAAAAAAGGGAAAATAAATTAATTAATTTTAAAAAGAAACATATTTTTCCAACTTCTTGTAAAGTATGACTAAAAACACAGGAAATGCTAAAAGTTAAGAAATGCTATAAGCTATAGAGTTGTAACTACATGGTTATTTCTTTGTAGGCCTGGTGCCCCCCCAACTTCCTATGTAGAAATTCTGGAATTGGTGCTGCAACTACCCTTTATTTGGCTCCTTCTTGAGACCCCTGACACCCCTATGGACACCAACATTGGTGGTCCTGTCTGCTCTCAGTGATATTCCTTTCCACTCTTTGAGGGGACACCTGCAGTGCTCAATAGTTGAATGTTTACTCCTCTTTCTGGGAGGAAGATGAAAGCAAGCAAGGAGACCTCGGTACACAGACATCCATCAAGTGGACTTTTGATCTTTCTGCCTGGGAAGCAGATTTAACACCCAAGCCAACTGCAACAAGTTTTACAAGAAAAGTGTCCTGTGACATCCCCTCCAGTTTGGAATTGAAACTGCATAGCAGTGAGTCTTCTGAAGGCCATGTCTGCCATCCCCCATCCCAAGGGCCTAGAGCTGGCTTGGGTGTGAGGACAGAAAACATTCAGATAATACAGTAGAACAGGCAGTCGATTCCTACAGAGACTGAGTAATACCAAAACCCAAACTCAGAATTCCTACTCTGTGCAGAGCCCATTGGACATTCGTATTTGCTATCATAGCCTGCAGGATAGGAGAGAGACTTGCTGGACACCATGACTAACCCTGCTCAAGGCAGTGACACTTGAGTTCTGTCATCCTGATGTAGGACCAGTTAGGTAACCTGGACACAAGTCAAATTATGTCATGATTCTCTGAGGGAAAATGGTAAGCAGATGTAGGGGCAAGGAGGGCTGCCAGGAGGCAGTGCCAGGTAGCAGCTGGAGAAGAAGAAAAGTCGACAGTGAAGGTATGAAAGGCAGGAGACCAGCTGTGATAAGGCCAGACAGCTGGTTGGCCAGAAGAAATCCGTTAGGGTGTCGTTCAGGACCTTAAATGCACCCTGAGCCGGGTAAGTTATTGCAACGCACTTGCAAATATAAAGTGCTGTACAAACACTAAATCTAGAATGGCTAATAATTTTGTTATGTTAAAGCATTCGTGTCAGGTAATTAATGTACTCATTGTGATCATTTAATTTTATGGCAGGTAGTGTAGGGCTGGACAGAAATAGGGCTCTTTGGCCCAGCCCTCTCATTTCTTATTAGATAAGCCAGCACAGTCTCCCTGGTGTGCAATGCTAAGGGCCTGCTGGAGGGGACTGCAGACAGAGATGCAGCACCTGGATCTGGGGCTTCCTTGACCTCTGGTGCCTAGAGGCCCTAGTGCCCTCTGGTGGTGCCTAAAGCACCACTGTGTCCACAAAGGAGCTGAATCAGCAAGGGGGAAAAGAAACAATGGAAACTTGATAATTATGCCTTGATAATTGTGCCTCAGAGCAACCAGGTACTGTGTGCAATCAAGGGGAAGCTGGCGTGGTAGGATGTTTCTTCTGGGGTCAACAGAGCAGAGGATTTGTAGCAGTTGGAGCACCTGGGAGGAACCAACCTGCCAGCCATCTTGCCCCAGAAAGTCCCCAAGAGAAATCATTCTAGGTCCTGCCTGCAGCACAGGCCACTGTCATGCTCTTGTGGAAAGAAGGAGAATATTTCTGGCCTAATCTATGTGGGTCTAGTTTATAGAAATGACTTTATCTACCCGCTGTTCTCTCTTCCTTATTTCCTATCACCTTTCTGTCTTCTTAACATGTCCTGAGTCAAGGCAAACTGCTCTCATCCCTTTTCCAAAATATTCCAGTGGGGACCTTCATGGCTAAGTGGATACCAAGGAAAAAATCTTCAATATGTTTTTGGTCCTATTCTATGTGCTAGCCTGGAATGAAGCTCAAGAGTGCTTAAGGGTAGGGCAGTAGTGCAGCAGGTTAAGCACACGTGGTGCAAAGCACAAGGACTGGAGTAAGGATCCTGGTTCGAGCCCCCAGCTCCCCACCTGCAGGGGAGTCGCTTCACAAGAGATGAAGCAGACCTGCAGGTGTCTATCTTTCTTTCCCCCTCTCTGTCTTCCCCTCCTCTCTCCATTTCTCTCTGTCCTATCCAACAACAATGACATCAATAACAACAATAACTACAACAATAAAACAACAAGGACAACAAAAAGGAATAAATAAATAAACAAACCTAAAAAAAAAGAGTGCTTAAGGGTAAGCCTTGTCCTGCCCTTAATGTTCCCTTAAAACACATTCATATAAACATGCACTCAGTGTACTCCATCCTGACCTTTATCTCTACATGCCTAGATGTGGTGTCTGAGGCTTTTTTGTATTGGATATATTAAGACTTATTTAGATAGAATTGAGCTATAATTTACAGAATCTTTGATAGTAGTCCTCTCTCTCTCTCCTCCTTTATTTATTTATTTATTTATTTATTTATTGCTTCCAGGCTTATTGCTGGGACTTGGTGCCTGCACTACAAATCCACAGCTTCTGTGGCTTTCTCTTCCTCTTTCTTTCTTTCTTTCCTTCTTTCTTTCTCTGTTCTTTGATAAGACAGAGAGAAATTGAGAGAGATAGGGGAGATAGGGAGAGAGAAAGATAGACACCTGCAGACCTGCTTCACTGCTTGTGAAGCATCTCCCCTACAGGTGGGGAGCTAGGGGCTCGAACTGGGATCCTTGCACAAGTCCTTGCACTTCGTACTATGTGTGCATAACCCAGTGTGCCACTACCCAGCTCTTCTCTCCTTTATTCTTTAATGGGCATTCCTCACTTTTGGAGATTGAAGATATAGCAGCCTGTTATAGTTATTTCCTTTTTTCTTAGTTGGATAAGGTATAGAGAAATTGAGAAGGGAGGGAGAGATAGTAAGGGACAGAGAAAGATGGGCACCTGCAGACCTGCTTCACTACTCATGAAGCATCCCACTACAGGTGGGGAGCAGGGGTTTGAATGTGGGTCCTTGCACATGGTAATGTGTGCTTAATTGGGTGCACCACCACCACCTGGCCCCTGAGTGTATTTATTATTGGCCCAGAGTAGTTTGGAGGAATGCTCTTCATAGTGATTTTCTCTGCTCAAGTCACCAACAATTGCTTGGGTGATCCACAATTCCAGGTTACTTAGAGTGGAGGGTCACAGTGGACTGTGGTCCTGCCTTTCAGAGTTGGTATGTCCTTAAAAAAGCTTTCTGTGTGGTAGGATCCTGCCTCACTCAGTTGAGTTAGGGACATGACTACTGCCTTGTAGGCCAGGAATTAGCTTAGAGCTCCATGCTCATTATTATGGGTCTCACAAAGGAAAATAATAACAACACCACCACCATGGCAACATCTCCATGTGCCAGGAGTGGTAGAAAAGTACTTTGCACACATTGTACCATTTAGCACAGCCAACACTGTTATGTCATCAGGGTCATTTTGGTCTCATTTTACAGATGTAAGAACTAAGTCTCAGAAAGTTTAAGAAGTTTGCTTAATTAAGACCTTATGGGACTGAAGAGATAGATCATCAGGTCATGTACATGCCTTGCTGTTTGCATGGCCTAGTTTGAGTCCCTGCACCTCATATGAGGTGCTGTGGCACCAGGTAAGTCCCAGTGCTATGGAATATCACCTCTCTGCCTATTTCTCTCTATCTGAATGAAAAAGCAGCCTCAAGTGGCAGAAAACATACACACAAGGCTCCTACTCTGCAGAAATGAAAAAAGCAAAAATATGACTGCTCGATGGCAAGTAGTCTACATATAAACCCACCACTCTATACCGCTTCCTTCTGTGCTATTTGAATACACTGACCTTCCATTCCAAAACAACTGTCATTGTCTACTCTGTGCTGGACACTCCGTTGGGTGCTTGGAAGGGGTGGACTTTATGTAAGATTGATTGATTAACTGACATTTCCCACTTGCCAGTCTTCATGATAAGATGTATTAGAGAGGAATCTATACTGGTAAGTGAAAACTACATGATGTTTCCATGTCAGAAGAAAGGGTTCTTGGTGCTTACTTGTGTACAGATGACCATTGTGTGTGTATGATTTACAAAATTATAAGATAAGAGAAATATAATTCCATACCATTCCCACCACCAGAATTCTGTGTCCCCACCACCCTCCATTGGAAGCTACAGTAGTTCTCCCAAGGCCACAGATAAGGTTGACTTTATATCTAAATCTGTATATACATACACACATACATTTTAATTAATTAATTAATTAATTTTGCCTATTTTTTCCGATAGTCCTGCCTTTGTTTCCTTTCTAGGTCTGCACTTATTACTACTTCTTACTGTCCTTCCCTTTTCCTCTTCTCTCTCAGATAACCAAAACGGTGCCTAACTTCCTCTGGTGCCTTCCAGATTCGCTTCCTTTTCAGTGATGGTATTAAAACAAAGATTCTTAGTAACAAATGTTTCAGATCCCAGTGAAATTGAAGTCCAGATTCCTCTCAGATGGGCATGTTTTATATCAATCAGTGTTACCACTTTCATCACAGTTCAATGAATCAGGGGTGGACTCTTGACCCAAAGGCAACCAGTCTAGTTGGCCAGGAATCTATGGAGTAATCCAGCAAGAAATCTCTGCTCATTAGAGCTACTGACTACAGTGTGACCATGCCAGCTAGACATATATATATATATACTGGAAAATATAAACTCATCTTGGTTGGAAGTGTTATGCTCTGTAGAAGCAAGGACATAGTACTGACTACAGTGAAAGTGGAAATCAGTTAATGTCCATTTCCGACACAGTGAATTTCTAGAACCCTATTATACTCTGAACATCCTCCTAACTCTCAGAGTTTTTATTTCTGTGAAGTCTCGCTGAGTGACTCTGAGTCTCACTATGTCTTGACTCCCTTGTTTTCCATCTATCTCCTTACAACAATCCTGTTACCAATACAGTCTCAATGTGTCCTCAACGGAGCTCATAATTAAGTGAATAACACAGACAGAAAATGATAGAGTTATAATAGACTATAATAAATACAACCACAGGGGAAGTCCAGGAGGCTGTGAAAACACAAAGAAGACACATATCTAACCAGAGAGAAAAAGCAAAAGCCATCATCCTTAAAACTCACCATAGCTGATTCTCCTATTCCTACATTTTCTTGGTTATTGCAGAGACATCATTGCTCCAGACTAATTTTTTATGTTAGAGAGAGAAAGAGAGGGAGAGGGAGGGGGAGAGGGAGAGGGAGAGGAAGCGGGAGAAGAAGAGGGAGAGGGAGAGGGGGAGGGGGAGAGAGAGAGAGAGAGAGAGAGAGAGACTACCACAGCACCAAAACTTCCTCCAATGTAGTGGAAGTTGGCCTTTAGTCTGGGTTATGTGTATGACAAAGCTGGTACACTTTCCAGGTGAACTATTTTGCCAGCCCATTTCTCTAATTTCTACTCCTGACACTGTTCCCCTTTTACATACTTGCTGGTCCCCTGACTGATTCTGAAATGGGGGCTCCTGTCTTCAAGTCTTTGAGTCTTCTCTTACTATTTTCTTTATCTGGGGTGTCTCCAGATATCCTCTCACTCCATTACATTTCAGGTCTCATATTTTCAGTGGGGCCTGATTTGACACCTGATTTAACAGCATCTGTCACCTAGTACACCAAGACACTACTAATCCTATCTTTCATGAGAGAAAAACAGTAATTTCAAATCCTGGCATCATTTGGGAGCATCAAGGGCAGGGCCTTGTGAGTCCTTGAATGATGGAGCAGGGCTGCAGTGTCTCTCCTCTCTGTTACTCTCTCTCTCTAAATAGAAATGTGAAAGAATTGGACCCAGAAGGTTGCTCAGTAGTGTCAGGCATGTGTAAGGGTCTGGGTTCATTTCCTGGGTGCTGCTTTTTCTTCTTCTAGCGTTTGCCCTTCTTCCGTAGCCAGTCAACAGCATCAGGTTGAGCCTGATGTAAAGTTTTGAGACCTCCTTTGAATCTGGAGAGGTAGCAGTCGTTGACTATGTGGGTCATAGTCTGTCTGGAGCCGCAGGGGCAGTTCGGGTCGTCTCTGGCTCCCTAGCGGTGGAACATAGCGGCGCACGGCCATGGCCTGTTCGATAGCGGTTGAGGAGGGCCCAATCATAACATGCTAGGTCAAAGCCGGGTTGATGCTTGCAGGGGTCTGTGATGAGGTGTTTGTTCTTTACCTCAGCTGACTGCCAACTCTGTTTCCAAGAGACTGGAACAGAGAAGTTCAGTGTAGGCATAGGGGACCAGATTGGGTGACGAGACGTCAAGCGTTGGACAGGGTGGGCGAAGATATCCGCGTATATTGGCAGGTCCAGTCGAGCGTAGACGTGGGAAATGAACTTAGATGATGCTGCATCCCGACGAATATCTGGTGGGGCGATGTTGCTAAGAACTGGCAGCCATGGAACCGGGGTGGAACGGATGGTTCCAGAAATTATCCTCATGGAGGAATATAATTTGGAATCGACCAAGTGGACATGGGGGCTACGGAACCATACTGGGGCACAGTATTCTGCAGTGGAATAGCATAATGCCAGAGATGATGATCGTAGTGTGGAAGCACTCGCGCCCCATGAGGAGCTGGCCAGTCTTGCAATGATGTTATTCCTCGCGCCCACCTTTGCTGCAGTTTTATGAGATATTCGTGAAATGACAGAGTGCGATCGAGAGTAACGCCAAGATAGACTGGCTGGGCTTCGAACCGGATTCTCGTATCGTCAAGCTGCACATTAAGCTCACGCGAGGCCGAGGCATGGTGTAGATGGAAAACAGATGATACCGTTTTGGCAGTGCTAGGGATTAGTCGCCATTTTTTACAGTAATCAGATATCAGAGACACGTCTTTCGTGAGTGTTTCCTCGAGGATGTCGAACTTTGATGCCTGAGTTGCACAGCAGATGTCATCGGCGTAGATGAACTTCCTTGAAGAAGTTTCTGGGAGGTCATTGATGCTGCTGAAGAGGAACATTAACAGAAACTTAAGATGTTTCTCTACTACTGTTTTAGTTTAATGAGTCCTATTACATCAGTATGTAGTTATTTTTGTGTGCTAGGTACTTGGCTACTAAACATTTTAAATTGATTATTAAGATTGTTTATTCTAGCCACATAATCTATAAAGTAGGTATTTGATGATGATGACTCCCACTTTAGAGGTGAAAACTGAAAGTTGGGACTGTTAACTAATGAATATATTTTATGTGTTTTTATTTTAAAGAGAGAGAAAGATATAGTGAGATCAGAGCACTGCTCAGCTCTGGTTTATGGTGGTATGGGGGTTGAATCTGGGACTTTGGAACCTCAAACATAGAAGTCTTTTTGCATAACCCTCCCACACCCATTAACTAACTCCTTAAGAACTTAAAGTTGGTCAGTAATTTGGCAGTCTGAATACTTGGTTAGTAATGTAGCAGTCTGAATACGTTGTCTGACTCTAAGGTGTATTGTTAAAAGAGCCACACTATGCAGGGGCTACGTTGTCTGACTCTAAGGTGTATTGTTAAAAGAGCCACACTATGCAGGGGCCTGGTGTGGCACACCTGGTTGAGAGCACATGTTGCAATGCTCAAGGACCGAGTTCCAGCCTCCAGTCCCCACCTGCAGAGGGAAAGCTTTGCAAGTGGTGAAACAGTGCTGCAGGTGTCTCTCTGTCTCCCCCTTCCTCTTAACTTCTGGCTATCTCTATCAAGAAAATAAAAAACAAATAAAAACAAAGAACCATACTATTAGCCTTTCTCTTCATGCTAATTTCCATAAACAAGGGTGAGGAAAATGTGTGTATGTGTGTTCAAGTAAAGACTTTTCTTCCTTTTTAAAATTTATTTTTAAGTAATTTTTATCATTGTTGTGATAATTATTATTGTTGTTATTGATGTCATTGTTGTTAGACAGGACAGAGAGAAATCAGGAGAGGAGAGGAATACAGAGGGGGAGAGAAAGATAGACACCTGCAGACCTTTGTCACCTCTTTTGAAGTGACTCCCCTGCAGGTGGGGAGCCGGGGGCTCAAACTGGGATTCTTATGTTGGTCCTTGTATTTTTAGTAATTTTTATGAGCAGTGGTCTAACATTGGTTTATGGAATAATAAGACTTCAGGAGTATAGTTTCATATCCATATATATGTATTGTAATTCACTGCACCCACCAGCAAATTTCTAGTTTTCTTTTTTATATATATTTATTTCCTTTTGTCGCCCTTGTTGTTTTATTGTTGTAGTTATTATTGTTGTTGTTATTGATGTCATCGCTGTTGAATAGTATAGAGAAATGGAGAGAGGAGGGGAAGATAGAGAGGGGAGAGAAAGATAGACACCTGCAGACCTGCTTCATCTCTTGTGAAGCGACTTCCCTGCAGGTGGGGAGCTGGGGGCTCGAATAGGGATCCTTATGCTGGTCCTTGTGCTTTGTGCCATGTGCGCTTAACCCGCTGCGCTACCACCCGACTCCCAAAGTTCTAGTTTTCACAAAGTCTAAGAGACAGTTTATTTAAGTTTTATTTATTTATTTATTTCAAGTTAATTTGCTTCAGTTACATATACTCCACACGAGTGAAACTATCTGGCAGATGCTCTTCACCTTATTTTACTTAGCATAATTGAAGTGGGTTTTTATGGAGAGGGAAGTGGGTGACAGAGGTGGAGAGAGACAGAGACATCTGCAGCCCTGCTTCACCACTCATGAAGCTTTCCCCCTGCAGGTAGGGACTTAGGGTTCAAACCTGGGTCCTTGTGCACTGTAGTTTGTGCACTCAACCAGGTGCACCACCACCTGACCTAGAGACTTTTTTATTGTTATTATTTTTATTTGCTTATTGGGTAGAGACAGCCAGAAATTGAGAGGAGGGGAAGAGGTAGAGAGGGAGTGAGACAGAGAGACACCTGCAGCACTGCTTCACCATTCATGAAGCTTTCCCCCTGCAGGTGGAGGCCATGGGCTCAAACCTGAGTCCTTGTGCATTGTAATACATGAGTTCAACTAGGTGCACCACCACCCAACTCCATGGAGACTTTTTTTTTTAGCATGACAATGCTGTGCTAAAGAATGTCAACATTTCTGTCAACCACTCTGTCCCTCATGCAACATTCACGGAATTCCTGGTTCATGTGGAACAAAATGGAAAGAAATGGAGGTCTTGCCACTATATCCTGGCCTCTTTCCTTGAAAAGATTCTCTACCAGAGGAGGGTTGGTACTCAGGACCAGGATGTGTATGTGTATGTGTGTGGTCCTCTCTGCACTCACCTGCCCAGGCCAGCCTGAAGGCTGAAGGAAGGAGAAGATGGCTTGGCTATTTGCTCCTCAGATGAAAAACTGCTCTTCCTCTCTGTTTCCAGGAGTTATCCCCCGCTCTGAAACCTTGGTGGAAGCACTAGCAGTCTAGTCCTAGATGTTTCTTTCCATCTTGCCCATTGGTCAGGTCAGTCTCTTCTTCGGGATCTCTGGTTCCTGATGCCTCAACAGCACCTAGTCCCCACTCATCTTTAGGTTATCTAGTTGATTTCTGCCTCACCTGCCCAGATTCCTACTTAGCCTCTTGTTTGTTTGTTTGCTGGGTGGTTTCTGGGGCTGCATGCATATCCCTGGCCCTGTCTCTGTTTTTAGTTCGGACTGGCAACATCTACAGCCTAAGTAATGACAATTTCAATTTAATAAGCACTTACTGTGTGCTAGGCTTTTAAGAAGACAAAAAGCTGGGGTTTTTTAAAATTTATTTTTTATTTAAGAAAGGATAAATTAACAAAACCATAAGGTAGAAGAGGTACAACTCCACATAATTCCCACCACCCATTCTCCATATCCCACCCCCTCCCCCGATAGCTTTCCCATTCTCTATCCCTCTGGGAGCATGGACCCAGGGTCATTGTGGGTTGCAGAAGGTGGAAGGTCTGGCTTCTGTAATTGCTTCCCCGATGAACATGGGCGTTGACTGGTGGGTCCATACTCCCAGTC
Source organism: Erinaceus europaeus (assembly GCF_950295315.1). Taxonomy (NCBI): domain Eukaryota; kingdom Metazoa; phylum Chordata; class Mammalia; order Eulipotyphla; family Erinaceidae; genus Erinaceus; species Erinaceus europaeus. The sequence goes on from NC_080174.1 coordinate 61,682,154, forward strand.
TGCCTCTCTCTTTCCCTAGTAGGGTGGGTCTCTGGGGAAGCTGAGCTCCAGGACACATTGTGTTGTTAAATTTCGGGGGCTCCAGCTGGCCGGGCTAGCGTCATGGAGGTAGAGAGACTTGGAGACACACGGCTGGGCTGAGAAGCTACAGTTTTATCCTTATTCACGAACTAGCAAATCACCACACCATGTGCTTCCCCATGTTTCTTTTTCTGCTGCTGCTGGGACTCTGCCCATCCTTAGCATAAGGGGCGGGGAGAAAAAGGGGACGAAACTAGCAAGGACCAAACCATTTCTCTCCGAGGTAGGGGGAAGGGGGCCAAACCAACACAAAGAATGCCAACATATTCCCCCTTTTCTTTCTCCTGCATCCTTCTTCTCACGCCAGGGCGCCAAGAACTCTGGAACTCTGTAGGGGTTCCCTTGGCGGGGACAAGCGGCCCCTGCTAGTTTCAAACCAATTTTTCTAGGGGGGGGGGGGAAGCTAGACCAAACCAATGTAAAGCATACAACAACACTGGTGGGGTCTTCAGTCCAGGGAAGCTTGGCTGGCACCCTGATGGCATCTGGAACCTGGTGGCTGAAAAGAGAGTTGACATACAAAGCCAAACAAATTGTTGAGCAGTCATGGACCCAAAGGTTAGAATAGTGGAGAGGAAGTGTTGGGGGGGTACTCACTGCAAACTCCAGTGTACTTCTGCTTTCAGGTATACATTTTGCACTTGTTTATGGATACGTGTGAACATATGCTCTCTCTCACAGAACCTGGTGTATATCTAAGTTTTGGGACTTTGTTAGAAAGTGATCCACCTGGGATGGAATTAGAGAATGCTATGAAAGGAAAGGTCTCACCCAAGTAATGAAGCTGAAGGGTTGTCATTCCACACCTGAAGTCTCTGGACACAGTCTGAGCTGAAGCATGTTGAGGTGGCAATCGTTGTGTTGATTAGGTTGTGATCCAATATTATTTGATAAGGATTGGGAGAGGCATGCGGGAAAGTGGGCCCTATCCTAAGGTTCTAGGACTGGGGGAAATACCAGCTCTATAGTGGAGATGTGAGGTTCCTGCTGTCTTAGGGTTCAAAAAGACAATGGATAGTTAATGTTATCATCACATTATTTGGTAATTGGGTTAACTTTGAAAAGTCCTTTTGTTAGGGTTTGCTGTATAGTACCCAGTTCTTGTAAATAGCTGTGCCACTGGTTGCCTCTGATCTACTTGGTTTAGGCTTTTGAGAGAGTCTGCATATCAAATACACAGCCTATATATTAAGAAGACTCAGTCTGTGTTTTAAAAACTTCGAGACAAACAATTTCCCCATCTCATATTAATTAACTAGTGATTTATATGATTACACTTTACTAGGAGTGTACATAAACACCATTCCCACCACCAAAAGACTATGTCCCATCCCCCCCACCCCCCCACCCCCCACCGGCCCAGGAAGCCACATGTCTACCCCTCACCATAGGGTTTTTACTTTGGTGCCCTACGGCTGTTTTTATTTAATCCTGTGTCAACCCTATAATGGAGGCCCTGGCTGAACGTGAGGAGTGGAGAGGTAGATGCAGTCAGTAGGCAGAAGCAGTTTTTTAAAAAAATATTTATGTATTTATTTATTTATTACCTTTTGTTGCCCTTGTTGTAGTTATTATTGTTATTGTTATTGATGTAATTGTTGTTGGATAGGACAGAGAGAAATAAAGAGAGGTGGAGAAGACAGAGAGGGGAAGAGAAAGATAGACACCTGCAGACCAGCTTCACCGCTTTTGAAGCAATTCCCCTGCAGGTGGGGAGCCAAGGCTTGAACCGGGATCCTTATGCTGGTCCTTGCGCTTTGCGCCACATGTGCTTAAGCCGCTGCGCTACCGCCAACTCCCTGCAGAAGCAGTTCTTATGGCCAGAATTCTGCTGTCTCCCTGCCTGCTCTGCATATTGAGGCCATTCTGGGACCTGGGCCTGCTGCTCTGGTCTCATCTTGGGCCACCCCACCAGCTAGGTGTATAGCACACAAGGCTTTGAGTTTGTTTTCCCCTTACCAGTCTCCTGCACAGGTGTCTGTCTGCCAGGTCAGCTCCCTCTCCTTTGGCTACCGAAGTGCTTTCTCTGGCCTTGGCTCATGCTGTTCCTTCTGCCCAGAATCCCTTTCCCCTTTTCTGCTGGAACAATCCTTATTTCTCAAGGCTTGCTTTAATGTCATCCTGACCTTCCTGCCCTCTCCTGTCAGAATTAATTGCTCCCTCCTTTGTGTTGTTCAACAGCACTTATCACAGTGAACTATAGTTAGTACTGCCACTCAGCCTGAGGGAAGAGACTGCAGCAGCTGGTCTGATTCACCTGCCCATCTCTAGGGGCTCTGGGATGTCCAGTGTTTGCTGATGCCCATAGGTGAGAGGGTTGGGGTGGAAGGCTTAACCATGGACATCCTTGGGAGGAGGGCTGACTTCTCGCTGCACCCCTGCTGTTCCTCTGACCCTTTTCTCCCTGGCTGTCCCGAACTGGAATTCAGAGACTCAGATAGGATCCTGTCTGCTGGGATATATCCATCATCTCCCCCCAATACCGCAACCCCCCAATGAATCTCCTTCTTCAGTGACCAGCCTGCCCCCAGCCTCTCTCCTGGTGTGTCCTCCAGCTGTGGTGCTCCTGGCCTCTCCCCATTTAGCAGCATCTGTGGATTTCATTAACTTGCTACTTAACCCCTCTGGCTCAGATCAGCTCTGAAGATGATAAATCAGACCTGGGGCTCATCCCTGCAGCAACTGTCATCCCTACAGCCCCCTCTAACAAGGCTCTGGCTGCCCCTATTCATCACTGACTGCCCTTTCTCCTGCACCCCCTTGTCAGTGGTATCAGTGTAGTCACAGCCCAGTCATTGGACAGAGTCAGTTTGAGGGGGAGGGATCAGGCGGTAGCTCAGCAGGTTAAGCGCACATGGCACAAAGTGCAAAACCAGCGTAAGGACCCCTGTTCAAGCCCCCGGCTACCCACCTGCAGGGTGGTCGCTTCACAAGTGGTGAAACAGGTCTGCAGGTGTCTATCTTTCTCTCTCCCCTCTGACTTCCCCTCCTCTCTCCATTTCTCTCTGTCCTGTCCAACAACAATGACATCAATAACAACAATAATAATAACCACAACAACGATAAAAAAACAAGGGCAACAAAAAGGGGGAAAAATAGTCTCCAGGAGCAGTGGATTTGTGGTGCAGGCACCGAACCCCAGCAATAACCCTGGAGGCAAAAAAAAATCAGATTGGGGAACAGGTCCTGAGTGGGTGGTCTTTCTGGACCAGACCACCACTCTCCTGGGCACTGTGAGCCTTGCCTTCCTTCCTGAGGCTGTGAGGACAGCCTATAGAAAGCAGCACCCAGAGGCTACAGGGGAGGGTGGATCCTGGTGTGGGAAAGGATGGGGAAGGGTGAGGGGGCACAGAGCTGCATCCAAGTGATAATGTGTTCAGGTAGGGGCAAGGCAATCAATGGCTACAGGGAGCAGCAACCTCACTCTGTCACTTTCTTCCTCAAGACTCCTTTGCCTCTCAATCTTCCTATGTGTCCTTCTTTGTATCTCCTCTATGACTGCCAGTTTGACTCAGAATGGGTGAGATGATTATTGCTGCGCCAGTGACCCTGGGTGGTGGGGTGATCAGAGCAGCACTTCCTTTCGTTGATTCCTGAGCAAAGCTTCCCCTTCTCTGGGACTTCTTTTGCATCCTGATCATTTGAGCTCACCTTTTCCTTTTCCTTATCTTTTTTTAAAGATGCTTATTATCTATTTATTTATAAAAAGGAAACATTGACAAAACCATAGTATAAGAGGAGTACAATTCCAAACAATTTCCACCACCAGATCTCCGTATCCCATCTCCTCCACTGATAACTTTTCTATTCTTTAACCCTCTGGGAGTATGGACCCAAGGTCATTGTGGGATGCAGAAGGTGGAAGGTCTGGCTTCTGTAATTGCTTCCCCACTGAACATGGGCATTGACAGGTTAATCCATACACCCAGCCTGTCTCTGTCTCTTTCCCTAGTGGGGAAGGGCTCTGGAGAAGCGGAGCTCCAGGACACATTGGTGGGGTTGTCTGTCCAGGGAAGTCTGGCATCATGCTAGCATCTGGAACCTGGTGGCTGAAAAGAGAGTTAACATACAAAGCCACACAAATTGTGATCCTAAAGGCTGGAGTAGTGCAGATGAAGAGTTGGGGGATCCTCCATTTTGTAGATAGCTAGTAGGCATATTTTAGTTATATTCCAAAAGACCTGTAGCTATACTAGTTTTTTTTTTTTCCCCAGAGCCTGAAATCTGATATGCAGGTGGATCCAAGTTATTGTCTGGGGAGATAATGTCATGGCTGGAAAAGGACCAGAAAGCTGGATCAGGGAAGAGAGTAGCTCCCTAATATGGGAAAGGTGTATAAATATTGTTGACTATAAACCCCATTGATTTGGGGAGTCGGGCTGTAGCGCAGCGGGTTAAGCGCAGGTGGCACAAAGCACAAGGACCGGCACAAGGATCCCGGTTCAAACCCCGGCTCCCCACCTGCAGGGGAGTCGCTTCACAGGCAGTGAAGCAGGTCTGCAGGTGTCTATCTTTCTCTCCTCCTCTCTGTCTTCCCCTCCTCTCTCCATTTCTCTCTGTCCTATCCAACAATGACAACAATAATAACTACTACAATAAAACAACAAGGGCAACAAAAGGGAATAAATAAATAAAATAAATATTAAAAAAAAAACCATTGATTTGATTTGGTCTGGGCCCACATTCAGCTTAGGAGCCTATGTGACCTCTACATCCCTGTAGATCTGAGCTCACATTCTGTGGTCATGAGTAGGAACATTCCAAGCTGCCCCAGTATTGACCCATCTTCCTCAGGTGTAGCACAGAGTATGTTGTCTATCCTCTCTTCAGAGGATGGAACATTCTCTACTGTTGTTGATCCAAATTGAGGGCAAGGTCCTATGGGGAGTCCACAAAGGGGTATATTTTGTTGTTCCTGACAGAGATGATCAGTAACAATGGAGAGAGGGATTTATTTGAGATCTAGGCCCATCATGTCTGTTTGGGAATCGCAGGACTCCCTGAATAGGGCCCCAGCTGATGTGGGAGCTCACTTTTTTCTCACCTCTCAAAATTCCTCTTCTTACCACTCTGACACTGCCCCCTAACTGCTCTGCCCTCTTGCTCCCTGTCCCTGAAGCTGCTTTTATGCTCACTGGGGAGGGGGCTGTGGGGTGAACCTGAGTAGGGTACTGGAGTATGACTCCCCCTAAATTTAGCTCAACAGCCCCATCCCTCCTACTTTCCTCTCTAGCTGTTCCCCTGAGCCTCACCCAGAGGCCCTCCCTAATTTTCTTTCTTCCATCCTCCCCCCTTTTTCCTTTAGGCTCCAGATCTTTTTGCTGGCCTTTGTTCCTTCCCTCCTCTTCCCACCATTTATTTATAGACACAGACTCCCTAAGAGAAACCATCCCTACTGGGTCAGGGGCCCAGCTTTTTTGTAGTTCTGATGGGGTCTTTCTGCTTCTTTCTTACCCTAAAGATGTCTCCTCTCTGGGCCACCTTCTGTTACTGCCGCCACTGGCCTTCATTCTTTCTGCCCTTGTGTTCCCCTTCTTCTTGCCCTCATTTCGACTTCCACAGGACAGTGCTAGAGAAAATGGAACATCCAGCCTGACTCACAATAGCTTCTTGGAAAACATCAATAAAGCCCAAATTGGAGCCTTGCCTATCCTAGTTCCTTCTCTGTCTCCACAACCCCCTTTAAAATATGTATTTATTTGATAGGACAGAGAAAAAATTGAGAAGGGAGGGAAAAAATGAAAGGGAGAGAGAGAGAAAGAGAGAGAGAGAGACCTATAGCATTGCTTCACTACTCATGAAGCTTCCCCCCTGCAGATCGGGAGTAAGGGTTTGAACCTGAATTCTTGAGCACTGTAATGTGTGCACTCACCTGGGTGTGCCACCAACCAGCCCCTCTTGCCTGCCCCTTCCCAGGTCCTGTCATAACTGCTCCCCTCCACTGATACTCTTGTTCTGACAGGGGTGGGGTGATCTGGGATGTCATGTCGAGGCCATTGGATGAGCAGTGTGCCTCCCCCCACCTTGTGTGCTTTTGTCAGGTGCTATTTCTACAGTGTCTTCATTACCTCCTAATTGGCCAAATCTCTTTTCTTTATTTTTCTTGTTAAAGACAGATTTAAAGAACGAGTTCAGTAGCTCAGCCATTTTCAGACCCTCATTAATTTCCCGCCTTCTTATTTATTAATGGGGCAACTTCCTTGCTGGTATTTCTTGTTCCCTGGATATCTGTGTAAAAGCCTGCCTGGCTCACACAGCCCTTGGGACCAGTGCTAACTCACTCTGACTTTGTGCTGCCCTCAGCTGCTCAGGCAACATCCCCCCCCATACACACACAAAGATACATACAGGTCCTCCACCCACCCCCAGCCCCCAATAGGAGAGCAGGATAGCCTTGTGCTTGGCAAAGAGGCTTCCTCCACTGCTCTCAGAGAGGAATGAGGCTCCAAGAGTTCTCCTCCACCCCTTTTTTCCTCCCACAGAAGTTAGGCCCTGAACTAAGCAGGATGTACGCTCTCTCATCCACTACTAGGACCCTTTAATAACAGAAGAGAAACTGAAGCTCAGGGAACAGCAATGGCTTGCCCAGGTTTTACCTGGCTTCCTTGCTCCAGCTTCCTGTTCTGCCTGCCTGCTTTCAGGTAGTCAGTATGGAAAGGTCTTTTTTTTTTTTTTTTTAGTTGCACCAGGGCTATAACTGAGGCTCAGTGACAGCAGTATGAATCCACTGCTCCTGGTAACTGTATTTCCTTTTTTCTTTTTTATATTTTATTGGAGAGAAATTGAGAGAGAAGAGAAGGGGAGATAGTGAGAGAAAGATAGACACCTGCTTCATTGCTCATGAAGCATTTCCCCCTGCAGGTAGGGAGCAGGGGTTAGAATCTGAGTCCTTTCGCTTGGTAACATGTGTGGTTAACTGCATGAGCTACTGCCTAGCTCCAAGAAAAATCATTTTTAGGGGAAATGTGGATGCAGAGGTAGAAACTAGAATTGGTGTGATAACACTGTGGGAAACAGATTTAGCAACATGAAGATAGCCAGGGCCATGGTCAGCAAGCTGTGTCAAGTGACCTGTATCACCTCCCTGACCCTTGATCTCTTTGCTTTCTACATTCCTAGTCTCCCATGCCAGTTGGCCTAAGAGCTAAGAGCTGTGTTCTTTCATTATTATTGTTTTTACACCATGGGAGATTTGCACTATTCCACAGCTCCTGGAAGATTTTTTTTCTTTTAGTTTCAGATAAAAATAGACAGAAAGAGAAAAAGAGAGAGTCAGAGAGTAATAAGAAGAGATACCACAGTGTTGTTTTCACCATCTACAAAGCTTCTCATTGGTACTAAGTGTGGTGCTTCCATGTGGTGCAAAAACCTGCATCCTTGAGCAAGGGAAAGTGTGTACTCTACCAGGTGAGCTATCTCCCATGTCCAAAGACTCTTGATCTTAAATAATAATACTTATTTATTTATTTATTTTTGCTATAGAAAAGAGAAATTGAGAGGGGGAGGAAGACAGGGAGAGAGAGAGAGAGAGACACCTGCAGTATTGGCTTGTGAGGCTTCTTCCCTGCAAATAGGGTCTGGTGTCTTGAACACAGACAGACCCTTGTGCAAGGCAATGTGTGTGTGCTCCACCTGGTGTGCCACAGTACCCTTCTCACCCCTGCCCTGATTCTTGTTCTAATAGTGACATTGCTAACAAGTGGGAGGAGTTACCTGGGGGCTCTTTTCCTGACTCTGAGGGGTGGGTCTGTACATGTGGCCAACTCCCTGTGTAGACTTTCAAGTGTGCTCTGGGTCCCCATATCTGATGCTGGAGTTCCAGGAGCCTTACTTCTCTCCAGATGAGTGAGTTGGCCCTGCTGCTGCCCACAAACCTCTGCCCATATGGGGGTGTAGGTGAATCAGTAAGTCTCCTTGGGCAGACAGCTCCTAGGCCCTGGGCTTCAACACAGGCCTGGCTTCACTGCCATCTCCTAGCCCTTCTTAAATATGAGTGGCCAGGACTTATGGTGTAGTCCTGTTAGGATCCTCCTTGATTCTCCCACAATCAGGAACAGTTCTGTTGTCTCCTGCTCTGAGGCTAGACCCCAGGTCCAGCAGGTGAGTGAGGAGGTGGTGAAGGTACACAGAGATCCCAAATCAGGGTGGAGGCCTCACAAAGGCCTCTGTGGCTGCCACTAAATGCTTAGTCATTGCTCTTCTCTCTGGAAAAGAAAGCTCTGAGCAGGTGCTTAGAAAATCAGGAGAAGGGAGGAAAGAGAGAGAAGTCAAGGCAGAATCATCCTGCCCATAGGCACCTGGGCAGCCCCCTAGCAGGTATGGCTAGTGGCTGGTGGCTATAGCCATGAGGACTCCCCAGAGGCCAAGCCCTCAGAGCTGTGTTTTCACACTAAAAGACCTTGTTTCTTGTCTCGTACTGGTCATAACCCTACTTAATAGAGACATTAAGATGAATGACTGGAGCTGCCTCTTTCCCTGCAGCCAGAAGGAGGGGGCAGCCTAGGTGACCCTGGGCAGAGGGGACACAATGGAACTGGGATTGAGGGAGGAGGAAATGTACACAGCAAGCCCTGGACATGGGGACTCTGTTTTGGTAGGTGGAAACCTCAAGCCTCACAAGAGCTGCCCTAAAGCTGTCTCAGATCCTCTGGGCTTCTTGGCACTGACCCTAAGGCTGTAGAAGGGTTGATGTAAAAAGGAAAAGCTACCATAGATAGTTAAGGGGTAGCAGACACTTTTGCTTTTACAAGCTTTCAGAGGGCTTTGGTGAGTTATAATACACACAGGTTCTTTTTGTATTCACAAAAACAATAGCTGGTTGTAATCAGGTGCACCTTGCATTCTTCAGGGGCTGTGTTTATATGCACTATCACACTGATTATCACAACAGCCCATGAAGCAGGCAGAATTAGTACCCCCAATCAACAGATGACAAAACTGAAGCCTAGTAGTGGTGGTGGGCTATGAACCCAGGGCAACTGATTTCAGGCATCAGATACCACCTTCAGTGTTACAAACTGAAGTAGACCGGGATTGGGAGGAAGATGCAGAAAGACTTTTTTTTTTTTTTTTGTATCAGACAGGGAATTGATTTAGAGGTCAGAGATAACCGTTAGGGATAAACGGGCTCATATCTGGATGGGACTGCAGAAGCGGTGGGGCCCAAGGGAGCAGAGCTGAGACAGGCCTCATTTACCATGTTTATGACAGGTCTGGCAGAGGGCGGCTCAGTGAAAGCCGTACCCTTACAGAGGATGCCAAAGTCAGGAAAATGACTTCTTTTTTTTTCTTTCTTTCTTTCTTTTTCTTTTTTGTCTTCCTTTAGTCCCTCTGTCCCCTTGAACCTGGCCCTTTTCTGGGCACAGAGCAAACATTCCATAGTGCCTAAAATAAGAATGAAGGACCTCAGTTATTCTGAGCCAGTTTTAGTGGACACAGTGCTCTGTGCTGGTAGCTGGAAGTGGAGGTATCCAGGGAAGGCAGGAAGGTGGGTCACAGAGACCAGGTGACCTAAAACCACCTGACTCCCAGTGATCTGAGGACAGGAAAGTCACAGCATCTGTTAGAAATACAGATTTTTTTTTGTTTGTTTTTTGCCTCCAGTGTTATCACTGGAACTCAGTGCCTACACTATGAATCCACTGCTACTGGAGGCCATTTTTTCCCTTTTTGTTGCCCTTGTTGTTTATCATCATTGCTGTTATTATTGTTCTTATTGCTGTTATTGTTGTTGGATAGGACAGAGAGAAATCAAGAAAGAGGGGAAGACAGAAGGGGGAGAGAAAGATAGACACCTGCAGACCTGCTTCACCGCTTGGGAAGCGACTCCCTTTGCAGGTGGGGTGCCAGGGGCTCAAACCAGGATCCTTGAGCCAGTCTTTGAGCTTTGCACCATGTGTGCTTAACCAGGGGGCACTACAGCTCGGCCCCCAGAAATGCAGAATTTGAGGCTATCCCCAAACCCACACAATCATGATTTGGATTTTAACAAGATCACCAGATGACTGGAATGCACATTAAAATTGAAGTAGCCTGGCCCTAACACAGAAATGACCTAGTCACCGGCCTGCTTTAAACCCTTTGTGGGTCTCTATTGCCCTTCAAGATCAAGTTCAGCCACATTAAGTAGAATTGCTTTTAAGTCTTGCCTACTTCAAACTCTTCTTTTCATCCCTTGTTTTACCATACTTTCTGTCCTGATGGTACTGATTTCTCCCTACCCACGTGAGCCATTTCTTCACCTAGTGATTTTGCTCATGTTCTTTCCTTTGCCTAGAATGCCTTCTTCACTCTTCTTGTCTCCTTGGTCTAGGTAATATACTCAATGATACTTCCTAGTCAGCCATTAAGATTTGTCTAAAGTGTCACCTCTTTTGGGAAACTTTTCCATAGGTGACCAATGCATCTTTTAGTTGCAAGTGTTTTTTTTGTTTGTTTGTTTGTTTGTTTGTTTTTTAGTCGCTGCTCCAGTCTGCATGGCACATTTCTATACTTTTTCAGTAGAGTGTAAACTCTATGAGGGCAGGGACTGTGTCTAATATCCATAATGTTTCTCTCCTGTACATTCAAGAAGCTTAACACAGTAGGCACTTAAGGAATATCTGCTAGATCTTGAAAATATGTACACTTGAATAGGAACAAACTCAAGTTCTTAGTTACAACTTAGGAAAAGTGAATTCTGGAGCTCCTGGAAGAAATTCCCTGAATAGTATGAGTGCTCTTGTGGAAGTCCTAGAATGTCCTTAGGTCCTGGGGGGCACTGTCCAGAGAGGTTCAAGGCCCAATCCTTACCTACAGATAGGAAGCTTTAAGAGTAGTGGAGCAGTACTACAGGGGTTTCTTCTTTCTCTTCCTCTCTACATCTCTTGTCTCTCATCCTATATCAAAAAAGAAGAACTGGAGTTGGTATATTGCACCAAAGTAAAAGACTCTGGGGTGGTGGTGGTGGGGGGAGAGTACAGGTCCAAAAAGGATGACAGAGGATCTAGTGGGGGTTGTATTGTTATATGGAAAACTGAGAAATGTTATGCATGTAGAAACTATTGTATTTAATGTTGAATGTAAAACATTAATTCCCCAATAAAGAAATTTAAGAAAATAAATAACCCTGGAGGCAAAAAAAAAAGGTAAAAAAAGAGAAAAAAATCACTTATTTTGTTAATGTCTAGCTGATGACAAACAGTATTTAATAAATAGCATCTCACAGAATAGGATCTATGTGCTGTTCTTCATTTAGCAATTAGCATCTTAATAAGTTCTGAGCAAGAGGAATGGACTTCTAGAAGAAAATTGCTCATTTCCCCAAATTTTTAATAGATATACATTTACATGAAATGCCGCAAGTAAGTTCATTGCTTTATTATTATTTTCCAGAGCACTGCTCAGCTCTGGCTCATAGTAGCATGGGGTTTGTTTCTCTCTATCCTATCCAACAACAACAACAACATCAATAATAAATCTAACAATAAAACAACAAGGGCAACAAAAGGAAATAAATCAATAAATAAAAAAAAAAGAAGAAGAGGAGGAGGAAGATGAAGGAGAAATGCATTGGGAGTAGGGCACATTGCTCCAGGAGTTCTATAGATAGGATGGAAATGGGGAAGGTACTTCTAGTTGAGGAAACTTCACCAGCAAACACTTAGAGGCAGAAAGATACAAAGCACCTTGATGAAGAATAATTAGTGCCTTTGACTTGGAAAAGAAAGGAAATTAAAGAACTACCAGGATATAGATGACCTCACCAATGTGTCCCAGAACCTCACCTCTCCAGAGTCCTACCCTACTAAAGAAAGACAGAACCAGGCTGGGGGTATGGACCAACCTATAATTTCCAGCAGAGAGGCAATTACAGAAGCCAGAACTCCCATCTTCTGTACCCCTCCCCCATATTCTTTTGGTCCATTACTTCCAGCAGTGGAGAAATGATAGGGGAAGATGACCAGGGAGTTCTGAACACCAATTGCATCAGACCTAGAGAGAGAAGAAAAAAGGACATTTGGAAGTAGTAACAGGTGTAGGTGTGACTTAGAAAGGAAGAGAAGGCAGATTATATATATATATATATATATATATATATACACATTTATATATATGTATATATAAATACAGATAGTTATATGAATAATAGTGAACCCATATCTGCAACCTTAGGAGAACTACTGTAGCTTCCAATGGAGGGGGTGGGAATACAGAACTCTGGTGGTGGGGACATTGTGGAATTCTACTCATTACCTTATAATTTTGTATAATCAATATTTAGTCACTAACAACAACAAAAGGGCAAGAAGGAGAGGGAAAAGGGGTGGTTGGGCGGTGATGCATTTGGTTAAGTGCATGTACTACCATTCACAAGGATCCAGGTTCAAGCCCCTGGTCCCCACCTGCAGGGGGTATCCTTTTTTTCTTTATTTCTGGATTTATTTCCTTTTGTTGCCCTTGTTTCATTGTTATATTTATTATTGATGTTGTTGTTGATGTTGGATAAGACAGAGAGAAATGGAGAGAGGAGGGGAAGACAGAGAGGGGGAGAGAAAGATAGACACCTGCAGACCTACTTTACTGCCTGTGAAGGGACGCCCCTGCAGGTGGAGAGCCGGGGGCTTGAACTGGGATCCTTATGCCAGTCCTTGCCCTTAGTGCCACCTGCGCTTAACCCGCTGTGCTACCACCTGACTCCCTTTTTCTTATTTTAATTAATGTTTTTTTACCCTCCCTCCCTCTCAATTTCTCTCTGTTATATAAAATAAGATAAAGTTTTAAAAAAGGAAAGAACAACAAGGGCAACAAAAGGGAATGAATAAATTAAAGAAAAGGAAAGAAACATATTAACAAAAAAACAACTACCAGGGTAGTGGTGGGGGGGTGGCACAGTGGTTAGGGTGTTGGACTCTCAAGCATGAGGTCCTCAGTTCAGTCCCTGGCAGCACATGTACCATAATGATGTCTGGTTTTTTTTTTTCTCTCTCTCTCTTCTCCTATATTTATCATTAATAAATAAATAAAATCTAAAAAAAAAAAAAAACTACCAGGATATAAGGCTGAAAACATAGGTTGGATCCTGTGTAGAGGATGAATGCCAGATCAAGACTAGAAAAAGGGAGCCATGTAGCCATAAGAGATCCAGTATAAAAACAAGCCTTATTAGATTGAGAAGACAGGGAAAGGTGGCAGGCTCCTAGTAAAAGTTTATTCACTAAATCCTGGGTGTGTGGGCGGGGGAGGGATGCCATGTATTGTGGGTCCTAGTGTCCACATCCAGCATCTACTTGAATCCATTGATTTACTCGGGGGCTGGAAAGCCTTTCAGAGAAAAACAAATTGGAACTATACCCACAACTGTGTAGGTGTAAGCAGCTGGAGAGTAAGAGTGTGTGGACAACCTAGTAGACGCCATATTACTGGAAAGGCAAACACAAAGCCCTAGATGTTAAAGGAGGAAGGAGTGTGGCAGGTGACCCAGTTTCTACACTAGAACTAGAAGCTGGGGAGGGACTGTGACTCTGCTTCAGTGTGGGAGCTGCTCTATAAGCCTATCTTGACTACCCTGATGGTTGTAGATACATGGTAAGAAGAAAAAGGACAGCTTGAGTAAGTGGAGAGAGCTAACTCTGAAATTCACAAGAGTGCAAACCACCAGGGCATACCCCCTGTACCTCCCTCAATTATGTGGACATGGAGGGACTCTTTTTTTCTACCTTGTGAGACAGTGCCAGGCTCTCACACTGTCATTGTGCCAGGAGAGCTGAGCATATCAAGCAGAGGTGTCAAGATCAGCTTCTGCGGTATGCTTGGTGACAGGTTCCGGTGGAGCACAGTAGTTTGGACTGATTTGTGGGGACAACAGAAGCCTTTTTTCTTCTTTTTCTCCTTCTCCTCCTCCTTCTTTCTTTTACTTGACAGGATAGAAAGAAGCTAAGAGGAGAGGAGGAGTTAGAGAGGGGGAGAGAAAGAGAGACACCTGTAGCTCTGCTTCACTGCTGATGGAGCTACCCTCCTGCACGTGGGGAGTAGGATTTGAACCTGAGTCCTTGTGTATGGTAATGTGTGCGCTCAACTGGGTGTGCCACTGCCCAGCGCCCAACTGAAGCTCTTTTAAAATAACTCTGCTATGGACCCTACAGGGCAGATGGGACCTACAATTAGCAGGTTTACTACTGCAAGGTTAACATAAACTCACTGATAATGTCAGCTGGTGTAGACAGAACATCTGCATTGCAACAGACAAACCACAGGGTGAGGACTGTGACTAGAAACAGGGAGGCCAGAAGTCTGGGAGTGTTTATTTTATTTTATGAAAATGAAGCTATTATCTAGTAAGGTTTTAAAATATTTTATTTATTTTAATGAGAAGTGCACACACACACACACACAGAGAGAGACAGAGAGAGAGACAGAGAGACAGAGAGAGAGAAAGACAGAGAGAGAAGAGCACTGCTTAGCTCTGGCTTATGATGGTGCTGGGGACTGAACCTGGAACCTCAGAGCCTCAGGCATGAGTCTTTTGCATAGCCATTAGGCTGTCTCCCTAGGCCTTATTTATTATTTTTTTAAAGTGATTTAATAGTGAGTCACAAGACTACAGTTCCACATCACTGGGGTGTGTTTGAAAATATTGAGGGAGCATGGCCTGGAGGGGAGAAGTCAACAACATTTTAAAGGGCAGGGGGTGAAAACTGAGGAAGGAAACTCCACTCACAGAGCACCTATCTTAGGTGGGGACTGTACTTTCTTCACCTTATCATTCCTTTTAACTTTTTTTTTTTTTTTTTTTTTTTTTTTTTTACCAGAGCACTGTATAGCTCTGGTTTATGGTGGTGCAGGGGATTGAACCTGGGACTTTGGAGCCTCAAGTATGAGAGTCTATTTGCATAACCATTATTTGCATAATCTATACTCCACCCAGTTTAACTTTTGTTTTTACTTTGAATCCTGTGTAGAGAGTGAATGCCAAGTGGAGGCAGGGCACCAAGCATGCAGAACCCCACCACTCACAAGCCACTTTTTTTTTTTTTTCATTTCATTTTAGAAAGACAGAGAGGGAAAGACACCACAATTCTGTTCCACCACTTGTAGTGCTTCTCCAGGTGCTATGTTGTTCCCATATGGATCTAGGGCTAGAACCTGGGGCCTACCACATGGTAAGATGGGCACTTTACCAGGTGCCCATCTTTTTTTTTTTTTATTAAACTTTTTATTTATTTATTTTTTATACCAGAGCACCACTTAATTCTTTCATATGGTGGTGCTGGGAATCAAACTTGCTTTCCCTCTGTCTGTCTCTCTCTGTCTAAAAACATTAGCCTGAAGTGATGAAGCTGGTGACAATAACAACAGCAAGTCCAGCCAGCAGCAAGGCTAATTGCCCTTCCTCAGAAATACAGCTATGACTAAAGGCCCTTGTAATTATAGCTGTCCTGGGTTTGAATCCTGCTTCTAACATTTATTCACCTTGTAACCTGGGAAATATTTCTGTGAGTTATTGGACCATATGCCTATGTCTACCCTTGTCTATGTGCCACTCTATCATAACATGGTGTGTTATGCTGGAGAGTAAACTCATTGGCACATATCCTATCCAGTGAATTTATTATCTAGCTCGACAAATTATTGGATTGTCAGAGAATTCATGGCATATTCTCCTATGTTTTTCACCACAAAAATGTGTCACGAATTTTCTGACAACACAATATTTTATTATAAACAGACCCAGGTTCAATACCTGGCACCATGTGGGAGGTGTCATGGCACTGGGGGAAGCTCCTGTGCAGTGATGTCTCTCTTCTGTCTCTTTCTTTTTAAAAATTTATTTATAAAATAAAAAATAAAAAATATTGACAAGACCATAGGATAAGAGGGGTACAATTCCCCACAATTCCCACCACTAGAGTTCTGTATCCCATCCTCTTTTTTGAAAGCTTTCCTATTTGTTATCTCTCTGGAAGCATGGACCCAGGATCATTATGGGATACAGAAGGCGGAAGCTCTGGCTTCTGTAAATGTTTCTCTGCTGGACATGGGCATTGGCAGGTCGATCCATACTCCCAGCCTGTTTCTATCTTTCCTTAGTGGGACAGGGCTCTGAAGGTGTGGGGTTCGAGGGTACATTGGTGAGGTCATTTGCCTGGGGAAGTCAGGTTAGCGTCATGGTAGCATCAGCAACTTGGTGGCTGAAAAAGCATTAAGATATAAATCAGAACAAATTGTTTAATAATCAGGAACCTGAAGATGAGAACCTAAAGGTAAGAATATAGCAGATAAGATTTGGAAAAAGCTAGTAGGTCTATTTTAGGTATATTCCAAAGGGCCCATGGCTCTTTTTGACTGGGTCTTACAGCTAGCATGCAGGTGGACCAAAGGTATTGTCTGGGGAGATGGTGTTAGAGTTGTATGTCTCTTTCTATATTCATAGGTAGAGGACCAAAGGTGTGGCACACAGTACCAAAGCTTCCTCCAATGCAGTAGGGATTGGGTTTGAACCTGGGTTGTAAGTATGGCAAAGCAGGTATACTATCCAGGTGAACTATTTCACCTATCAGGCAGAAAAAATTCCAGGGGAACAGAGGATACTAGGAATTAAGGATGGAATATTCAGGTAACTCAGTAGCATTCAAGTTAAGATGATGATGCTTTTAGGTTTAAAGCCTTCCCTGGGACAGACAGAATTGATCCCAGAGCCTAGAAGTGGCTGTTAGTGGCTTTAGCTCTAGGAAATATTGGAGGCAGCAAACTAGCCAGTGTTAAGTTGGACTGGGACCAGAGTAGGGAGGATCTTAAAAATCAATCTGGGGGTTGAAAGAAGAGGCTACAGTGGGAGTAACAACGCAGATAGGGGAACAAAATCAGACAATGTCTGGGATGCAAGGAAAGCTTCCAATCTCTAGGATCATATCTCTTTTTGATCCTCTGAAGATTCCTGGCATTTCTGACTTTGATTTAAAAACTTGTTCTAAAAATGAGTTGGTGTATTGCACCAAAGTAACAGACTCTAGGGTGGATGGGGGGAGAATACAGGTCTTGGAAAAGGATGACAGAGGACCTAGTGGAGGTTGTACTGTTATGTGGAAAACTGAGAAATGTTAAGCATGTCCAAACTATTATATTTACTGTTGACTGTAAACCATTAATCCCCCAATAAATAATAATAAAAAACATGCTCCAAGTCATTGGTTGTCAGAGAAATGCAAATTAAGACAACAATGAGATACCACTTTACTCCTGTGAGACTGTCATACATCAGAAAAGGTAGCAGCACCAAATGCTGGAGAGGTTGTGGGCACAAAGGAACCCTCCTGCACTGCTGGTGGGAATGTCAATTGGTTCAACTCACGTGGAGAGCAATCTGGAGAATGCTCAGAAGTCTAACAGTGGACCTACCCTATGACCCTGCAACTCCTTTCCTGGGGATATAGCCTAAGGAACCAAACATACCCATCCAGAAAGATTTGTGTATACCTATGTTCACAACAGCACAATTTCTAGTAGCTAAAACCTAGAAGCAACCCAGGTGTCCAACAAATGAGTGGTTGAGCAAATTATGGTCTGGGGAGATGGTGTTCACCTTCTTCACCTCATCTTGGACGGAGCTTGAAGGAGTCATGTTAAGTGAGATAAGTCAGAAACAGATGGATGAATATGGGATGATCTCACTCATAGGCATAAGTTGAAAAAATAAGAACAGTAGAGAAACCACGAAGTGGAACTTGATCTGGAATTGGTGTATTGCACCAAAGTGAAAGACTGTCCTGGAACAGGATGGCAGAGGACCTAGTGGGGGCTTAATATTATGTGGAAAACTGGGAAATATTATGCATGTACAAACTGCTGTATTTACTGTTGACTGTTAAACATTAATTCCCCAATAAAGAGATTTAAAAAAACCAACCAAACAAAAAACTTGTTCTAGAGGGCTGGGTGGTAGTGCATCTGTTGGAGTGCACATGCTATAGTGCACAATGACCCAGGTTCAAGCCCCTAGTTCCTATCTGCAGGGAGAAGCTTTGAGAGTGGTGAAGCAGTGCTGTAGGTTTCTCTATATCTCCCCCTTTCCTCTAGATTTCTCTCTGCCTCTATTCAATAAATAAATAAAATATTAAAATATATGTAGAGAAAAAACTTATTTTAATTTCTTTTTCATATCAGATCTAGAACAGGACAAGGGTGTCAATCTTTTCTAGGGATTATGTGCCTATGACAAGTGACTGGGTAGCACATGTTGGGCTGTGGGCCTCACCCCTGGGGCAAATGAATCACAACTCTCTCTGGAGCAGTGGGCAAGGCAGGGGGAAGTGAGGCAGTCAGAGGCAGGAGTCCCCGTATTAGTGAAGGGCCAGTGAAGGCCGAGTGGAGCAGCTTGGGGAAAGACAGCTTCCCTGGGCAGGTGGCTCCATTTGATTTCCGATTTAAAGGGGAGGTTTAGATAGCCAGGAAGAAAAAAGCTAATAAGAAAAATATTAAACTGCAGTGTGTGTGTCCCGAGGGACTTCCTGTTGCCATGACTGACCTCCCAGAGAGCGCCATTCGTTCCCGAACATGGCAGCTTTATAGGCACTTGTAGGCCTGCAAAGAACACCAATTTGCTGCTGCAGTTTGTTTTGATAACTGAAACTTTCAATAAATCTATATTAAAATCAAAGGGAAAATTAACTAGGCCCCAGTGAGGGGCAGAGATAAGGAAGCACATTACCACCCTGGCCTCAGCCACCCCACATTCGTCTCTTAGTTCAGATTCAGGTCACCAGGGAGATGAATGGCTCAGGTTCCTGGGGAACAGCCCCTGGGAGAGCAGGGTGAAGAAGTTCAACCCCCCAGACCCTTACTGTTCCTGGAAAGGAGAAGACTGAAAAGGGGTAGAGATGGGTGGTAAGGAGGTGGGTAGTGGTGATCATGCTGGCAGAAGAGTTGGAGAATGAGGCAGGGGAGCTGCAGGAATAATATTAACAGCCAATCCACCGGATTCTTTATGTCTGATATTGTACTAGGCATGCTTGTATTTAATTCTAATGACAGGTGGATTCCAGTTATATATCCTGAAGAAACTGAACCTCAGAGTGGTATGCAATTTGCTAAGGTCACAAATGAAGCCATGCCTCTCTCTAAGCTCACATCCCTCTTAACTTTACTATGCTGTCTATGTAGCTTATAGGAATTTGAGACAATTGTGATTGTTTTTCCACTCTTCAGATAAAATGGTTTCAGATACAGTTTGAGTTCAGTCAGTAATGTCAAGTGCTGTACACTACCCTTGGTCTTTACTTTTCAACTGCTGGTGAAGGTTCTGGTTTTGATGATCTTCCCACTGCTTTTTCTGTTGATCTGATAGGTCAGTAGAAGAACTGCTCTTTGGTTCCTGCTTTTTTTTTTTTTTTCAGCTTTACTTATGGAAAATAGAGGTGATAGAACTAGAGCATTGCTCTGGCACATGATATGCTGGAGATTGAATTTATAGGATTATGAAAGGTTCTGTGGAGGATATAGTGGCTGGGTCTTTAGAAAGCCTGTAATCCTGATAGTATAGGCTCACTTCATTTTTATGGGAAAGAAAGTTTGCTGGACCTCATTCTCAGACTATGCTCAGAATATAGCAAAGTCAGAGAGGCAGGAGAGGCCACCTTAAGACCTATCACTTTACTGACCTAGGGTTAAGTGACAGCTGTCACTATTAATTCATTTGTCCACAAAATATTTATTACATGCCTGCTTTATGGATGGCACTGTGCTGTGTACTAATTATACAGAATGGACAATGTAACAGACAGTTGAAAGATGATAAATTCTGTAGGTGCAGAGTATAATCAATCACCTAATCCATTATGAAGAACTAAGGAAGGCACTCCTAGGTTAGGTGGGAACCATGCATGACATGAGATTTCAGAGGTGGTACGGCTCTAGAATTGATATTGACTGCAGGTCCTTTGGTCTTCATGCAATAGAAATTGACAAAAAGCTGATTTATTACCTGATAAAGCTTATTGAGGCTTACAAGTGACAGCACAGGCAGCAAAACTGTAAGGTGGCTGTCCCATGTGAGTCAGTACTATAGTATTAAGGAGCAGATTGTGATCACACAATGCTGTCCAGTCAGCATATAGGAAGCATGTGGCCAGATAGGCAAAAAGTGATGTCATTTCCCTAAATGAAAATATGTAAATGGGAGACATAGAGGCTGGTTAGGAAAGAGGGGCACAAAAGATGACTTCTTTTTTAATAATATTTTTTATTAATTTTTTTATTATATTATATTTATTTATTGGATAGAGATAGCCAGAAATCGAGAGGAAGGGGAGATAGGGAGAGAGACAGAGAGACACCTGCAGCCCTGCTTCATCACTTGTGAAGCTTTGCCCCTGCCGGTGGGGACAGGAGGCTTGAACCTGGGTCCTTGTGCACTGTAACATGTGCGTTCAGCCAGGTGCGCCATCTTCCAGCCCCCAAAGATGACTTCTGGTTGGCTGAAAAGCCGTCAAAACTACTATTGGCTTTGCTAAGGCTAGAACTGGTACTCACGACTTTCTAGAGTCATAGCCAAGATGTAGAAAAACATCTCTGGCTTTGGCCAGACTCTGTCCAAATAAATGACTGAAGAGAATAACTGCGACTTCCCCACAAATGAGGCCAGGATCCTTTAAACACTTAAATTCCCTTTGAAGCCCATATGAACAAGTCAGTCACCTTTATAAAGGCTCTTGAGAAAGATGAACATTTTCTTCCTGGCTTAAAACCCCTCTACCTTTCTCAAATCCTGCTCAGGCCTAGATCAGAGAGTACATGATAATGACTTGTTGAATGAAGGAATTATCAGGGATGTTAATGAAATATAATGTCATTTTCACGAGCCTATACTTACCTTATGACTATATATAGAAAGTGAGAAAATCTAGGTCAGGGACTATGATCATTCCAGGCCTTGGAAAGTTTTCGTATTTCAAAAATTTCCTTTACAACGCAGAAGTGAGCCCCTCCCCCTTCGCCCTCTTCTGAGTACGTGCAACCTCGAAACTACGAGTCCCATAAGGCCAGCCACTGCGAGTCGCCATCTTGATACACGTAGCGCGCATGTCGGCGGGAGAGCAGGCATTCGGGGCGAGGAGGCCCTGCCTCCCTACTGCCTATTGGTTGGAGGCGCCGGCAGCGGCCTCAGCGGTTGGCCACCGCGCCCGCCCGTCCACTGCGTCAACCGGGGTCAGAGTGCGCGGAGGTGAGTCGGAGTGTTGTGGACTCGTGGTGCTGGCTGCTGCTGTTGAGGCGGCCGGGAACGGGCGGTGGGGAGCAGGCGGAGCTGCCCTTGCCTCTGTCTGACCAGCGTCGCAGTCGGCACGGGCTGCCCCGGCTGTCGTAAACTGTCCTGAGCGCCTGCTGAGGCTGAGGGAGACGTCGGGGCCTGCACCTGGAGGGAGCCTACCGCGCTAGCCCCGAGGAGGGGGCGTTGCCATGGCGACAGCCTCTCCCGCCGCTGACGGGGGGCGGGGGCGGCCCTGGGAAGGAGGACTTGTCTCCTGGCCCCCAGCCCCTCCCCTCACGCTCCCCTGGACTTGGATGGGCCCGAATTGGGGGCAACACCCCGGGGTGGGTGATGCGGAGAGGCCCCCCCCCCCCCCAGATTGGGCCTTGGTTAATGCATGCAGGGTGAAGGTCGCGGCGCACAGTTTGTGCAGCTTGGGGTGCTGGCCCATGTGCTCACCCTGGATGCATGATCTGATGGTGCTGGTGGTGAGGGAGTGGGGCTGGGCTTTGCCAGACAGACTGGGTGAGGTGATTAAGGGTGCTGACTTACTAGGTAGGTTTGCTAGGGCAAAGGAAGAGCGATTTGAGCAGAGGGGTAGAAATGGACCAAGGAGATAAAAGGCTGATCATTCCTTTTCCTCCCCAATACATACACATATGCTCACAAGGTTAGCTGTTCACCTTGTAAATACGTAGCCAAGGTAGTAGTAATGGTGGAAGCGGTGAGTCAGGGGCCTAACCAGGCCAGCTTTCTGTTTGCCCTTCCTGCAAATAGTACAGCAACAGGTGTTTTTACGAAGAAAAGGAAAAAAAAAAGCATAGAGTTGGATGGGGATTTGACTGCTAGTTCTTGCAAAAATAGAACTGCTCTTTGTTGACTTGGACGATGCAGAGTGTAGCTTTTCATTTGATTTCTGCCCTTTGGGCTGGATTTTGCAAATTGATAGTGCCCATTCTTGCCTTTGTTAGAGGTCTCTCAACCGCTACTTGGCCTTAGTTCTTGTCAGACATTTTATCAGTCTCCTATCTGAAGGGCAAACAACCATGACTCCCATTGACTAAAGATCTTGTACTGTATTTGAATTGTAGTAGATTATGATTGGCTGAATGATTTTTGATTGTAGAGTTTCTACCAGAAATTGGCTTCATCAAATCCTGCTTTATCCTGACTTTATCATACACAGCATGCCTTGTTTTAGTGGATTCGTCCCTGGAGCTTAAGTATATTATACCTGAATCCCCTACCATTTAAAAGCCAATTTATAAACTGGGAGTTGGAGTGTGACTCCACTAATGTGTGTGTATGTGGTCTTGGTTAGAAACCCACTTGGATGTCTTTCATAGGAAAGGTGGGGGTTGGGTGGGGGAAAGGAGCTGCCTGGAAGTGATTGATAAGGTTTCCTTTATGGATTCTGTGGTGCTTCACTGGAGCTCAGAGCACTTTGGCAACTTAAGCACTCCAAATTAAAAGCTCATTAACAATTCCTGCCCAAAGATCCTGTAAATAATCGACTAGCTAGAGATCTTGGACCTTGGCTGAGAGCTCTCCTTCCAACTTGAAATCTCAAATAAAAGTGCTTTTATTTCTTTTCATTTTGAAAAGTATTTTCTTTGTGGTGGGGTAAGTTGTGAGTGGCATTTTCCCAGGGGATTTGAGTAG
This sequence comes from Erinaceus europaeus, assembly GCF_950295315.1. Taxonomy (NCBI): domain Eukaryota; kingdom Metazoa; phylum Chordata; class Mammalia; order Eulipotyphla; family Erinaceidae; genus Erinaceus; species Erinaceus europaeus. The sequence continues at coordinate 61,705,117 of NC_080174.1, forward strand.
AATAATGCCTTGAATGATTTGAGTGGTAGGAAGAAGTAGACTGCAAATCCAGGTGTTTCATTGTGCAAAGGCATTGCTAATTTACACCTCTTCAACTTCTAGTCCTTTGGAAGATCTGAGTTAAGTGATAAATATGACAGCTGTCCACTGATCTTTGACTTGGGTTTTGGTTACCTTAACTTTCTTACTGCTTGCGGCAGACTTTGAATTATCCTGTTTTTCTTGGTCTGTGTGGCCATTTGCTGTATGGTCTGTGGGTCTGTGGCAGCCAGTCCCCTCCCTTCCCTAGTCCAGACACCAGTTCTTGAATACTGAATACTGTTAGCCTTATCTATATAAATAAACCTTAACTTCCTTGACTAGTCTAGGATTCTAGGATTACCCAGAGAGCTACCACAGGGCCATTTTTCTCAGTCCAAGTTTAGTTGTTGCAAATTTTTAATGTTTCTAGATTAACTTTTTTTTTTTTTTAATAAAAATGTGGTTTGGATGTAGTAATAAGATCATGAGTGACTTGGAGGGTAAGAGACAACTGGATCTGGAAGAAAAAAGGGAAATTGTGTGGAAATATAGACAGATAGTTGTAGAGCTGATAGTTAATTCATGTCTGCAACCTTAGGAAAACTAAAGTGGCTTGCAATGGAGGGATTGGGGATTCAGATCTCTGGTGGTGGGGACAGTGTGAAATTATACCCCTGTTGATATGTAATTTTGTAAATCAGTATTAAATCACTAATAGAATTTAAAAAAAGCAACATATGACAGCAAAAAAAGGATATATTAGACTGAATTAAATTGACTATAAATTAAAAAAAAAAAAGTGCTTCCAGAGAACATGAAACCATTTTTCCAGAAACAAATATAGTACAAGTAGCTTCTGAAAGGTCTAGAGGCACTAGTCTTCCAAACATTAGTTATTCCAAGTAGTTTTGAATTTAGGAGTTCGAAGTATGGTATGATCCTTAAATGATTTTGTATAGCAACTCTTTGGGATTTTGATACTTGATGTTGAAATAGACTTGTTGCAGAAATGTATGTTTATCCACAGCATTGGGGCTTTCCAGCTCTCACAGAACCATCAGCATCTCCAGCTGCCAGTCTTGGCATCTTCGAAGTAAGGAGAGGTGAGAATCCTGTTGCATGGTAAAGTTTGTCTTGATATCTTCCTTATGAAGGTGGGATTGAGGTTGGAGGTGGATGCAAATTGTATTTTTCTGTAGTTTTTTTTTTTTTTCTGATATGACAGCTATGCTCAGAGACTGCTGAAGCTCAGCTGAAATCTACTAAATGGTAAAAGTTGAAAATGGAGGGTCCAGATTCTCATGTTTTGTCATGAGTTTGTTACGGGTAGCAAATGTTTTAAGTTTCAGGATGACTGATGGAAGACAGACTAGTTCTTAATCCTGATAAATACACATTTCTTAAAAATTTTTTATTTATTAAAAAATTATTATCGGATAGAGAGAAAAATTAAGAGAGGGAGATAAAGGGGGAGAGACAGAGAGACACCTGCAGCCTTACTTCACCACTCTTGAAGCTTCCCCCTGTAGGTGGGGGCCAGGGGCTTGAACCTGGGTACATGTGCACTGTAGTGTGTGCGTTTAACCAGGTGCACCGCTGCCTGGCCCCAAAATACACATTTTAAGACTACAGGAAGGAAGGAACTTTTTATTTTGTGCTGATAATACATTTGACCAAAGCCTCTGAGACCTTGATTTAATGGAGTTGTAGGTTACTTTTGGGTGGATGGGTAACCCAGGCTATCTCCATTTAATAAGAATTAGGGATTGGGTAAAAAGGTGAACTCTGATGATTTATATCCAGGATCTCAGAGGCAACTGGGTCCTGAGATTAAATAGTGGTAAAACAGCCACTGTCCTGAGAAAGAGTTTATACATTCATGGGAGAGACATATCATGAGCTAGCAGTTATGATACATTCAAGAGCTAAGATAAGGTAAGTATATGTGTTTTGGAAGAACTCAGAAGGATCCCCAACCCAGACTAGTAGGCTTAGGGAAGGCTTCTCAGAAGTATCCTCCTCACCCAGAATTTGATGAAAACATGAGGGAGTAAGTGTGAAGGCCAGAGCTTTATTGAGTTTGAGAACCTGAAATTTAGTGTTTACTTCATTAAGTACTTCATGGAATTCTTAGTGAACAGGTGTCAGGAGACTATGGTGAGAAATTAAGCAGCAAAGTTAAGTTGCAACCAGCATCTTACTAAGCTTAAAAAGAGAGTGTAGCAAACTCCTGTAAAGAATCAAGCAGTAAACAGCCAGTTTTTGTGGGTTGCTATCATGGCTATTTAGCTTTACTGTTGTGGCACAAAAGCAGCCATCATTTTGGTATAATTTTATGAAAATAGGTGGCAAACTTGATTTAACTTTGGACCAGTTTCTTGATTCTTGTATCAGTAATACAACATTTAGAAGTTTTTATTTTAAATTCTTTCTTTATTATTTTATTTTATTTATTTATTCCCTTTTGTTGCCCTTATTGTTGTTGTCGTTGTTGGATAGGACAGAGAGAAATGGAGAGAGGAGGGGAAGACAGAGAGGAGAGAAAGATAGACACCTGCAGACCTGCTTCACCGCCGGTGAAGCGACTCCCCTGCAGGTGGGGAGCCGGGGGCTCGAACCGGGATCCTTATGCCGGTCCTTGTGCTTTGCGCCACCTGCGCTTAACCCACTGCGCTACCGCCCGACTCCCTTTAAATTCTTTTAGAAGGAGGAGTGGGGAGTTACCGCCCGACTCCCTTTAAATTCTTTTAGAAGGAGGAGTGGGGAGTTACCGCCCGACTCCCTTTAAATTCTTTTAGAAGGAGGAGTGGGGAGTCGGGCGGTGGCGCAGTGGGTTAAGCGCAGGTGGCGCAAAGCACAAGGACCGGCATAAGGATCCCGGTTCGAGCCCCCGGCTCCCCACCTGCAGGGGAGTCGCTTCACAGGCGGTGAAGCAGGTCTGCAGGTGTCTATCTCTCTCTCCCCCTTTCTGTCTTCCCCTCCTCTCTCCATTTCTCTCTGTCCTATCTAACAATGACGACATCAATCACAACAACAATAATAAAACAACAAGGGCAATAAAAGGAATAAATAAATAAAATATTAAAAAAAAAAAAAAGGAGGAGTGAGGGAAAGAGACCAGAACATTGCTCAGTTCTGGCATAAAGTTATTCTAGGAGTTGAACCTGGGAGTTCTAGAGCCTCAGGCATGCAAGTTGATACCACTGACAGGTTGAACTATCTCTCTACCCCATAGCTTTTAGAAGGGTTCAAGCAGTGGACTGAACTTAGCTTTGTTGTTAGGAATTTTGCTCTGCTTCAGTATTAAGAATGTTTGAAGAGGACAATGGTGGGATCAGAGAGACTGGCTGTGGCAGTTACATGGGCAGCATTATATATTTACCCCTATGAAGTCACTATTTTGACACTTTAAAATTGAGTAAAATGATTCTTTGTATATTAGCATATTCTAGTTCTCTTTAATATTTTCCTATCTATTGGAACTTAGATGATGTCTGTCAGAGAATTTGTTGGTGAAACATGCTCTTATTTCACAGAATAGAAAAGATGGAAGAGGAGGTGGCTATAGGGAATGATAATAACATTCATTATTAGAATGAATGTAAAAGTTTTAGAACTGTTGTCTTTGGAAAGAAGTAGATAATCAGTGGAGTCCTTGTAGAGATTTTATTTTCCTTAGAACATATAGCTTAATACCAATTGACTTTGGGGCTGGGTACCCAGTTGAATGCACACATTACCATGTGAAGGACCCAGGTCCAAGCCCCTGGTCCCCACCTACTGGAGCAAAGCTACATGAGTGGTGATGCAGCACTACAGGTCTCCCTCTTTCGCTCTCTCTCTTCTCTTTTTTTTTTTTTTTTTTAACTTTTTTTCTTTTAGTATTTATTTATTCCCTTTTGTTGCCCTTGTTTATTGTTGTAGTTATTGTTATTGATGTTGTTGTTGTTGGATAGGACAGAGAGAAATGGAGAGAGGAGGGAAAGGCAGAGAGGGGGAAGGTAAAGATAGACACCTGCAGACCTGCTTCACCACTTGTGAAGCAACTCCCCTGCTGGTGGGGATCCAGGGGCTCGAACTGGGATCCTTACTCGGTCCTTGCGCTTTATACCACATTTGCTTAACCGCTGCAATACCACCGGACTCCCTCCCTCTTCCTCTCTTATTCTCTCTCAATTTCTGTCTTACACAATAAAAAATAAAGTAAGGCTGTTGGGAGTGGATTTGTGTGCATGCACTGAGCCCAGTGATAACCCTGGCAATAAAAACAAAAACCCAGTTGCTTTGAACTTTTTTGACCTATGTAAACTGGTGTGTGTGTCCCCCATCTGACTACTTTCCAGTTAGTTGCCTCCATTCTATCTATCTCCTACTCAGTTTTTCTTTCCTTGCTTATGGCAAATTGATGATCTGATTTTAGGGAAAGATCTCTCAGTTCAGAATGATAGTTTAAGTTAGGGGACCAAATAAAAGCATCTGTTGAATGCCTAGTGAGAAGTCTTCCTCTTGAAAGCCCCAGCATACTTGTGCTGAGGGAGAAGACTTGAGAGATTTCTGATAGTGTCCTGTAACCTCACTGAGTTTGCCTTTGTGTCTGTGAAATGAAGATAATGTGACTTAATTGAGTTGGCAAGGGGCTTAGTGAGATAACATATGTAGAGCTCTCAATGGTTTTATTATTACTATAATAATAATAATTTATTTTATGGAACTGAATCTCAAACATGTGCAGCTTTACTGTTGCCATGACACTTTTTCATCCAGATAGACAGATAGCACCAGAGCTTTTCTTGGTGTCATGGCACTTTCATATGTACTGGGGACTTGGATTTGGGTTTTATGCATGCACCCTATCTGTTTAGCTATGTTTCTAACCCCAGTACAATACAATTTTTGAAAAAGCCACCTGCAGTTGGATGAGCTGGCCTTTGGCTTAGTATATTTTGGGTCTTCACAGGTATGACTGTATGATAGAAAAACAGCTACTGCTGGTGTCATCCAGTAGAAAGGAGGAAACCAAAGCAAGGGCAAGATACCACTCTTACTAAAGGAACATTTTCAGATAGCGGGAGTCCCACTCACGATCCCATAGTTCTCTTCAGGATGGTCATTACCCCCAACACCATCAGTGAAACATTGAATGAGCAGCTACCTGGAGTGTAGCCATTTATTTCTCCCAGTCTGTTGGGTCGTTTATTAATGGTATCACCCTTGTGGCCCTACATCATTGTAAAGTGCCCCTTGAATATGTTTTTATTACTTTCACCATGACTGGGGTGCAGGTCAGGTGGGTAGTTGTCATTGTCCTTGCTACCCATGTGAATAGATAAGACCCAAGAAGCTTATGTGTGTTGCCTGAAGACATGCTGTGAGGGGCTGCTAGAGCTAGTGCAGATATGCTTCAAGATGAAATTGTGCTACTTTATTGCTGCAATTTCTCTTCCTTTGAGTGAGACATGTACAGTTACTGCAGAACTGTAGTCTGCATGCATACCGTGTCCATATCTGCTAGGCTTGATTTGGGCCCCACTTCATCCACACGGTCCTGTTGGGTTTTAATTGATGACTGCTAAGAAAAGCCCTGTTGGAAAGCAGATTCCCTTTGGGTCATTGTTTTTAGCCCGTCCTCCTTTGGGGACAGTAGTAGAGGAGCCTTGGGTTACGAAAGATTGCTTTGATATGTTCAAAATTGTGCCTTGTGCCCCACAGCTACAGGTAAAATCAAAAGGCAGATAATTTATGGGAGTGTCAGAGCTGGCCGCTGGCACCTCAGGAGGCCATTAGTATGCCTGTTCAGACCCTCTATGTCTTTGCAATTGATTCTTCTTTGCATGAGCTTGATTTGGGAAGCTGTAGATCTGTGGGTAGTGATTGGATGTGACAGTCCAAACACCGGTCCCTAAATTAATCCTTTTAATAGTATTCTGACACCAAGGCAATTCTCTCTCTCTTTTACTGAGGACGACATGTTGGGGGTGGGCTAGGAAAGAGAAAGAAGCTTTGCTTGCTACTTAGTTTCTCAAGCATTCTAACACATTTTGATTTGAGTGAGCACTTGACACCATGACTTTGAGTATATTAATTCATTGCAAACATTTGCTTATACTTTCTTTGTGCCTGGCCCTGTGCTATGGTACTGGGAATACAGAAATGAATAAAATGTGGTCTTTATCCTTAATGATTTTACATGTGATGTAGTGTTTCTCATCTTTTAAGCTTATACAACATTTAGATTTAAAAATATATTTTTTAATATTTTACTTTAACAAGAGAGATCAGAATATTGCTCACCTTTGGCTTATTGTGATGCCAGGGATTGAACCTGGGAACCTCAGGTGTGAAAGTCTTTTTGCATAACCAGCCTCCTCCCCCAAAATCTTACCTTTTTTTTCCCTTTAAGATATAAATGAAAGAGGGAGAAAGAGTGAGAGAGAGAGGAGTGCTGCTATAGTACTACTTGTCTACTCATTAAGCTTTCTCTGTAGCTGTTCTTATGTGGTGGCCAGAGTTCTCAACCCCAGGTTATCTTGCATAGTAAAGTGTGCACTCTACTGGGTGAGCTGTCTCTATAAAGTTTTTAAAGTGTATCAAAAAAAAATCTAACAAAAAAGCAAGTAAAAAAAAAAGCAAATCAAAGAAATTCTAATGTCAGACATACACACACCTGACCCTGCTATCTCTTATCTTTCTTACCTAACTCCCTGGAAATTACTGGTAGCAGGTGAAACAGGTAACTAAAATCTTAGAATGTATGCATTGTAATATAGATAGACATAACATGACATAGACAAAAGTTAAAAAATAAGAATAAATTGTGCTACTGGGCTACACATAAAAGTGTAAGAGGTGTCTGGGAAAACTACTACTAGGAAAATTTGAGCTGAATTTTGAAGGAGCAATAATTTACCTGGTGTAATGGAAGTAAATACCTGAACAGATAGTAGCATTTGCCAAGGAATAAAACTGAGAAGAAAATGTTAAATTTGAGAATCTCAGCAAAAGCTAGTTGTAACTATCTCCTGTTGGTTTCTCCATTCTGTGAGATGGGAAGGTTTGCTTCTCTGGAATGATATTTGAAAAGAGACTTTGATTTCTTCATGCTGCAATTATTTTAATCCAAGGCTTCTTTTCCTGTTGCAGCTTTCTGTACCCAATTTGTTTTTCTTGTTAAAAAAAAAAAAGGCAAAAAACTTTATAGTGAGTATACATTTGGATGATTTAAACAATTACTGCTTATGATTGAGTGACTTTTAATGAAAGTCACACCTCAAAAGAAAAACTACACTAGGAATGTAGTTTAGTAGTAGAGTGCATGCTTTGTATGTATGACTACTTGAGTTCAGTCTGAAGCACAATAAGAAAAAGAATTGCAGCTGATGTGCATTGTTAGATAACCCTAAGAGTAATAGGAATCAGTCCAGTAGGAAAATGTGGACTTTTTTTTAACATGGAAGAAGGGACCAGGACCCTGAACTGAGTGCTTTCATTTTTTTTTTTTCTCATACATACAATGGGAGTTCTGTTATCCATGATGCTTAATATTTGGGAGGATTACATTCAGTGGAATATGTAAATCACCAGTACAGTACCTGACTTTTTTTAATTTCAGAAAATTTGTGTTTCCCTTTTCTCTTTCTCATGTACTGGTGGTAAATCCTTTTATTGAGCACTAGTTGTTATGCAGAGCACCTTAGAGTAGTATTATACAAAATATGTACCAGTCAGGATTTGAACCTGGGCTTGTCTAATACCAGTGCTTCAACAACTAGGGTGTATGACTCCTTGTTTCTTGTGAGATCTTTTTTGGAAGCAGAGGCATAGGAGGTTCTGGGTTCATGTCTCTCCTGTGGGTAAGATGCTGTCTGTAGGTGTAGGAGGTACTGAAGGGACTAAAGTACCATCCACTGCCTTTCCTCCATTTCTATGCTATTTATCATGTGATAGGAAACACAGTTTTTGCACCTTCTTGTGCAGCTGGCTCACAACTGACTTGTAGAACTTTGCACAGAGATGTTTTCCCAGCTTTGTCTCCCCTCACCCTCAGAGAAGTTTGCTTTTAAGCTACTGAGGGTTAGCAAACTGTAGCAAACAGTCACTTCTTTTATGCTCTTCCTTCAGTTGCTGGGGCAGTCCAATTGAAGGACAATGTGAGCCTCCCGTGAACTGTGATGTTACCAGTAGAACTTGGTGCTCCTGAATAGTTACCTCCTTGCTCCCTGCCCTAGGGCTTTGGTCTTAGTACCCAGGTGATTTCCCCCCACTCCTGGCAGTCTCAGTCAGCCTCTCCCTTTCCTTTCCTTTTTTTCCTTCCTTCCTTCCTTTTTTCCTTCCTTCCTTCCTTTTTTCCTTCCTTCCTTCTTTCTTTCCTTCCTTCCCTTCCCTTCCCTTCCCTTCCCTTCCCTTCCCTTCCCTTCCCTTCCCTTCCCTTCCCTTCCCTTCTTTCTCTCTTTCTCCTCCCCCACCTCATTTTCTCTCTCCAGAGAGAGGGTGAGAGACAGAAAAGGAGATAAACCAAGATACTGCTATATTAGTACCCTTTGCATGGAATGCCCAGGTGGTGACTGGGAGCTCAAACTCAAGTCCTGTGTGCACTGTGCTAGGTGAGCCCATCTCCCAGGCTTGCTCCTGAAGGTAGGTCTTTAGTGACTTTAGCTCTGCTGATAGTTTGAACTAGCAGCTATTTCTGATGTTGGGTGAACTCTCCCTTGCCTTGTTTTGGAGCAGAACCAGCTGAGGCTACAGTTCAAAGGAATGACAGATTATGGGAAGCAAGAGTGTGTTGTTGAAGTGAAGTGAGGGCCCAGCTTTAGAGTTTCTGTGTCCAGTTCACTTTGGTCCTCAGGAAATCTGGGAGAGATTCTGTGGCATTTCAAGCTTTGTTTTTTTTCCTCAACCTGTAGCCTAAAACAGATTAGACTGGGCCCTCAAGCTTCTATACTCCTGGAGAGTGGGGCTATAGAGAAGGTTGGAGGAAGAATGGTGAGGCCTGCTCTTTGTGTTAGGGCAGTAGCCCCAAGGCTCTGGCCTGGGAATTAGGAGTTTTGGGCTCAGTTCTTTTTCTCATTGCTCTGTGAACCTTGGATGGCCCTCTTTCCTTACTGGGTTTCATTTTCCCTGGACTGTGTCTCCATTTAGTTTTTCTTTCACCTTTGATAGCCTCTGATTTTCACAGAAAATGCTCTGGCAGATGGAGGCATTCATTAGATTGAAGATTGTGATTTTTGCAGGCGTGCAACTTATTTATAATTTTTCCCAGGTTATTTTTAGTTGCCCAAGACAGAGCCTGCGATTGAGTGAGTTCTAGACAGGTGCTTTCTGTGATGCTGCTGTAACCCAAGTACCTGAGCATTTGTGATGTTCCAGGTCAGACTGGGACAGGGACTTGCCCTGGAACTGGAAGCTGGGTGGTAATGACTGTTTCAGGTACCTTCTGCCTCAACTGGACTCAGAAACTGCCTCTGGTGTCGTTAAAGTTCGGGGCTCCAGCAGGCCGGGCTAGCTTCGCGGCGGTAGACAGAGACGACCAGAGACACACGGCTGGGCAGGGAAGCTGTATTTCTTTATTCATGAACACCAATTCATAAACTAACCCAAACTAATCACCACACAGATCTGTCCTGCATCCCCTCACGCGGCTGCACCAAGAACTCTCGAACTACTTAGCATAGGGGGCGGGGAGAAAGTGAGGTGCGAAACTAGCAAGGGCCAAACCAATTCTCTCAGAGGTGGGGGGAAGGAGACCAAACCAATATGAAACATATCAACACTCTGGTACTTGGAGTTTCTCAGGATTGTAGCCCTATATCTCACTATTGCTTTTAATGGAGTGAATTAAATCCAGGGTTGGTGTACACTCATACCCTTCCCTGAGATTCTAATTATTTGTGGTGAGGGGAACTGAGGTAGGACTTGACCCATATCATGACAGGTTTCTCTTCTTTCATCTCCCAGGCTCCCCCTTGCCCATGTATGCAGTTATTAAAGGATGGCCCCCCTCCCTGCGTCCTCCCTTTCCCCCTCCAGTAATGGAAGGCTATAAAATGTCTATTTACCCAAGACACCAGAATGACTCCTCTGTGGTTCCACTAATCTGGTGATTTGGTGCTTCTCTGGTCTCTCAGGTAAATATAGATTGAGGCTTTTTATAAAGGCATATTATTTCCCTCATTAAATGTGTGTTTTGGCACATGTGTTATTTACCTGACCGACAGTAATGGCTGCAGAGGAGCCATTGGTGTCTGTTGTGTAAATACTCTGCACAGAGACCATCCTCCAGGGGCTGTGTCGCAGGCCTGTTTCTCCAAATCGGCCAGGCCCCATGGCAGTCCTGTTTACCTGTCCCCTGTCCCAGATGTGTATGTGTAGGGTGTCTGGGCCTATCATGTGGAGGAGAGAATCATTTTCCTCCTTGCTATATACTGCTTTGCTCCTTAATTTGCTAACTAGGAGAAGGAGAAGGGTATCTGAGAATAAATGTGTGTAAACCTTGACAAACCTTGGTCCCTGATGACCAACATTCTGTGTGAAGAAACACACAGAATCATGAACAGTTTCATTTGAGTGCTACCCCTCATCTAGATACTAGAAGTCCTAGTTGATCATGGAAGCTATGTATTTAAATTCTGCAAATTGGAGTCTAAACTACAGAGGTCAGTAGAAGAGGGTAATCCCTAAGTGGACATGTCCCTAAGGGGGCAGGTGGGATGCTGCTGCAGGAAGTACAGTGGTGTCTCTTGAGAAGACCCCATGAAGGGACATTGAGTGGGGACTTTAATGGGAAGTAGATGCTTTGAAGGTTGACTTGCCAGCCTCCCTGCGGGAGGATTCCATGTAGGCAGGAAGAAGATTTGTGGATTGCACCAGGAGATCATTCCTAAACATACTATCTGTTGTGTCTGTTTTTCTTTCATTCTTTTTAAACCACATTACATATGGATTAAATAAAAAAATTAATTTGAAATAGGCCACATTTACATAAAAGTTGGAAGTGCAACACAAATAATTTTTCCCTTGAACCGTTTGAGAGTTAAGTTACCTACATAGTGCCCCATCACCTTGAATACTTTGTATTCCCCTCATTCAAGGACATTTTCCTACCTAACCACAATACAGCTATTAAACTCAGGAAATTACTATTGATACATTACTTCTATATAATCTTACCTTATTCAAATTTTGCCAACTATTCCAAAAATGATCTTTGTAGCAAAATGATCTACTTTGGAATTCTGTATTGCACTTAGTTGTCTCCATTAGACTTTTGGTAGTAAAGATTCCATAACTCTGTGACTTTAATACTTTTTTTTCTTGCTATCCCTAGCAATTCAGGCCTACTTTTTCAAATTAGAGAGACAGAGATAGAAATACCACAATGGTGAAGCTTCCTTCAATGTGGTGGTGGCCAGGGTTGAATCTAGGTTGTGCACATGGTGAAGCATGTGCACTAATGAAGTGAGCTATTTTGCTGGCCTGACCTTAATACTTTTGAAGATTACATGCTGGTTGGTTATTGTGTAGGATATCCCCTAGCTAAGGGTTATCTGATATTTTCTCATAATTAGATTCAAGTTATGCTTTATCTACAAGAATATTACACAGATGATGCTTTATCCTTCTCATTGCATCCTACCATACGGGACAGGGTATAATTTTGATTTATCAGGAGTTGGGCAGTAGCACAGTGAGTTAAGTGCACATGGTGCAAAGCGTAAGGACTGGCGTAAGGATCCCAGTTCAAGCCCCCAGCTCCCCACTCACTTGCAGGGGAGTCACTTTACAAGCAGTGAAGCAGGTCTGCAGGTGGCTATCTTTCTCCCTCTCTGTCTTCCCCTCCTCTCTCCATTTCTCTCTGCTCTATCTAACAACAATGACATCAATAACAACAACAATACAGCAACAATAAAAAACAAGGGCAACAAAAGGGAAAATAAATAAATATACATTTTTTTTTTAAATTTGATTTATCTCATTATTGATGATGTTCATTTTGATTACTTCACACCTTCTTGACTCTTGTGGATACCTTTTTCTCCATGCTATAGCTCTGATATGCCATCCTAGATACTTCTGGCTCCCTTGATTTCAATTGGTATAGATACCTAACTTCCTTCCCCTGCTAAAAATATTGTCTCTAAAGTCATTAGATTGAATTATTATTATTATTAATTATTATTTGCCTCTAGGGCTATCGCTGAGGCTCGGTGTCTGCATTATGTATCCACTGCTCTTGGAGACCATTTTCCCCATTTTGTTGCCCTTGTTGTTACTGTTATTGTTATTGCTGTTGTTGTCGCTGAATAGGACAGAGAGAAATCGAGAGAGGAGGGGAAGATAGAGAAGGGGAGAGAAAGATAGACACCTGCAGACCTGCTTCACTGCTTGTGAAGCAACCCCCCTGCAGGTAGGGAGCCAGGGCCTCAAACCAGAATCTTTACATTGGGCCCTCGCACTTTGTGCCATGTGCACTTAAACCAGTGCGCTACCACCTGGCCCCCAGATTGAAATTTTTTAGGAAGAAAACAGTAAAAACTGTCTTCTGTTTCTGACTTCGGTTGAGCTTAATTGTTAGAAGGAAGGGAACTATAGAACTCAGGGATTGCTGATGTGTAAAAGCTTGTTCTAATATTTGCTCTCAAGGATTTCTACAAGAGAACTTTTTTTTTTTTTTTTTTTTAAATATAGGAGGGGTTGGGTGAGAAAACAAAGGCTTTTGTAGGCCAGAAGTCCTGTGGTCATCATTGTGTTGTCCAAGGAATTGGGATATATGGGGTGCTGTATGGGTAGTCCAGAGTATCCTATGGGTCTGGGGGATTGATACTACTTTCATAGATTGCCTTATGCATATTGGATTTATAGGCCCAATGTATATAGTGATCTAGACTTCATCAGCTAGGCATAGCTCAATACATAATAGCTGTAATAATAGTAAGTTAATGTTTATTGAACCTTACATACTAGTCACTGCTCATAGTGCTTTATATGTGTTATTTCATTTTCACTTGAGAAGTAGGTATTAGCATTATTATGTCATTATAGCTGAAGAATTGAAAAACAGAACTTGGCCAACATGCCATGGCAAATAATTGACAAAGCCAGGATTTAAACCTGGATGCCCTCCTTAGTCATGATGTTTAATTGCCTACTAGCATTTGGTAGGATTCTAGTTGACTCCAAATATACATAATCTTTTACATATACATATTAGAGAACATTAAGATGTTAAAAAAATCCTCATGTATGACCTGAGTTTGAGGGGTTACAGAAGAGTTTTATGATTGTGTGAGACTTTGGATTCAAACTAGACTGTTGAATCTGAGCAAATTGGTGTCTCCCATCTCAGTTAGGCTTTGCTACTGTTAGGGAGTGGTTGCTGTGAAGTTATTTTGTTTTTTAATTTTATTTATTTTGCCAGAACACTGCTCAGCTCTGGTTTATAGTGGTGTGGGGATTGAACCTGGGACTTTGGAGCCCTAAGCATAAGTCTCTTTGCATAACCATTGTGCTATCTCCCCCAACATGAAGAGTAATTTTGAATACTGGTTTTTGAAAGGGTTATTGGTCTGTTTGCCTTTATGAAGGGTTTCATAAATGAAACTCAAACTAATCCTTTGTCTATCCCAGACTGAGGAATTTTGGCTACATTTTTGGAGAGACTATAAAACTATGGTGAAAACAAGCACTGGATCCATGAAGAAATTAGAATTCTTTCTAGTCTTAGTTCCACTCAATTGCTATTGAATACCACTATTGGGCTAGGGAAATTGAGGACTCATACTAGCATATATTCTAACACACACGAGTAAATTATTGTAGCTCCTTTGGTGAGTTGAGGGAGAGCTGGGACAAAAGATATTTGATATTGTCCATGTCCACTCACATAATGCTGACCTCATTGCCTTTGAGTGTATTTGGGATGTCACACATTGCTGTTTCCCTCTCGCCCAACCTGAGGGAGCAAGGACATGTTTGCAGACTTTCAGGGCAAGCATTTGACCTTGTTAGAATGGAGTTCCAGGGGAGTCGGGCTGTAGCGCAGTGGGTTAAGCGCAGGTGGCGCAAAGCACAAGGACCGGCATAAGGATCCCGGTTCGAACCCCGGCTCCCCACCTGCAGGGGAGTTGCTTCACAGGCGGTGAAGCAGGTCTGCAGGTGTCTATCTTTCTCTCCTCCTCTCTGTCTTCTCCTCCTCTCTCCATTTCTCTCTGTCCTATCCAACAACGACAACAACAATAATAACTACAACAATAAAACAACAAGGGCAACAAAAGGGAATAAATAAAATAAATAAATAAATATATATATATATGAATGGAGTTCCAGAAGGCAAAAATTGGTGATCTCTGTATTGAGCACTGAGATTTTTTTTTTTTTTTTGATTGTGAGGATTATAGTTAAGGAAGTTTGAGTCTTGGGCACAAAAGGGGGGAAACACAAGACTTCTGCTTTATTCCTTTTGTGTGTATGGGGTGGGGGGAGGTTTAGGTTGTGAGTAAAACTCAGACTTTGATTTTTTTATGTTTAGTTGGCCCACTAAGGAGCAGACATTCTGCAAATTTAAAGGGAAAAGTTAAAAAGTGGTTTGGAATTTTTTTTTTTCTGCACATGTTCACTCAAAAAACTTTACTAGATTTTTAGCAATGCTCCCATTACTGCCACATCTGGATTTTCTCTTTTTCTTCTCTATGTAAAAAAAGAAAAAATACTGCAGTCATTCCTGGCCTTTAGGAGAGAGTCTAGAGGCAGGGAATGGGAAGGCCTCAGGCTGCTGCCAGCTGTGTTCTGGGCTGCACTCATTCCCCCAGGGCGCCACTTACTGGTGTGGGGGGCTGGGGAATGGAAAGCTCTTGCGTGACTGACTCAGTACACTTTTGAGTTGGGAGAAGGGTAGGAGATGTCGGGATTGATACAGGAAAGCCAAGGGAGACATGGCTTGTAGTGGGAACTAAGGAGAGAATCTTGGGCATTTTTTGCTGTGTGACAGAGTATGCTTAGCATCCAGGACTGATTGTGCAACTGGGTCACCTCATGTTACTTTGAGAATCTTCATTTTATTGTTAACTGCCGCCACCGGGGAAGTGAACATAGACTTTTCTTGTCCCTCTTTAGAGCCTTGGAGCTCCATTTTAAAGTGAAGGCCGGTGTTGCATGTTGTTTTGAGAATGAATTGGGAGATTCTAAGCTGTTGTTAACACCACAAATGTCAGTATTAGGATCTCAAGCTTTGTAATGAGTACTGTGATTTAGACAAGGGGCCCAGAGACACTGGAGGGTGGGGGTCGGTTCATGTTATGAGAATATTCTTGAAAACTAGGGGGAACAGGATCACAGTGGGAGGGGAGTAACCCAGGCTCTCTTTGTTTGTTTGTTTGTTTTTCCTCCAATGTTTCTCCCCTAAGTTTTAGATGCTTCTGGATGTTCAATGCTAGCACCTTTACAGACTGGAGCAGCTCGATTTTCTTCATATTTGCTTTCAAGAGCAAGAAAAGTGCTGGGCTCCCAGTTATTTTCTCCGTGTGGTGTTCCGGAGTTCTGCTCCTTATCCACCAGAAAACTGGCGGCCCACGGCTTTGGTGCATCCATGGCGGCAATGGTGTCCTTCCCTCCCCAGAGGTATCACTACTTTTTAGTACTGGACTTTGAGGCCACGTGCGACAAGCCACAGATTCATCCTCAGGTAACTTGCATCATTGCTTCAGAAAAGGTGGGGTGGGCAAGGAGGGAGGGAACATAAAAATTTTGCTTGCTGGGACCTAGAGGAACTTTCTCCTGTCTTTGTGGCATTTAGTTACTTGCCTAGACCTCCTGCTTAGGAAGTAAAACTTGGTTCAGGCATGCCAAGGGGGAAGGTTAAACCTGAGAAATCTCTGGAGAGAACTGGGTACCTTTTTTCTCTCTGGATTCAACCTTTGGGAACCAAAACATTTTTTTTTCCTATCCTATCCTTCTCCTCTCCATTTCTGTCCTGCCTTTCTTACACTGCTGCAGTGTGTTCTTTTTAAGGAATACTATTGTAACCAGCCTTCAGAATGACCCCCAGTGATCCTGGCGCCTGATAGTCATGTACTTGGACTTCCGCCCCCACACTGAATCAGAGCTAAACCTGTGAAACCAAAAGAATATAGAAGAATAAACATTGTGTGACTTCTGAACCCAAATTGAAAAAAGCATTGTGATTCTTGCTGTTATTAGCAACTTGTTCTGGAGGAAGCCAGCTGTTGTACTAGGAGAACACTCAAGTAGCCATGCAGATGGACACTTGAGTATAAGAACTGAGACTATCTAAAAAAGCTACTACCAACATGTTTCTATGTTGAGGTTATCTTGGAAGTGAATCTACCTAGTCAGGCCTTCAGATAACTACAACCCTGGTGCACATGTGACTTCTACCTCAGGACATTTGACATTCAACTTCAAAAGTTCCAGACTGTGAACCAGACCTATTATTATTATTGTTATTATTCCCCTTCCGTTTTTTTTGGCACCAGGGTTATTCATGCCTGCACCATAACTTCATCATTCCTAGTGGCCTTTTTTCCCCTTTCCTTTTCTTTCTTTCTTTCTTTCTTTCTTTCTTTCTTTCTTTCTTTCTTTCTTTTTTTTAATGGAAGAGTGACTTTCTTTTCTTTTTTTAAAATTTTTTATTGTTGTTGTAGTTATTGATGTCATTGTTGTTAGGACAGAGAGAAATGGAGAGAGGAGGGGAAGACAGAGAGGGGGAGAGAAAGATAGACACCTACAGACCTGCTTCACCCCCTGTGAAGCGACTCCCCTGCGGGTGAGGAGCCGGGGGCTCGAACCGGGATCCTTACGCCTGTCCTTGTGCTTCTCACCACCCCCCGCTTAACCTGCTGTGCTACCACATGGCCCCCTCCTTCTTTTTCCTTTTCTTTTCTGATAGAGAAAGAAATGGGGAAGGAGAGACACCTACAACATTGCTTCACTGCTTGTGAAGCTTCCCTCCCCATACAGATGGAGTTTGGGGCCTCAAGCCCAGGCCCTTGCCTATTATAACATGTACTCTACTGGGTGTACTGCTGCCCAGTCTCATCCTTGACTCAGAAACTTTAAAAGAGTAAATTTCCTGTTCTCCCTTAAAGTGATGGTCTGCTTTGGGCTCACTGGAATCAAGGAGGATAAGAACAGTGTGAGGAGAAAGTTCTAAGGGAAGGAACTTTGTGTGAGAGGAAATAGGCTTGGGAATTCCCTGAACCACTTTCTCTTGTTGCTGCCCATTCCATAGAGTTTTCTCTGATACCCAAGATTGCTGGGAATTCTGTGGTGTGTGTGCCTGGCTGGTTGGTGGGAATTTTGGTTATGTAGATCCTCTTAAGTTGGGAACCAAGAATTCATATCCTTAATATCTTACTGATGTAGGTATTAGACATTGAGTAATCAGCCCTAGTAAGGACCTGAGTCTAAAATCTTAAGACATCTCTATTTCATGTGATTCACTTCTCTTCTGAACCTCATGGTTCCTTGGCACCTCCCATTAACATTTATTGCTTTCTTCTTCCTGCTATATGCCTATGTAGGTTTGTTGCTGAACTTTTCAGTTAGATTTTAAACACAGACAATTATTTAACTCTGGTCTCTTGTCCTAGATGATCCTGTCAGTGTTGCTGAAGGTGAAGTCTGATTCATGTCTCAAATTGGTCTGTCAATAGCACTTTTCATTTCTCTTTCAAGGGTGTTTTTTCAAACTTGCTTATTTATTGCAATACTGAAGATATAGTGCAGTTCAGATTTAAATTACTTGTTTCACCAACTTCCTTCTCAGACTTAGGCACCAAGGCCTTCCAGACTCATGCTGAGGTAGGATTTCCTGCTGTTTACCAGGATCTGGCTCTGATTAAAGATTATCTCCTGAATCAATGAACCCTGATGATGTGATTCCAAGGGCACTTAAGGAATTGGCTGCCCTGGTTCATTATTAGCAAAGCATTAGCTGTTGCTTTAGAGAACTCAGGAAGAAGCATTTGCTGTCTTGCTTATCTTTAAAAGAGGAATACGAATGATCTTGGAAATTATAGACCTGTTAGTTTACTGTGATTCTAGAGAAGATACTTGACCTGATCGTCAGATAATCAATCAGCAAACAGCTAGAAGAGCATAGGGTACTGAATAATAACTTACATGGGTTTGTGAAGGAGAGCAAATCCTGTCAGATCAATCTAACTTCTTCCTGTGTCATAGTGATGAATTTGAGTGGATCTAGGGCTGGTGATAAATGTAATGCAGCTCTACTTCATTAAGCTTCTGCACTGTTGTGATCAACAGGTAGGAAGGTGATTTGGGTCCAGATAGCTCTGTAGGGACTACCCATTGGACCTCCTTGAGGAGAGGGAAGGATGAGTCAGTCACTCAGGAGTGACTTGAGGCTGCTAGTGATGGTCACACCATTCCCACTCCCCCTTTAAAAAAATCTTTCAATTTTGCAGGTAGCAGGATCCTAGTAAGAGTCAGAGAAGGTGTGGAAGGGTCATTAGAGAAGTTTATAACTTCTCCCAGGTAGGACTGTGCCCTTCTGCTGAGGCTATCATAGATCAGGTTCTCATTACAGCCTCTGTATGAGGTCTCCTAGTCAACAAAGGCAGTGAGAGGTTTTTTTTTTTTTTAAAAAAGATTTTATTTATCTATTAATGAGAAACATAGGAGGAGAGAGAAAGGGCCAGACATCACTATGGTACATCTACTGCCGGGGATTGAACTCAGGACCTCATGCTTGAGAGTCCGATGCTTTATCCACTGCACCACCTCCTGGACCACAGAGGTGGAGAAATTTTGAGAGCCCAAGATAAGAGGGATGACTATCATTAGGAGTACAGTGGTTATAGGACTTCAAAATAAAGGGAATTAAGTATAGCTTTATTGACTGATTTCTTGTCCAGACTCAGTAATTGCATCATATGGGATGAGTTACTTCAAGGAATATGATAACTTACTCTTCATTTTAATAAGGGTTAAAAATAAATGGATTTAAATGGAAGCAGGAAGGATTGTGATTTGTGATGGAATGAACTTCTAGAAGACATAGGGAAGAGATTAGAATATGGTATGTAAGTTAGATCAGCTTTCCCTACTTACACTGCCTCAGAATAGCTTGATGGCTGACCACTTGACAGAGACTTAAGAGGCAAGGTCAGTATGTCTCTGAAGGATAAGCTCAGGGTTATGAATCACAACTATCTTGGCTCTCATGTTGACTACCAGCTCCCAAGAACTTTTAAAGCTTCTGAATAAGACACTGCTGATTCTTATGGGAGTATTTTCATACCCCGTTTGCTTAGGGGAGGCCAAAACAGGTTTGGGGCCAGGGCCTCTCTGGAAGCTTGGCACAGGTTTCATTTCACTTAACCTGTCTCTGGTTTTCAGAAGTTCCTGAGTCAGGTTATTGGGACTCTCTTAAAGGAATGTGATTATGAAAACTTGACAGGTGTAGGTTCTGTTGTACTTGTGAGTTAACAGTGTTGGCTATAAACATGGTAAAAACATTTGGTATTTTCCATTTATTTGTCATCATTTTTGTTTATTTGGTACTTTGTTCAGCTAGGTGAAACTGGAGTGGTTAGGTTGTTACTAATTGCCTTTCACTTTCTGGGTTTTGCATTTGTTTTACTTATTTCAAATATGTATGGTAAATATTTGTTCAACATAAGACTTTGTTCATTTGAAAACTTTTTTTTTTAATTTAAATTTTACTTTCAGTGGTTTAAAATGGGTTGAGCAGCAAGATTCCTTCCTTCCTTCCTTCCTTCCTTCCTTCCTTCCTTCCTTCCTTCCTTCCTTCCTTCCGGAATTGTTTCTTGTTACAAAAGTAGATTTTATCTGACTTGGGAAAATCACAGCTCCTTTTGTCCTCACTAGCAGAAGTTCATGTTGCTCATTTTGGTGTGGATGAGCATGCAGTGATGGTGGTTGTGACCTTGAAGCCCAGGGAGCAGCCTGAAAGCTTTGGTGGTATCTTTAATTGTGCATCTTTAACCTGGAGGCAAGTTCTCTCACCACCTCAGTGTTGAGAAAAGACCAGAGTGAATGTAAGTGAGGAAATGAGGTACAGGCCACAGCACCTGAGGAGGAAGAAGTAACCTCAGCTCTCCAGCTGGGGGTGGGGTGGCATAACCCTCCTTCTATGGGAACTGATGTTCTGACTAGGACCACCCTCCCTTCTTGAGTTCCCCTGGCTATTCATCAGGCTCCTGGGTGCAGTGTTTTGCTCATTGCTTTGCAGCATTCCCAGCCAACTATTTTCCTTCTCACCTGTATTCAAGTGCCCATAACTTTGGAGAAAAATGACCTTTGAGGTTGGGGTTTTCTATTGTTTGGTTTTTGTCCACAGGGATTTCTTTCCCTCCTTCCTTCTTTCCTTCCTTCTTTCGTTCCTTCCTCTCTCTCTCTCTCTCTTTACTTTTCTTTAAAGGAAACCTTAAGGAAACTCCATCTGCATTTTGAGTTAAACTAGGAGTAGAGGAGTTTCTGTTTTATAGAAAATTGTCCAGATGCTGGGCTATTTTGGGAGGAGAGGGTTGGGGGTGGGGGTGGGAGAGGGTTGATGGCAACAGGAGAAGGAATAATATGGGAGAAAGGCAGTTGAAGGATGTCAGTATGACTTAGCACTAGCATAGCAATATTAGTCTTTTGTGAGGGAGACGTTTTGGAAAACTTTACAGGAAATTGGTTAAGATCCCTAACAGATCAAACTATATTGATCCTCTTCTCCTCTTTCAAAAGCTGAGAGGCAGGAGCCCCTTTCTACCCTTAACTCAGTGAATTGCTCTTGCTTCATATTTAGCTTCTTTCCTTTTCTCTGTTCTTGGTTACCAAGCACTCCCATGTGGAGCAAAAGAGAGTTCCATAGAGAAGGACAACCCCTCCCAGGGGGGTTGAGGGGTGGGAGGTGGGAGGTGGTTGGGCCAAGTTTTTAGTGGGAGAGCCCAGTTGGGGTTATGTGGTCCATCTGCTTGTGACCCAGCCTGCCTTTTTCCCCCCATACAAACTAGCGAAGGCACGATGCTATTCTTCTAAACTGGGAAATGAAATGCAAAACCGACGTTAATGTAACATTATGGTTGAGATTAAATGCACCAAAATCAGGAAATTCAAAGTTATGCTTCCCACAGCAACTATAACTCAGCCTCATCTGGCATGTGTAGTATTTTGTGTTAGTGTGGATGGTGTTATATGTTAAGGCATTAAAGTTAACACCACAAGCAGAGAACAAAATGCTTGAGGGTCTGAGTTATGATGACTGTGTGAGCCATAAGTGTTCTTGCACAGGCTCCCGAGTCCTGGAATAATTTTCCCTGTGCCCATCAGAGCAATTATTGTTTTTCTTTTTAGTTATATCTCTGCTTTAATACATCTCTTTTTTCCAGGGTCACCATAAATTAATTCCTCTATTGGTGATGGTGGTAAGAATGAGGCATCCCACTAAGTCCTTTTGTCCTTTTTGTTGTGACCTGCATAAATGTGGTGTCTCTCCCCTCCTCCCAGGCTTCTGTTTCTTGGTGGTCTTCCCTAGAGCTGAGCCTCCCCCCTTACTCTCTGTGTGTCTTCTCACTGCTGCTTCCTGAGTGGGAACAGACATTTGCCGTGTCCATGTCTTGGCCCTGTTGTAAGTTCACATGAAAGCCAAAGGGCCATTTTTTCTCTGGAGCAGACATAGCAATGTAGAAGTAAAATATACATCTCATGGAGTGGAGCACTGATGCATGGTGGTGCTGCCTTGTGTGTTTGGTATATCAGAGGCACGAATGAAGTGGGTTTATTTGTTCTATTCCTACTGCTTCTGTGCCTTCCCCAGGGCTTATACCTTTAAACTGTCATGGTGTGTAGTTTGCCTATGGAGTGGCCTGAGGGTAGAACTGGGAACTTTCTTTAGGGAGCACTGAGTCACTGGTAACAAAATCACCACATAATTTAGTGCAAACCAGGAAACATCCGCACCAGTCTCTTTATTATCTCAGCAGCCTCCTCAGGGCTGAGACATCTGTTGGAATGCAGATTTTGTTAGACACTGGGCTAAGGTTGGTGGTGGGGAAGAATTCTAAAGAATAGGGCCATTGATAAACAGTGAATGAAATCAGGGACTGTAAACTAGCTTTAGTACTGAACTGCCTTTAAATGTTTTTGTTGGACCTGACAAAACCAACCAAGTCGGCAAAGGAATGGGGAGGATCTCATTGTAACCACCTTAGAGACAATAAAAAAAAGCCTCTTTTTACTCTTTGGATAGCAACTTCAATCTCTGTGTTGGATGCAGGGTGTAGAAAGACAAGTTAAGAAAACACACAGTTGAAGAGTGCGGGGATATGTGTATCCATGGTTAGGCAGTATGGAAACTACCATCTCATAAGCAAGTACTTGGTGCTGTGGGTGTGCAAAGGAGGGGGATAATTGACCCTACTCAGTGTTGGGGGTCACATAGGCTTGCAGTTAGGAGACTGCACAAGAGCTTGGTCAGCCTGAGGCTTCTCAGAATTGTTGTATTGGGGCTGGAAGAAAGTGCTTCTAGAGTAAGCCAGGATGAATTCTCCAAAGTCTGAAGAAACTGGCTTAGATTACAGGCTTATTTGTGGGGGTTTGAAAATGGGGAAGAGGGAAGACTTTGAATCTCGAAAATATATTGTTACTCAATTCATAGGATTATCTGTATTAGTTGTTTGCTACTTCCCATATTCCAAGTAGAAAAGTCTTACTAGGATTCTGTAAGTGAGAACACCAAAGCTAAGAAGAGGTTTAAGGGTGATTTTAGCCAATAAAATGTGGGCGATAAGGGTGAGGAAGCACTGTGTGGACTGGATTTCTGAGTCATTATCAGGGATCTCAGCTGTCAGGTCTCCAGGGTGAGACAAGGACTGCAGAGCAAAGGCCTGGGAATTTAATTCTGGATCTACTAGACATCCTTTGGGAGGTCCACCTTCCACAGATCAGGAAAGTTCAGGCCCTTGAGACAGATAAACAGCTGGCTGACTAACCTTGATAGAAGGGCGGAGGACAGGGCTAAGGTAGAGGCATGAGGGCCTGGGTAACCAAAGACATTTGCTAGAACAAAGGTGACTGGGGGGTATGGGGGTGGGGCTGAGGGTGAGGTGGGGGTAAGGGGCTGAGTTCTTTGTCCCAATAGCAGCAACAGGTGCAGCCATGAAAAGAAAGAGTGGGAGTGAAATCCATAAGAGTATTTCTCAACAAATTCATCGACTTCACTTCTCCCTACCCCCACCCTGTCTTGTCATTCCCCATTATTGATTATGTTTCTTACTTGTAGACTGATCACAGGCATTTGACATAAGGAAACTGATATTAGGAGTTGCTTTCTCCATTTCTGTGTCTTGTTGGGGAAAAGGATCCTGCATCATGTTGATTAAGATGTCATTGGGGTGATTATTTTTATTTTCTTATTCTGGGTGTTCACAACACTTGAAAAGGCCCCGCAGTCATACATTTGTGTGATGAGTTTTGAACTCCAGCTGCGAAAATTGAGTCATAGCCTAAAAGCCTGGAACAAGAGTCCTCCCAGATTGACACTAGCCCCCCAGGCCACAGGGCTGTAGCAGTTGGGTGAGGAGGCTGGAGCAGGGAGAGAAGGGTTTATATATATTGAGTGCTACAAAGCTCTGTTAGGTGCTGGGAAAGCCAGAGAAGTGGTAAGTAGACTCTAGAGGGAGAGGCAGGCATCAGGGAAGCTTTTAATCTGAAGTAGTGGTGTCATGGATTGGGCTGCTATTTTGGTCCAGTCCCTCGTTGTCCTAAGCCAATGGAAAATCTTGGTTGTGGAGAGCAAAACAGATCTGCTACATGAGAGGCCACTTCTACTCCAGGTCTGTGGCCAGTGTGTCATTCTGGAAAGTCCCTTCCTGCCAGGGTTTGGCTTGAAGACTAGATGTTGGCAAAGACTATATTTAGAGATGCCATTACTCCTGGAAGGAGGGGAAGTGTGATAGTCTGCAGGGAAGTTGGGGGCAAGGTTGGTGAGCCAGAATAGGACGTGTGAAATCAATAGAATGGAAAGTGTTGGACTGGCAAAATAACTCCCTTGGGTCCTTGCCATATGCATGACACAGGTTCTAGACTGGACCCCACTGCATTGAAGGAAGCTTGGGTGCTGTGGTTTTTATGTCACAGGAGCTGTCTCTGGGGCTTGGTGACTGCATGATGAATCCACTGCTCCTGGTGGTCTTCCCCTTTCCCTTTTTACTTGATAAGACAGAGGAATTGAGAGGGAAGGGAGAAGTAGAGAAGAAAAGAAAGAGACACTTAAGGATCTGCTTCACTGCTTTTTAAAAAATTTTTATTTATCTTTGTATTTATTGGATAGAGACAGCTAGAAATCAAGAGGGAAGGAAATAGAGAGGGACAGAGACACACCTGTAGCCCTGCTTCACCACTTATGAAGCTTTCCCCCTTCAGATGGGGACCAGGGACTCGAACCTGGGTCCTATGCACTGTAACATGTGCGCTCACCTAGGTATGCCACCACCCAGCCCGTTTCACTGGGGAATGGAGCCTTGAACCTGGGTCCTTGCAAATGTTAACTTGTGCTCTCAACCAGGCATGCCACCACCCAACCTAGTCTTCTTCTTCTAGCGTTTGCCCTTCTTCCGTAGCCAGTCAACAGCGTCAGGTTGAGCCTGATGTCTGCTTGTTGCTGGCTTTGAAAGTGACTGGATCCATGTGGATTCAGTCGGCTAGGAAGGATCATCAGTTTCCCCAATAAATGGGTACTCACGGGATGCACCACAAGAAGGTCGATCCAATGCATCCCCAACCCCTAGTGCTGTGGTTTGTTTCCCTCTTTACCTCTATCTTAACAAGTCAGCCCAGAATGGTGAAGCCCTGGAGATAACCGGAAAAAAAAAAATTGAGTGGAAGAGAAGAAACAGAAATACATTGTTGCAAGATAGACTTCCTAGGAACCAAGAGAAAAGTGTCCTTAGAGGTTGAAATAAGATGTAGGGAAACTGGCTAGCCGGCTTGTATCTCCCTTATTTTTGGCAGGGGGAGAGTAACTTTTCTCATTATTTTAAAGAGAAGAGAAGAGAAGAGAAGGAGAGAGAGAGAGAGAGAGAGAGAGAAGATAATGCAACATGATTCTGCCATCCATGGAACTCCCCCATCTCTATTTATGTTGCTTTCTTATGGTGCAGAGTTTGAATCTGGTGTCTTCACAATAAAGAGTCAGCTCTACTGGGTAAACATCTCCCAACCCCAGGAGGCATTTCTTAAAAAAAGATGTTAGTGGGTTGGACTAAGGTGTTTATAGTGGGAATGGACAGGTTTCATGTGGCAGCCCTTTGATGTTCTGGGAAAGAAATGAACTTGGAAACCATGCTTTTAAGTAGCTCATGGCTCCTTTGGATACTACTAGGATCCTGGCAGTCAGTGGTGCTCAGACATTTGGACTGTGGACCCTGTAGTTGTGTTTGTTTTGTTTTGTTTTGTATTTTACCAGAGCATTGCTCTGCTCTGGCTTACCTTGGTGGTGGTGGTGGTGAGGAGGATTTGTACCTGGGACTTTGAAGCTCAGGCATGAGAGTCTCTTTGCATAACCACTATGCAATCTACCCCCACCTGACCTGTAGTTGTTATGCATGGGGTGCTCTGAGCTGAAGGTTCAAACCATGGGGAACTGGTATAGAGGAGTTAGGGGAGTTCCTTAGTAGTTACTGCTCTAGGATCTGTTTCATGAACTGTTTGACCTTTAGCCTATGAGAGGCAGGATGATTAAGTACCTAGAAAACTTGGAACTTTGGTCTCCAAAAGTACGATACAGACTGAGAGCCATGACTTGTGATTGTTGTGTCATTCCCAGGTTTTTTTCTAGAACTATGAGCATTTGAATGAAAGGCCAACAGAAATGAATTGGTACTTAGAGATGGAATAGGTGAAGATCAGTGAATGGGATGAAATATACTATTTCAATAAGTCTGCTTTCATGAGATAGGTGATAGAGTAGAATAACAATGCAGGGGTGGGTCTTAAAGTAAGCTCATAGTGATGGTGCGGGATGTGGTGTTCAGTAATATTGGTTGGAGTCCCCAGCTGGTACCTCAGGAAATGACAGAAATTACTGTGATTCTTTTCCAGATTTGTGGCAGCTGTTAGGCCTTTCTCAGACCTAAAGACAATGAGATAGCACAGATGATTTCCTGGCTTGGGTCTGTAATGAATGGTCCTCATAGGAAAGGTACTTTTCTTCTTCTTTTTTTCCTTTTTGGTTCATTTAGACAGAAGGAAGGTATTTTTTTGGAGAAAGGGACTGGTAAGCACTCTAGTCTTGAGTGAGTGTGTGTTTAAAATTTATTTCTTTATTGTGAGAGAGAAGGCTTGAGGGAGGAGGGAGTATAAGAGAGGATCAGACCACTGCTCAGTTCAGGCATAAAGCCATGCCGGGGATTGAGCGGGGCTCCAACCTGGATCTTTGCATTGGTCCTTGAGCTTAGTACTATGTCTGCTTAACTGGATGTGCCACTGCCCGGCACCCCTGGTCAATAATTTTTAAAAAACTCTACAGTCAAACCAACACAACTGTTTCCCTGTCTTGGCTTCTGGCTGTCAAGTGTGGATAAAGAATAGGAATTCTAGGAAATAAACTGTAGGATGGAGTCTACTATGAAGAGACCAGCAGCCCCTGAAATCTTAGGTGGAGATTACTAAATAAGGAGTGAAGTTCAACCAGCTTCTTTAGGTCACCTAACCAGCACCTTCAGTCTACTGGAGTGGGCTTGGTTTTGTCTTGGTTACCTACTATTCCTGCCTCATCATCACCCCTCTCCCCTCAGCTGTCAGACCTTGAGCACATCTGCATTAATTGGAGAAAACGGTGTTTATCTAAGATTCAGCTGTGATCTTGTACAAGAGTGACCCCCCCCACATGTTGTTAAAATTCGGAGGCTCCAGCTGGCCGGGCTAGCTTCACGGGCGGGTAACAGAGACGACCAGAGACATACGGCTGGGCAGGGAAGCTGTATTTCTTTATTCAGGAACAACGATTCATAAACTAAACCAAACTAATCACCAAACAGAACTCTCCTGCCTCTTTTCCCTGCGGCGGCGCCAAGCACTCTCTAACTCTGGAACTCTGGAACTCTCTCGGGGTTCCTTGGGGCGGGGCCAAGTGGGCCCGCGAAACTAGCAGGACTGATCCAATTTTCTTGGCAGGGGGAGAGCTAGAACAACCCAGTGTAAAGCATACAACACCCACACACACCTTTCTGGTTGGTAAACTGAAAAGGTTTTAGCTGTTATGTTCCCAAGTCCCAGAATGTGGTCTCTGAACCTCTGGTGTGAGGGGATCTGAGATGGAAGTGGTTCTGCTGAGAAGCAGTCTAATAATAACCGTGGTTCAAAGCATGGATTGCAGAACTGTTCTCTGGATTTGAGTACTGACTTCACCACCTATGTGTATTCCTTATGCCTTATTGGCAAAATGGGATTAATAATTGTACCAGTCTTATAGGACCACTAGAAGAATAAAATGTAAGTGCTTAGAACATAATATGGTTATTATTCTGACTCATGGCCTCATAGTAATTTTTTGGGGGGTAGCAGGTGGCTGAAGGCAAATTGTACTTCTCCAAGGAGCATAGTAAAAGTCTTTAGGCATTCTTGCTAGTGTAGTGGGCAGAGCTGGGTCACTCACTAGAGAGATTTTTTTTCTACCACCCAAATGGTGAGTTAGATTTGATACCCTTCCACGTTCATGCCCTCCCTTAGTGCCACCTTTGGGGACCTCTCCTGCACGTGACCTGAGATTTGTCTCAATCCAATTTTTGACAAATATTGGTATACAGGTAGCTACAAAGAAACCACTCAGTTGTTGCCCTGAAGGATTGGCTTCACAGAGGCCACTAATATCTGAAGTTATTTACTATCAAGTATCTAAAAATGTGTGAAGGGAGGCTGATTCAGCATCTGGCACACCAGAGGTAGGTAGATATCAGGGTGCATACCCCTAGGTGAGAATACAGTCTAAGACTTTAGAACTCCTATCTTTTTTGTATTTTAAAACCAGTATATCAATAAAAGTAAATTATAATTAGTCTTCACCCTCCCCTAATAAAGAATATTAATTTCTGTTTTCCATATCTTTTCTACATTTTAATTGCTTTAAAGTCTGTGGGACTGGGTGAAGAAGAACATGCAGGTGAAAAATCAGCCTCTTAAAGCTCTGATTTTTCACCCTTCCTTGTCCTGAAACTTAGAGCATCAGCTCTCATCTGTCAAAGTGTAAATCAGCAATTAAAACCCAAACAGCCAAATGCCAAAGATGACCCGAAGCACAAAGCAACTGACAAACAAGTCCGGACAAATCGACGGGTAATTTATAAGCTTTGCCCTAAAATCTAATTATTTGGCAATTCGAATTTGCAGCCAGCCAGGGCTCGGCAATAAATTTAACCCGCCATAAATTATTTAGGAGCAGGCTGTGGTGTAAATCAAAACCACGAGTGTTTGTTTAAGAAATAAGCTCCTTGTGCATAAAATGTCTTTTTTTCTTTTCTTTCTCTCTCTTTTTTTTCTTTCCAAGAGAGAAACTGTTAAGCAAACCATACCCCCTTTGTTGCCTAGTATGGCTCCTCACATATTCAAACTTCTCTTCTGCCCTGAGGCCAGGGTGCTCCTTGATCCCTTGGAGAAAGTGTTCACCTTTGCAATTTTTTTAAATTCATAAACCAAATTCTTGTATAAAACCTTTACTTTTTTTGTTAGGTACTGCTTTTTCTACCTTGTGGTATGCTGCTGCTGCATTTGTAACTTTTCTGTGCAGGGTTGTTTACCTCTTTTGGGATTTTCTTTAGAGGATAAAGGGAAGAGACATATTAGTGGTTAATGTCTGTTAAGTAGATGGAATGCTGCTTCCTAGATTGAGAGAGGGATACTATTAAATAATGATCAGCTCATTTCCTTGGTTCAGTTAGGACTGTAGCACCATCCTCTCAGGCAAAGGAGAAACTGCTATGGAAAAGAAGGTCTGTGAAACTGCTATGCTATTAAACCCTGTGTTCCTTTGTAAAGAAATTCCAGCTGTCCTACCTGCCTAAAATCCTTATATTGTTGTTCTGTCTTCAAAAATAATCTTATCACTTTGGATCTTTAGTTCAAGGAAGTTTGAATACCCTGAAAGCAACCTGTACATTTATTTCTTGTAATCTACTGATTGTGGGTGTGAAGCTCCATTTCAAATGCTGTTGAGGTTTGTCTTCAGTTTATCAGGTGAATCACTGGAGTTCCTAGCTGAGCAATTAGAAAGCAGCCGTATTGAAAGCCTCTCTGTAGCTTAAACCTCTAATCACTTAAAAAAAAGTAAAAGAATATTTGCTTGGTGCTGCTTTTTCATCTCTCAGTCTTCCTTAGCCAACAGTGAGATTTGCAGTTGGCATTTTATTGAGGGAGGCAGTGGATAGACTAGGTTTGGAATGATGAATACTTCGAAACTATCTTAATTCTGTGACTTTTGTCCTTTGACCATTTCCCATCCACTGTGAGCAGACAGGCTTTTGAAGATTCTGATGTTTTACTCTTGGACATCCTGATGATGCGAGTTGCTTGTGGATGATATAGGGTAACTGAGAATCCTGACTATAGTACCAGAAGTCTGTATTCTAGGAAATTCTTGGTTCCAGGCTAATAGGAAGCTGGCATATTGGTGGTTTTTCATTGGTTGAGAGAGAACGAGAAACTGCCTAGAGCTAAGAGGCAAAGGACTCTGGTAGAAAAAAGTGATTTGGAATATTAGTGTATACTTAGGCTTGAATCCTGGCTCTGTCACCTTAGGTAGGTTACTTTGCCTTTATGGTCCTTTGGAAAGCTCTGTGAAATTCGGTCAGCAGAGTTGTGTATTTTCTGTGAGAGCTTTGTGCTTGGCTTCTGTTTTGCCATCTATCCACTCTTTCATATGTTTGTTCAAGTGCTAGCAAGGAGTTGGGTGCTAAAGAAGCACCTTGAGGGCTTGTGATTCTTGCCTTGTGAGCTTAGAGAGCAGAGCATTATCTGTGTGGAGCCTTTCCACAGGCAGTTCTCTGTCTGCATAATCCACAGTCTATATTCACTGCTCTCCTTAATTGAGAGTATAGTCTCTCTTCCTTGGAGATGCTAGGCTGAACTCTCTGAAGATAGCCTTTCAGACTGGAAGAATCAGATCTTTCTTAACCCTTCAGATTCTGAAAAGGTCTGATTTTCTGCTCTGATTTTCACTGTTTGGAGTCTTAGCTCTGTCTCTTACTAGCAATATAACCTTGAGCAAGTGACAACTTCTTTGGGGGCCATAGGTTTTTTTTTTGTGTGTGGGGGTGGGGTGGGGTGAAGGGAAAGGATAATAGTGGTTCCTACCTCATGAGTTGATGGGAGAATTCATGATAATCATTTATACTGAGCATTTAGCCAAGTGTCTCCCACATGGAAAACAATAAATGGAAAGAAATGATTCCCATTTTCAAGTTCTTCAGGGGTGTTGGGGCCTGCTCTCTTATGACTCTTGACCAGCCTTTGAACATCTCAGAAGAGCCAGATCTTACTTTCACACCCAACCACTGCCTGGTAAGTAGATGCTTAATAGTTATTGATGATGATGGTGATAAGGCCTACCTTTGAGGATGAATATGGGTAAGATCAGAAAATGTATTTGAAAGCACATTGCAAACTGAAAAGCATAGCACATGATGCATCTCTCTACTAAGATATCCATCATAGCACATTGTTCATTATTTGTTCATGTATCTTCTTCTTCTTCCCCTCCTCCTCCTCTTCCTCCTCCTCCTTCTTCATCATCATCATCATCATCATCTCCAGGGTTATCACTGGGGCTCAGTGCCTACACTACGAATCCACTGCTCCTAGAGGCCATTTTTTCCCTTGTTGTTTATCATTGTTGTTAATTGCTGTTGTTGTTGTTGGATAGGACAGAGAGAAATCAAAAGAGGACAAAAAGACAGAGATGGCGAGAGAAAGATAGAGACCTGCAGACTTGCTTCACTGTTTGTGAAACGACCCCCCTGTAGGTGGGGAGCTGGGATCCTTATGCTGGTCCTTGCACTTTGCACCATGTGTACTTAACCTTCTCTGCTCACTGTAATCTATGCTCTCCTCCAGAGCAGAGACTGTATCTTATCTCCAGATCCCACTCTAACACCTCTACTATGTCATGATGCTCAGGTAGCTTAATTGAATGAAAATGGCATAAATAAGTAAAGAATTATGAAAATGTTGCTAGAGATGGGGGAAAAAAAAAGAAAAACTCTCCTTTCCTTATTGGTGCTGCTTTTACAGCAGTAGATCCTTAACTGTTTCTAAAGAGTCTTTTCCCCCCTGGAGAATAGTGACATTGAGGGAGAACAAAGGAGGGATAAGGATTACTTTCTTTTTCTGAATAATTAGGCCTAGAAATAGGTTCACAGACACATCTTCATAAACTCTTAAGTTGGAATTAATGTAACTACTGTATAGTTTTGGGCTACTCCTCTGATCATTGTCAACTGAAAACTTGGAGTTTTGGGCTTCAGGTGCCCTAACCACACAGTTAGTTGTTCCACCTTGATACAGATTTGGGATCTTCTATGAATGAGCTGTTGGGGTTGATGTTTTGAGGTTGCAGCCTTGACTGGGCAGTATAGGAAGGTAAGATGCATTTAAGTGGGGTCCTTTCTGGTCTAACTCTCCAGAAGATCTTTTATCAGCAGTTTTTTTTTTTTTTTTTGCATACTCAGTGGCTGAAATGAATATGCCAGGGTTCAAGGTTACAACAGCTACTGATGGCTCTGAGAATGAACCCCTGCAAAATCATATTCTTCTTCTTCTTCTAGCGTTTGCCCTTCTTCCATAGCCAGTCAACAGCGTCAGGTTGAAAGCTGTCAGGAGCTGCTTGTTGCTGGCTTTGAAAGTGACTGGGATCCATGTGGATTCAGTTGGCTAGGAAGGATCGTCAGTTTCCCCAATGAATGGGTACTCACGGGATGCACCACGAGAAGGTCGATCCAATGCATCATGTTCTGATACTTGCCCATAGAAGTTCCTCCTTTTGGTGTTGGAGAGAAGACCTGGCTATTGAAATAGCAATACTAGGGAAGAGTTCAGTTTATCGTCTTTGAGCTTTGGGCTCCCAAACCCCAGGTATTTTAAGAGTATACCTCTCTTTTTGTATGGAGCTGAGACTGCCTTGTTTCTTCTTCTTGGAGAAACAAGTGTGAGTGCTTAGGTTGACCTTATCTTCTTAGGTTTAGGGGGTTGGGTGGTAAGAAAACTAGCAGCAGCAAAGTCAAGCTTTTGGAGCATCTACTGGAGATGCTGACTCCTTGATAATCAGAGCAAGGGCTAAAGCTCTTACTATTTTTATAAGAAATACTAATGAAATTTTAGATCTGTAATAACATTTCAGATATCTAAAACAAACCATGTGCTTGTAGAAAAGTGGAAAGAGATCAACTTTAAGCCATAAATTCTTGGTAATAGAGGGTTTGTTTTTTTTTCTATTTATGTTTGATAGATTTTTTTTTTCCAGAGGAATGTCAACTCCTAATTTCATAATGTATCATGGGCTTAAGAAAATTGAATTTAATAAAAGCCAGAGATGAATGGCATCCTTAAAGGTCCCAACACTTGTCTTTATTAGCAGGACAAACTGCAGGTCTCCAAACACTGCTTCTGTCCAAATGAAAGTTTAAATGAAAAGTACAGTTGTGTCACAGGTTAAATCTCATTGTGGGCCCAGCTAACATTGTTAGTGAGAAGCTGGCAGTATCTGTTCCCTTAGACACCAGGGCAGCCAAACTCACCAGGCTAGGCAGTGCTTTCTGTAGGGGAAGTGTTTCTTTTACTTCATGGGAGAGGAGGAATATGTCAGAAATTCTGGAGGCAGGTGAGCCTCACTTCAGAGCTTTTGGCAGTCTTGTGTATTTTGCCATGTGTGTGTGTGTGTGTGTGTGTGTGTGTCTGTGTGTGTGTGTCTCTGTGTGTGTGTGTGTGTGTCTCTGTGTGTGTGTGTGTGTGTGTGTGTGTTTAAAAAGTAGGGAGAGGAGGGAGTCGGGCGGTAGCGCAGCGGGTTAAGATTCTCTATCTTGTCTGCCTGGTAGTGCCTAGTAGGAAGATGAAGGGGCTATTACTGGGGACTCAGAGATAAGTACCTACTTCTCTTGGACTTGGGAAGAGAGGCATCACCTAGTCTGAGCAGCATCCAGGGCCTCCTCTTCATCTCCCTGGCTGCCTCCACCCAGAAGCATTTTTTTGGCTTCCTAGCTCTGGTGGCTCCTATCAGCTCCCCCATCTCTAGGGATCAACCCAGAACCTTTTAATTTCTCTGACATGAAATCTGACTGCCTTCATTTGACCTCTATGTCTTCTGTGATGTGTTGGATTGAAACAGATGCTTTAAAAGCCAGACCGATAATAGTGGGTGTGTTTGGGTGTGTATGTTGGAAGACACCTGGCTGCCCTTGGCTGTCAAGGAGGTTGGCTATTTCTTTTTCTGTCTTCCCACTTACCTGTTTCCTACATGCAGTCAGGTGTCAGTGGTTTCTGTTGTGCTGCTTTAGGCTTCCCTGGGGAGAACAATTTTTCCTTGATTGTAGTGATATGGGAAAGGTCTCTTTATAATGGTGGGGGTTGCTCTGGGATAGAGATGCCATGGGAATCTAATAGTTGGGGCCACCAAGTGGGCAAAGCCTCTGTTCTCTCTCTGCAGTGGATGCCTTTTCCACATGCTAATTTTACTTAGCGAATTTTACTTTTATTTATTTTTTTTATTATTTCCTATTTGTCTCTTCCAGATGTTTTCAGGGCAGTTTTTTTTGTGTGTGTGTTGTAAACTAATTCCATTCATGTTTTAAAAATTTATGAAAGCGCTAATAAAAATGTCAAAGTGGTAAAAATGTTAGCTTTTCCTCTGCTTTGATTAAATTTTGCAAACTGTTTTTGAATATTAAAAAGCAATATTTTTTTTATTCTCTCTTCCTGCTTTCCCTCTTTTCTCTGGTGCATGTGTGCTCTCTCCTGCCCTCTCCCCCCGCTGGTGTGTTCCTCCCTCCCCAGGAGCAATGTATGAGGCATGCTGCACAGCCAGCATTCTGCAAGCCTGTTTGCACACCAGGACCTTGATGCTGTGCATCTCTATTAAATAACGGAGACAAATTAATCTTAGAGACACCAAACAAATTGTCACTCCTCCTCCTTCTCTTCCATTACGTTCCAGTGGACTGGGAAGGGCTGGCTAAGCGGTTGGGGGTGGGGGGGGTGCAGGGAAAGGGGAGAGCTACTGCCTGAAAGAAAGGTGGGAAGCTTTCTAGCTCCTATTACTGTTGTTTTCTCCTTCCCTTTAGCATTCCCTTTGACTTTGTTTATTGTTTATCTTAAAACAAAAGAAACCAAACCAAACCAAACCAAACCAAACCAAAAAAAAAAAAAAAAAAATCTAAAGACAACAGAGAACTAATAAAGAAACTCATTGGCTCTATTTAAACTTCATATGCAAACATCTGCACATTGTTCTGATGGCTGGAAATCCAGGTTCATTCCAGAGCAGGGACCTGGGAAGAAGCCTGCTTTTAGGGGCTCCAATGAGCAGGCCTCTGCTAGAGAACCGTTTGGGGAACTGAGACAGATTGTGCTTCAGTCTCCCAGAGGCTGAAACCTTTAAAATTAATAACAGTTGGAAAGTTAGGGTGATAACTGAGCCAGCACAGTCTCACTTAGCCTTGAATTTTGGCCAGGTAGGAGCTAGTGAGTTTGAAAACACTCTCTCATTTTTGACTCGAGTTATTGTTTGAAACGTTTGATTAAAAAAAAAAATGTATTCCTGGGGCTGGGCGGTGGTGCACCTGGCTAAGTGCACACATTACAGTGCACAAGGACCCAGGTTCAAACCCCTGGTCCCCACCTGCAGGGGGAAAGCTTCACGAGTGGTGAAGCAGGGTTGCAGGTATCTCTCTGTCTCTCTCCCTCCCTATCTCCCCTTTCCCTCTCAATTGCTGTCTCTATCCAATATATAAAGATAATAATAAAAAAATGTATTCCTTACTTTCTTTTCTATGCCCATCCAGGAAATTATTGAGTTTCCCATCTTGAAGCTAAATGGCCGGACCATGGAGATTGAATCTACCTTTCATATGTATGTCCAGCCTGTAGTCCATCCACAACTCACTCCCTTCTGTACAGAGGTAAGGGTCATGGAACTGAGCAGCAAGGGCTGCTGGACAGGGGAAGCTTTGGTTTTATTTGTGGTGAAGGCAAGTACCTGTAGCACCCAGAAGTTGACTTATTACAAAGTCTGCCATTCCACTCAGGCCTCTATGGTCATTGAGGCTACCGGAGAACAGTGGCATAGTGTGTCCCAGCTTCCCTGACATTTTCCCTTTCTTGTCTTCCCTGCCCTTCCTGGTGACTGGTCACTTGGAGTCTAGGGGACAGGGTGGTGTTCATAGACTTCACTTTCTCTGTGGTTCCATTTCAACCCTTGACAGGAGGTGAAGATTTCATGTAGTTGGGAGGAGAGGTTATAATAAACTTTTTTCTTAGCTTTCTGTAGATGTTTCTCTGTCTTTGAGCCAAGAGGCCTTGCATGTAATATCAGCTGAGTTTGTGGGAAGCACATACTATGCCTGAAGAAAGAAAAGGACAATTCAGAAGGGGTTTGACTGCAGCTTGGCTAAGGCTGAAATGCCTTCATCTTTATCTTAGACTGGCATATATACCTTGTATCTTGTTAACAGGCTAATAATCGACCCCATTTAGTAGGTTGTGAAACTGGGGCTAACAAGATTTTGACATTTGCTGGAGGCTCAGAAGAGCTGTTGGCAGAGAAGGAGGCCTTCAGTAGTTCCGATTGTTGAGACTATATGGGGAAGCCTTCTGCAGCCTCTCTCTCCTATAATGTGGTCTTGCCATGAAGTCTGGTGGCCACAGGCTGTCATGGAATTATGGGTCAGAGCTGATGGAAAAACCAGAGTACTTCTGGCATCTGTTAAGAATTTAAGGCATTAGAGACTTTATGCCTTCATTTAGTGACATAATTTGTGCAACTGAATGAAACGGAAGTTCCAGAGCAATCCCGAAATCTCCTTGGTATGGAGCAGAAGGCTGGGGATGAGCCTTTGTGCTGGTGGGGAGGGTCTGACTTGCCTTGGATGTGAAGTTTTAAAAGACTCTTAGACTTGGTACTCATGTTTGCCACCTGAACCCAGTGGGCTGTTTATAGCAGGCCAAGATGTATAGTCTCAAATCTTTTGTTCATGAAGTTCTTGCTCCCTCTTTTCTTTGAAAATTATCTACACCACCAGGGGGCACTAGTCTGTCTTTTTGCCCCTTTCAAAATCACCTTTGTAATGATGATGACAATCACTTTCCTATAGCCTGGGAGGTGGTGTAGTGAATAAAGCCTTGGACTCTTAAGCATGAGGTCTTGAGTTTGATCTCTGGCATTTCATGTGCCAGAGTGATGCTGTGGTCCATTCCTTCCCCCTGTCTTTCTCTCTCTTTGTCTCTCTCTCATTAGTCATAAATAAATCAATCATAAAAAAGCAGTTAAAAAGAAAAAAAATATTTGGACTGAGCTTTGCTCTGGTCTGGAGTTATTCCCCTCTCCACTCTCTGTGTGTAGTCTTCTCTTAGGGACAGCCAGCTTTTGCTAGACTACCTGGCATAGGCACAATGTGATTGGAGCTCAGCCCTGTGCAGGAGTAGGTACTTGAAAATATTGGGGAAAGGTGCTTTTTCAGAGCAGGGCAGCTTGCTCCGTTTGTTGTTGTTGTTGTTGGGGAGTGGGGGACGGGGGTTTGCGACACTGAAAGTGATGCTTCTTTTTTCTAGAAAGTTTCACCCAAGGACGTACATAATTTGGAGAGCAGTAGATGTGATGGTACTGGGATACTTGCTGTACTGAAAGTACTGAAAGTGAAGGTCCCTGTGCTGCAGGCACCAAGCCCACCATTTTGGCTCAGGCATCCAGAGCTCTTAACTTCCCTGATCTGGTCTCTGCCTTTTTTTTTGTCCAGTCTACTATCTCCCTGCTTCATCTCCCTCACTTCCTTCACCCAAAGGTCCTGCATCCTCTCACAATCCATCTCTGATCACCAGAGTCCTCCTGCTTGTATGCTGCTCACATCCACCACTTGTCCTCCAGACTGCTTGGGTCACCTTCTCTGGGAAGCCTTCCCTGAACCCTAGCACCGTTGTGCCCACCTGAGATTACACTGATCAGATGCATTATACTAGTTATTGCTCTGTTTCCATATTACTGTGAATTACTTGAGGTCAGAAGCTAGATCTAAACCATCCCTGTCTGTTAGTAGGCCCTGATACCTGTTTTCCTGAAATGAATGACTACTGTTGACAACATAATCAATCACACCTTGCATCTCCCTAAAGTAATCTTACTACTGACTTGTACTTTTGAGTAAGTAGAGTCTTCTTTGGAAAACCTCAAGTCACCAAAATCTATCTCTCTCCTCCATAATAGATGGAACTGTAGAAAGAGAACATGGAAACAGGATGGGGTGGTTATCGTTCTGAGACATCATCCAGTCTGGCAGGATCTCTTTGATTGCAGGAACAGAGGAAATCTTTCATTAATAAATATGGAAGACAAACATAAACCTCTACATTGTACCTAAGCAGCTCCTGTGGCAGATTTATTGGTCTCTTTGTCTGAGGAGAAAGAGTGGGTCTGATTATCAGATTGCACACCAGAGACAAGTGCTTATGTAATCAACAAACTGTCTTGGTGTCAGAATACGATTGTGTTGGAGATAAACTGTGAAAGGAGAAAGTGCTGGATACTGACATGCTATTGGCACCAAGTGTCCTGGGACGCTTCCTTTAGTTGCTTGGGTTAATGACGAAGCTAGTTCTTTCTCAGACAAAGCCCCTGTGTGGGCAAGGGATCTCAAGTTACCAGCCATGTTATCAGTCAGGGTCAAAAGACCCTTGCCTTGTGGTTTCTGAGTTTGGAGAAGCGGGAGTTAATCTGTAATCCCTCAGTGAAAGGAACCACAAAGCACACATTAATTCTTCCTCTTACCTCTCCTGCTTTAAGTGGTTAAGGTCTGAGCTCTGTTTAGCCTGTGAGCCTTGGTTCTCAGCTTAATCATACTTGGCTTTGCTCTAGTACCATTCACTGTGAGGATGTGAAAGCTTTTTACAAACATATATATTAACCCAAGTAGGGATGGGCTTAAACTGCAGTGTGCAGGATTTAAGTTAGATGGAAGGAAGAACTTCCCTATATTTATCTTATTAAATTGCCTGTCTTCTTCACAGCTTGTTGTATGAGTTTTGAGGCCTTCAATATCAGATACAGGGAGTGGACCTGGGAAGGTTGTATAATGGCTATGTAAAAGATTTTCATACCTGAGGCACCAGAAGTCCAAAATTTAATCCATAGCACCAACATAAGCCAGAACTGAGCTGTGTGCTGATAAAATGACAATAGTAACAAACAGGCAAATAAACACATATTCCTAGACACAATGTACAAACAGATTCAGAAATTATCTTTCATAATTCCACCCTCTCCCCTTTTTCATCCAGTGCCTTGGAAAAACTGATATGTCATGGTCCAGCCTCAGATTAATACAGGGAAGTGAGGTCTCCTCCCTGGAAGTCTTCCTCTAGTTAAACCATTAGCTCAAGCCCTTGTGTCTTTGGGAGTTGAGTTCAAGTCCTTTGTGGAGGAAGCTGGACTTTGAAAGGTTTGGGAGACTCAAAAGAGCAAGAGACCTGAGCTCACCAGGCTCCTCTAGGCTAGTGAGTCTAGCATTGCTGTGTCCTGGAGAGGAGAGCTAATACCCCCTAGACCTTAGAGCCCAAGGCAAGAAGGGACCAGCTTAGCCAGTAGTGAGGGGGCACTGCAGGGCAACACCCAGTTTTCCTTTTGGTAGAGTAATTTTTTCGTCACATGTCAGTGACTTCCCTGGGGTTTAGGCAAGTGCTGGTGGGGTACATGGGTGTTGACCAAAGTCTCCCCTCCTGTGAGGGTAGGTTCTTGGCCAGGCTCCTTACACACTGTAATGTGAGCGCTTAACCAGGTGTGCCACTGCCTGGTCACTTGGTCTCTCTTTTTTCCAAAAATGCCCCTGCCCCTTTAGCCTGCTTCAGCTGTCACTGTGACAACCCTGGAAAAATTAATCAGAGGAGAAAACTGAGCCAGAAAGGGCAGTGGTGGGTACATGGCCATAGTCAGTCATCTTGGTGTTGGACCTGGATTTGGCAACAAGCCTGCTCTGGAGACTGGCCACTCCATGCCTAAGACAAAACACAAGGGCACTGCCAGTTGCACGTGTGACTCAGCTGGGTTGGGTGAAGGAGGAGGCTGTCAAGAATAGCAGTTCCTCTATAGCAGGGTTTTCATGTTTTCCTTCCTGGCTAGATCCCTTATTCCTAGAATGGGGCCCAGCACATTGTGGGCACATCTGCTTGACTAAATAAAAGGGAGAGTTCTTAACACTCCTAAGATTAAAGCTGCTAACCCAGTGCTGTCCCTCATGCCCATGCCCACAGCCCTAAGTGGGCTATCTTTTCTTCTCTGGCTCAGGCCCTCCCTCTGCTGGGCAGTTCCTAGTCTCCCAAGCAAGGCAGGGGTGTGGAGGTGCCAGCCGGGTGGGCATGCTGTGGGTTAAAGCCTTGCGAAACAACAGTATAGTTAATCTTTCTAATTTATTTTCCTTTTAGACCATGGGAAGTCTGTAGGCAGCAGCTGTTACCCAATTAAAATACAGATTAATATAAAAACAGTTTCTGGAATATAAAATAGAGTGGCTGTGTCCTTACACTTCCTTAAAATACCACCTAATAATGACTTGATGAACTACAGAAACCCACCTAGAGGAACTCAGCGTTCTTAAAATGAAAATTTCTTCCCTAAAAGGTGTGTATTACCATTCCATGTAAGTCACTATGAGAAAATAACCTTCCCTCTTAGAACCAGCAGTTTCTGTGAGTTGGGTATTTGGTATTCATTAAATGTAATTATAGTTTAATTGGAGTTTAATCCCCCACCCTCACTTAAAAAAAAAAAAAGATGACATTTCCAGCCAAGCCTAAGCTACTGCTCTCTTAGAAATAGCCGCACTGACATGAGGATGGAGCTTGTGGGTGAAGGTTCCCACCTCAGGGCATCAAGAGCCTGCTCTTGCCTCTGGCTTCTGCCACAAGGACATCTTCTCACCTCACAATAAAACAACTTGGAAGGTTGTTTGAATCTGGTCTGAGCTGGGTGGAGTATAGGGCCATGAGTCATCGACCCTTCAGGCCAGATTTGTATAGAAACTCCTCACTTAACCAATAGGTTCTTGGAAAGTGATTTTTTTCAATGAAGCTTTGCATAATGAAACCAAGTCCTTGAATAGCATTTCATTCAGTATAAGCCAGGGTTCCCTCCCCCTCCTTTCCTTCTCTTCAGAATTATAACAGAACAATGTTACTTGCTGTATACCAGGCCTTTTTGTCTGAGTTTCCCTACCATCAGCTACAGGGTGCGTCTGCTTGGCTAGTTGGCATTGTGGGCCTGGAGCGAGGGTGAAAGATGGATGTCTGTGGAGTCCCTCTATCTTCACTGATGTTAGTAGGGAAAATGCTGATCATCAAAGCTCAGAGAAGAGGTAGACTTGAGACCAAGTGTGCCTGTTGTGTAGGAGCACTCCCCAGGTTTTACAAGAACTTCTCCAAAGCTTGGAAGTGAATTGATACTAGCTTGTAATCTGTGAGGCATTGAACCTACTGAAAACGAAAGCCATGTAAAAATCAATTTCTCTGCAAAATGATTGCTGAAAGAAGCATGAGGCACCCCCCCCCCCCCATGGTCAGTGTGTACCTGTGTGTCCTTATGGCAGGGCAGGATGTTGTGGGGTGAGTTCATGTTGTGTCCTGGAACTTTATACCCAAGCCTTCTGTCAGACTGAGCCTGAAGCAGTGTAGGCCAGAATCTCTGATAGCAGGGTGCACTCAGACAGGAGTGATTCCTGTCCAGTGTTGAGACCCTGTGCTCTGGTTTTCCACCTACCAGCTGTTTCTCTTTCCTTTCAGCTCACCGGGATTATTCAAGCCATGGTGGATGGTCAGCCAAGCTTGCAGCAAGTGTTGGAGGTAGGTTGAATCACCTTTAATTCCTGACCCTTGACTCCTTCCTGCTGCCTTTCTCTCCTTCCCCTCCTGAGAATGTAGCCGTGTAATTTGACTATGATTATGGCTTGATTAGAATAACATTTGCTGTCACATCAGTGACATGCTGTTGAGAGTATTGAACCATTGATCTGTCATCTCCAGCTGTTCCTGTCAGGGTTACTGACAAGATGTCCGAGCGCTGCCAGGAGTCGTGCAGAAGACCCCCACCCCGCTTGGCTCATGGCCCTGCGCTGGCCTGCTTGGGGTAACCCAGGTTGGATGGCTTGGGGACCAAGGGAGTGGAGCTGTGGCATTGCAGGCCCTGCCCTGGGGACTGGAGGTGTTTTTGTTTAGCTTTAGTGCTGTCTCCTTGTGGCATGTGAGCACTTCATTAACTCACCCACAATTCCCCATCAATGGCTTTTGTTTGCTGTTAACTCCTCTAGGAGGTGTAGCTGGGCCCAACTGCCCACTGTAGCTTGCCGCTGGACACATGATGCCTGTCAGGGGTGCAGAGGCTGCACTGGGTAATGATTCCTAATCAGAATAATTACAACAATTGCCTATGTGAGGGAAATCAAATTAAAGGTCTTTAGAACCCTTGGCAGAGACCACACTTCTAGGATGTTCTCCTCAGGGAGCTGGAAAAGGTTAAGATGCTGTTTCTTGTGCTCTAGCCCAGGGGAATAAGGAAAGGCAGTGCTTGGCCTCAGCTCGTCTCACATCCCCCTTACTACCTGGGGCTTTTCAGAGAGGGAGAGGGTCCCCCTCCTGCTTCTTCTCTCTCAGGGGAGGGGAGAAGAGGGAAAGCCTGTGAATCTCTAGGTGCTTTATTTATTTCCAGATCCATAGACCCAAAGCCCAGCCCTGAGCCCTGCACAGGAGAAGCAGAGTCTCTCAGGGATAGCAGGGTGCATCTGCATTGGAGTGGTTAGCCTAGAGGAAATGGGATGGGATGATCTCTCTCTTGAGCCCCAAAGGGTCTCTTGAGACTGACTTTTCTGGGGCTTCTCCAGATGAGTCAGGACCAGAGAGTCAGGTTCCAGTCCACCTAGGATCTGCATGGGCAAACCTCCAGATCACTAAGATGTCCAGAGAGCCAACTTAGAAGTAATCTTACATCAGTATTGCCATGCTCTCTCTACAGCCTACTGGGCACACAAGACTCTTCACTGTCATGCGTAACCTAGACCCCCAACATCACTTCCTGTACGTTGTGAATTTCAGTCATACTCTCTGATCATTGCAGTCAGTCAGCAAGTATCTGTCAAGAAAGCACTGAATAAAGCAGTGAATAAAGCACAGAGTCCTGCCTTCATGGCACTTATAGTTTGGTAAAGAAGGCAGATATTACACAGATCATTGCTTCTCAAATACAAAATGATATGGCTATGCTTGCTTATAGTATTATTTCCTGTGTTCTTCCCTGTCAAGCAAACCCAACCACCATATTCCCAACCACCATATTCCCAGTTGAATTGTCTTCTTTATGAAACCTTTCAGACTCCTTTCCCTTTATGGAGAGAGCCAGCCCTGTCTTTGTCTTGCTACTAGAACATTCTATCACTTCTCCATCACCCCATCTGTTACTTTTTATTATGATGATCTATCTGCCTTTTCTACCTTTTTTGGCTTGCTCTCTGTTCTGTACATAAAATGCCACCACATTGTATTGTCAAACCAACCCTGTAAGGTTATCTATACTATCTCATTTTATATATAAAGGAAATTGAAGTTCAGGGTTAAATGTCTTTTAAATGACCTCCCATCAGTGGCATAGCCAGGATATGGAGAACAAAGGTTAGAACATAGGTGTGTCTGACTTCAGCCTGCATTTCTCTAACTTCTCAACAATCCTCCTTTGTGACTGAGACAGTGGTGGGATCTGCTGCACCCTCATCCCATGCCTGAGGTTGTCTGAAATGTTGGCAATGCTCCTTATGTAATGATTTTAGTATTTTTACTTTCAGTATAAGGATAAATAATAAAACTGAGCAAAGTCTGTGTTTGGGATGCGTTTTTTTTCTCTGTTAAGAAATTGAGCTTAGCCTTCCAAAGATTCTGATGAATTTGAATTACCAACAGGAAAGGAGAAATATGAAATCTATAAGCTGTATACCATGAGGTTTTATTAACTAGAGCAGGCAGTACTATCCTGGGATTCAGGACTGGGCTCCATCCCAGCAAAGGGGCCTCTCCTGTTAGAGTTGCGGTAAAAGTTAACTTGCCCTTCTTTTGAGAAATAACCAAATTAATAAATTAGGCTTATAAACATTTAGTGGGAGGGAGAAGTGAATTGTGAATGAATGAACCTATGGACTGGAGTTCCTGTTTGGAGCCTCCTCCTGGCCTGTTCTCACAGTCCAGGACAGCCTATAGCTGTGTAGGCTGTGCCTTTGAGGACCAAAGGTACTTGGGCTGACCCAGTGGAACCATCATTATGCTGCTTAGGGTAGGCTCCTAGGCAGTTGAGGGACATGTGGAGTCTCCCTATATAGATAACCCTCCATAACCCTCTTCTGAGCCAAGACCATGATCCCTGTGTGGAGCCATGGCTAGATAAAACTTCTTCCTGTTCTGATTACAAACAGCTTGTCTGTGTTTTACTGTTGGGGTTCTTCACAGCTCAGGAAGAGGAAAAAGAAAAAAAGTAAAATCTCATTTGTTCTTGTGTACTTTTCAGAGGGTCGATGAGTGGATGGCAAAGGAAGGCCTCTTAGATCCAAACGTCAAGTCAATTTTTGTCACCTGTGGAGACTGGGACTTAAAAGTCATGTGAGTATGGAAAGGGCTACTTTTCCAGTAGGCTTAAAATCTGTGGGACCTGGTTTTACCTTCTGCAGACTTAAATGTACATTCCTGCAGGGTCGGGGAGTCCCTGGATCTTTGGGGCTGTGCCTTCTCCCTCTGGAGTAAGCAGGGACACTAAACGGGCTGTGTCCTTTTTGCCTTTACTTGATTTTACTACTCAGTTGTGTGGTACCATGTTATTGGAGGAAGAAGTTAAAGGAAGGTCATTAAAAAAATACTCAAATATATTATTCTAAGTGTTTTAGAAATAGTAATACACTTAATGACCCTAGATATTCCAATTTTTATAGATGAGGAAATTCAAGCACAGAGAGGCAAAGTCACTTGCTTAAGAACTACAGAGCTGTGATTCAGACCCAAGCAACTTGGCCTTAAGATCCTTTTTCTTAGCCATTATACGCTTATCTGGTGAGCCAAATGAGAACTT
Organism: Erinaceus europaeus; assembly: GCF_950295315.1. Classification (NCBI taxonomy): domain Eukaryota; kingdom Metazoa; phylum Chordata; class Mammalia; order Eulipotyphla; family Erinaceidae; genus Erinaceus; species Erinaceus europaeus. The sequence goes on from NC_080174.1 coordinate 61,749,455, forward strand.
AATGATGGAATGAGAGAGGGCTTCTTTTAGATGGCTGTCCAAGTCATCAACCTCCTCTTTTCTTCTTTGTCCCCAGTACTTTTTCTCCTTTGTCTCCTGCTCCTGCTCAGGTTGTGGAAGACAGAACTGGTTAACACATAAGCCTCTTGTCTATCCTTGTGGATAGCTGGCTTCATACAGCCCTCAGGGAACTAAAAAGGGGGTGTATGTGGTGGGGGCACTGTTTGCTGAGGACTGATAGAATCGATACTTCTGTGTTCTTTGTGATTGAAGGCAGCAGCAAACCATGTGTGTGTGTGTATGTGTGTGTGTGTGTGTGTGTGTGTGTGTACAGGGTAGGGTGTTGGTGGGAGAGGTTGGGGAGTGATAACTATGGTGTGACATTTCCTACTAATCAAACATTATCTTCCCACCACTGTTTTTTTGTTGTTTTTTTTTTGTGCTGAGCCTTTTGAATGCTGGGCATTAAGGTGAAGTTATGTGCCCAGGCCGGTGTCATGTCTGCATCTGATTTAGTAATTTTAGGTTAGGCAGGGGGAAGAACAAGCCTGGATCACATAGACACACCTCATCTTTACATCCCTTAGGCCATGTGAATGCACTGAGTATACACATCTTGGTTTGCATAGCAGCTCCCGGGGCACTAGAGGCTCTCTGTGCTCCCAGATGTCTCTCATTTGTTAGGGAAATTATACTGGCTGGGCCTGAAAACATCTATGATGCAGAGAGGGTTCCATAGAGAAGGTAAGAAGAAGGAAGGCTGCTCTTGCTGAGCAGTACTGAGCACTTGTAGCAGAGAAGGCATTTATATGGAATGCTGGAAGCACAGGAGAAGCAGGATTCAGGCTGATAGCTGTGGACTTTTAAGTCTCGTGGTCTCCGTTCTAGAGACCTAGTTCTTCCATTAGCCTCCCAAGACCTCTAGCCTACCAGTGATTTTCTGTCTCTGGCCTGCTCATGTTTCAAGCAGCCACATTTTAGTCTTCTATGCTAACCATGAATGGCATATATATATACACACACACACACACATATATGCAGATTCATGTGAGAGGTTGGAGACTATCTGGCTGGGCTTCCTAAGTTGGGAATTAGTCTCCCCATGAAATGTCAGAGGGTGTCTTCTTCTTTGGGATTGTCCTATTCTGACCTGTAGCTCTAGTTCAGCCCTTAGCATAGTGGGCCCTGGACAGATTTTGGTGACTAAGGAGACTGCTTATATTGTCACAGGAAAATACATTAAGACAAGGGGTTGTGTTGTGGAATCTAAAAAATGAAAGGAAACTAATTTTTTTTTTGCCTCCAGGGTTATTGCTGGGGCTCAGTGCCTGCACTATGAATCCACTGCTCCTGGAGGCCATTTTTCTCATTTTGTTGCCCTTGTTGTTACCCTTGTTATTATTGTTGTTGTTGGATAGGACAGATAGGACAGAGAGAAATCGAGAGAGGAGGGGAAGACAGGGGGAGAGAAAGATAGACACCTGTAGACCTGCTTCACTGCTTATGGAGTGACCCCCCTGCAGGTGGGGAACTAGAGTCTCAAAATGGTATCCTTTCGCTGGTCCTTGTGCTTCACACCATTGTGTGCTTAGCCCTCTGTGCTACGGCCCAGCTCCTGGAAACTAAACTTTAAAGAGCACATGGCATGTCTCATTCAATGTTCCAGACCTCCCTACTTTGGTAGGAAATGGCATCTCCCTTTTATAGACAAAGAAATGAGACATTACAGGGGGCTAGATGGTAGTACACTGGGTTAAGTGCACATAGTGTGAAGCACAAGAATCCCGGCTCCCCACCTGTAGAAGGGTCATTTCACAAGTGGTCAAGCAGATCTGCAGATATTTATCTTTTTCTCCCCCTCTCTGTCTTGCCCTCCTCTCTCAATTTCTCTCTGTCCTATCCAACAACAACAACAATAGTAACAGCAACAACAACAACAGTGGGGAAAAAAAAGATGGCCACTAGGAGCAGTGGATTTGAAGTGCAGACACCGAGCCCCAGTGATAACCCTGGAGCAAAAAAAAATAAATAAAAAATATTAAAAACCTGAAACAGGAGTTGGTTGGTAGCACAGTGGGTTAAGCGCACAATGGTTAATGGCACAAAGTGTAAGGCCCGGCCTAAGTATCCCAGTTCGAGCCCCAGACTTCCCATCTGCAGGGGAGTCACTTCACAAGTGGTGAAGCAGGTCTGCAGATGTCTGTCTTTCTCTCCCCCTCTCTGTTTCCCTTCCTCTCTCCATTTCTCTCTGTCCTATCCAACAACAAAGACAACAATAAAACAACAAGGGCAAAAAAACCCTGAAACTTGGCTAGGTGGCAGCACACCTGGTTGAGGGCACATGTTACAACATGCAAGGACCCGGGGTCAAGCCCCAGGTTCTCACCTGCAGGCAGAAAGCTTTATGAATGGTGAAGCTGTGTTGCAGGTGTCTGTCTCTCTCCCTTTTTATCACCCCTCCTGTCTCAATTTCTGGCTGTCTCTATCCAATAAATAAAGATAATTAAAACAAACAAACAACCTGAGACTAAAATTGGTAAAGACTCAGCACTTGATAGAATTGAACTCCAAGACTGTTGCATCTAATAAGAGATGGCACAGTGGACTCCAGTGGGGGGTTTGGTTTGGATGGGAAGACCAGTGAAGCTCTTCTCTCAACAAGTATTCACAGGAGGAAGCAGATGTCAGGTGCCACCTGGGGTGGGTGGGGGGGAGGAGAGCTTGGTGGCTGGCTGCCTTTTAGAGGCAGGACTCTGCATAACTGCCGAGAAGGTTCTTAATTAAATGTGAAACAAAATAAAAACAGCCGGAGAGGAAGCCTAAGCAGTGCTTCGTGACAGTGCACAGCTTATCGGCATTCCTGGAGCCTCTCATCAGGGAATCACCTTCTTCTTCACTTGCTGAAGGCTGCTGATGAGCCTGACAAGAGTTGTGGTAAATTGACACCCACAACTTATTAGTAAGTGGCTTACTTCTTATTCTGACATCCATTTTCAGATTTAACCAAGTCTTAGGAACTGGGCATGTATTTTGATTTCCTGCTCTGGCTTCCTGGTTTCCTGGGTCCTCCTCATTGCTGCCCTTCCTCTCTCTTCAGCCTCCTCCCCCAGCCAGCTTCATATCACTTTGGTTGGAAAGGGTCTGATTAGTGAGGCACTGAGAAGTGGGAACTGAAGTGCCAGTGGTAATCCCACTGGAGAAAAGAAACCTGCTCCCATCCTCACAGAATCATTTTGTGGCCATCTTTTGTCAAAGCTAAATTAGTTTATACTCCAGATTTACATGGGTTTAGATGTGATAGTCCCAGATCCTGCTAAGCTGGGCTTTAATTTAGTGGTTGTGGATTTAATTTCTTCCCCTAAACTTATGTAAGAGATGGAATTTGTTATGGAATTGGTCAGCTTGCCTTTCAAAACCTGACCTATCTTTTCTGTCTTATCTAGTGTTTCTTGAAAGTCCCCATGAGGTTTAGTGTTCTTTCAGTTTTCTATCTTCTCTGTTTACCCAGGTTAGGGAATGTCTATACAGGGGGGCCCATCTCTGACATGGTGGGAGAGTAGGGCAGGTGTAGAGTAAAGAGTGATACCTGCACAGGTACCACCACCCTTGAGGAACTCAGATGTCAGCCTGTAGCTTAAAATATGCATGCTCCAGCTGAACAACTTAGAATGACTGAGAAGCTAGACCACAGACTTTCCCACTGGCTGTGAGTCTGAAGAGAGGGAGAAATCTGGAACATGAGGTGGTGGGGGTTGGGGGGTGTTGAAGTGGGGTGGGGGCTGAAGTGGGGGGGAAAAGGGAGAGCTGACATGAGGGAGGCCCTGGCTCTCAGTATAGTCTGGGAAGAAACCCTTTGGCAAGGTTAGGTAGTCAGACAATGCTCTAGTAAAGCAAAATCAGAACCTGCTCAGTCTGTTCAGAGGACCTTCATCTGCTCAACTTCTGCTTTGGAATGGGATTTTTCCCATTGAAGGTCGACCAGGTGAATCTTGGCCTGTCTTCCTTGGTGCTGTGTAGATGTAGACCAGGAGCAACTAAATACATTTTAAAATTTGGAGATCAAAAAAATACTTAGTTTATCGTACTCTGTCACTGCCTGATTTGGTAGGGGAAGACACTTGAGGTTACTGATGGCTGCAGTCAAGTGACCGAAGACTGAATGAGCAGAGATTGCAGCCATTTGAAGTGAAGTCCTATTATGACGGAACCACACACCTACGAGAGCACTTGATGGAGGGGGGCTATAAAACAATGATTAAAGAAAGGGTGACCAGTGACATGCCTGTGGAGATAGGGGTTTAGGCTGGGCCTTCCTTTTTAAATATATTTTTTAAATTTTTATTTATAAAATGGAAATGTCGACAAGACCATAGGATAAGAAGAGGGGTACAATTCTACACATTTTCCACCACCAGAACTCTGTATCCCTTCCTCTCCCCTCCCCTGATAGCTTTCCTATTCTTATCCCTCTGGGAGTATGGACCCAGGATCATTATGGGGTGCAGAAGGTGGAAGGTCTGGCTTCTGTAATTGCTTCCCTGATGAACATGGGCGTTGGCCGATCAATCCGTACTCCCAGGCTAGGTGTTCTTGACAGTGTTCTACAGAGTTAGCTCTCTCATCCCTGAAACACCCTATTTTTGCCTCCAGGGTTTTTGCTTGTGTTCAGTGCCTACACTATGAATCCACTGTCCTGGAGGCCATTTTCCCCATTTTGTTGCCCTTATTGTTACCCTTGTTGTCATTATTTTGTTGCCATTGCTGTTGTTGTTGTTATTGGACAGGACAGAGAAATCGAGAGAGGAGGGGAGACGGAGTGGAGGTAGACACCTGCAGACCTGCTTCATGCTTGCGAAGCGACCCCCCTGCAGAGGGGGAGCTGGTGGCTTGAACCCGGATCCTTATGCCAGCCCTTATGCTTTGCATCATGTGCGCTTAACCCACTGTGCTACCGCCCGATCCTCTCCCCCCCCAAAAAAAAACGCTTTATCTTGAATTTCCTTGTATGTCCTATTTCTCTGCTTTTCCTTCAATTTCTCTTGCAGATGCTGCTGTCCTTTTCTTAAATTTGATGATCCTTAAATATTGGTGTTTCTTTGTTCTCCTGGCTGTCTTTTCTTTTTATTCTGCCCACTTGAACTTAACCAGAGTGGTTTCTTCTTTTGCCACAGCTGCTACTGTCATACTCTGTATGCTGATATCTTTTCAACTTTTTCTCCAACTGAGAAGTGGGAGCTGACAAGGCAACAGAGAGATCCTGTTGGGGAAAATCTGCTCCTTCCATCTGAACTCCCAGCCTTCATATTGGCTATAGGTCTCTTAAAATGCAAGTGTCTTTTCCCAACACCTCATCCTCCAGCATTCTTTCCAGTGATGACTGGTATTCACTAGTTCTGGTGGGAACCCAAGAATCATCTTGATTTCTTTCTATGACCGGAACCATTTAATTGCCAAATCCTGCTGATACCCATTGGTTTCTCAAAGTCATTGCTTTCTTTCCACCCCACTACCTTTGGTTAGTTAAAACCACTGTATTCTTCTTGGGTAATTACTCTGACTCCAGTCTTGCTTCTATTTCCCTTGACCCTCAAAGCAAGTGACACTTTTTTTTTTTTTTTTTTGACTTTCAAGGTTCTTGCTTACTTCTCTCATTTCCTCAATACTCTTTATGGTTTGGTCTTCCTCCCTATCACCCACAAGACAGATGCTATAGTTGATTAATTCCTAAGGTGTTCTCTGGCATCTTTCTTCTCAGTGCTTTCCTATGGAGTATATGTACTTACGCAGACATAAAACTGTACTGTAGCTGCCTCTACTGTTTGTCTCTTCTGCTGGATTGTGAGTACCATTGTAACTCCAGGACAAGGCTTGGCATGTTACATAAATGACAACTAAGCAACTGAGTAGGCCTCTGGTACATGTGCTGCCAGGGATTGAATCCCTACCTAGGAAGAATGACAGAGGTAGATTCACGGAGAATGAGACAGAAGTTGTGTCAGGCCTTTATGTACCAGCCTGAGTATGAGAGGTTAGAGAATTAAGCTGACAGTGCCAGGAAGCTCCTGGATTTCCTCACTGCCATCATGGTGTGTAGGCCTTTCATGCTGGGTCTGGGTGAAATGACCTATAGGCCTGGGCTGTGGGGAAATTTGAACCTATGAACAATGTGAAGGCTTTTCTTTGAGATAACTGTGCCTTTACTACTGGGAGGATTGGGAGTGCTCTAGAAAACGTGTCATCACTTAGTAAAGCTAGTCAGCATTTATTGAGCATCATTGCACACTAGGAATTCTTGATATTTATACACTACCTTGTTTAGTGTAATCCTGATGTAATCCTATGAAGAATTTTTTTTTTTTCCTCCAGGGTTATTGCTGGGCTCGGTGCCTGCACCATGAATCCACCGCTCCTGGAGACCATTCCCCCCCCCCCGCCTTTTGTTGCCCTTGTTGTTGTAGCCTCATTGTGGTCATTATTATTGTCATTGTTGGATAGGACAGAGAGAAATGGAGAGAGGAGGGGAAGACAGAGAGAGAGGGGGAGAGAAAGATAGACACCTGCAGACCTGCTTCACCGCCTGTGAAGCAACTCCCCTGCAGGTGGGGAGCCGGGGGCTTGAACTGGGATCCTTACGCCGGTTCTTGCGCTTTGCGCCACATGCGCTTAACCCACTGCGCCACCGCCTGACCCCGAAGAAAATTTTTATAAAGAGAGAAAAACCAGAGCACCATTCTAGCACATGTAACACCAGGTATTGAACATGGAACCTCAGACATGCAATTTCTTTTCTTTATTTATTTTTATTATTGATTTAATTATGATCAACAAGATTGTAGGATAAGGGGGGTACAACTCCACACAGTTCCCACCACCAGAGTTCCATATCCTATCTCCTCCCTTGATAGCTTTCCTATTCTTCATCCTTCTGGAAGCATGAACCCAGAATCATTATGGAGTGCAGAAGGTGGAAGTTCTGGCTTCTGTAATTGTTTCTTTGCTGGACATGGGCATTGGCAGGTTGATCCATACTCCCAGCCTATTTCTATCTTTCCCTAGTGGGGCAGGGACCTGGGGAGGTGGGATATTAGGGCACATCGGTGAGGTCATCTGCCAGTGATGTCAGGTTGGTGTCATGGTAGCACCTGTAACTTGGTTCCTGAAAAAGCATTAAGATATAAAGCAGAACAAATAGTTTAATAATCAGTAATTTAAGGATAAGGCTATAGCCATTGATATTTGGGGTCTCCATTTTGGATAAAGCTAGCCGGTCTATTTTAGGTATATTCCAAGGTATCCATGACTTCACTGATTTTTGACTGAGCCTGACAGCTAACAGGCAGGTGGGCCAAAGGCGCTGTCTGGGGAGATAGTGTCAGAGTTGGAAATCGGACCAGACAGCTGGATCAGGGAAGAGAGTAGCTCCCAATTATGGGAAAAGTATATAAATATTGTTAACTATAAACCCCATTAATTTGATCTGGGGTCCATGTTTAACATAGGAGCCTGTGTAGCCTCAGCATTCCTGTAGATCTGAGCTTGTATTCTGTGGTCACAGCTAGGAACATTCTAGGCTGTACTCATTGCAGGACCTGTCTTCCTAGAGTGGCAGAGTATGCCGACTCAACCTCCCTTCAGAGAATGGGGCAATCCCCACCAATGGTGACCCACATTGAGGGCAAGGTCTTGTAGAGGCCCACAAGAGGGTCTACTATGCTGTTTCTGATGGAGGTGGCCAGCGACAGTGGTCTAGGCCCATCACAGGCATGTGGTTTTTATGCTCTTCAGTTGAGCTATTTACCCAAGTGCTGAAATAAGTTTTTGATCACCCCCCCTTTTTTTTTTAAAGGAAAATCCAGAGTGGTAAGTTATTTGTTCAGGACACACAACCAGTTTGTGGCAGGGCAGGAATTTGAACCAAGGCATTCTGACTCTGAAACTCATGTGTTTTAACTACCTTGTTATCTAACCATCTGCTCCCATCTTCTTTCATGTTCCATGGTTTTGTGGTAATGGGTAATGCCCTTCCTCCCCTCCTTTTTGTGCTTTGAGTGCCAGAAAATATTCTCCAAAACCCTAGGCTGTTGGTACTTAATTTGGTGTTGCTAGAGATCTAGACTATTCTATTCATTTTGATATGGGAGTAGTTAGCCAGGGGGTGTGGCAGGGAATGATTTAGGGCTGATCCAGAGCCTCCTTGCTTAGCTACAAGTGAATGAATCCTAAGATCAGATTTCAGGAAACCACTGCCCATGTTGTTTGGGACACCCCTGTCCTGCAGTATATTTAGAAGCGCACTGGGCACATCATGCCACTAGGCTTCTGAGAGCCTTGCCCCTTACCCATGAGTATGCCACTTGGTCTCTACACTGAGCTGCATCACCTTTGATTAGCAGCCTGCTGGGGGGAGGGGGTTTGACTAAGAACTCCCTGGCAGTCTTGACTTGTTTCATTTCCTGATACTTTTATCTGTCACTGCAAGTGCTTGGGCTCCCCTCCTGAACTAATTAAGTTTGCATGTGTTTAGACACATTGCCAAATAGGGCTTAGCAAAGCGGAACTGAGCTACATCTCTTTCTGAGTAGGAAAGGAAGGGTATATGAATGCTTATCCAGGAGGACCAGAGAGGAGTATGGATGGTATGGAGTGGGTGTGTGTAGCAATGGTTGGCATTCTGCCCTGGCCTTCCTAAGGACACCACAGGCCTGCAAAGCAGCCTTCTTATTAACTTGGGGGGGGTTGATGAGGACCCACCCTCCCTCCAGCTGTCTCAGTGAATTCAGTATTCATTAAGATGAAAAGGGGGTGGGTTTTGAGGTAGGATTTTCCTCCCCTCCACAAGCAAAACTGAATGCCCAACTCAGTAGCATTTTCAGGGAAAGTTTGTTCTGCTGTGTGCTGCCTACCTGGCTTACCTACCTCCTAGACCTGAAACCCCTGTGTGGCTAGCAGAGTACAGGGTGGCTTTCTTTCCTAGTCTGTGAGAGCTACATTGGGAATATGTACAACTAAAGGCTCACATTTTCCTTTTTGCCTAATGGACTCCGGCTTCTTCTTCTCAGACCCAGTGAAGTAGTGCCAGAGGGAGGTGGAAGGAAGTAGAGTAGTACTGCCCAACATCTCATCCTGAAGGTGGGGTTCAACCTCATGTATCACCTGTGTGAGCTGGTGGCTAACAGCTTGTTTTTGTGTTTAGTGTTTAGTGGCATCTACCTTTCCCCTAGTCTTTGGTGGCCTGAAATCTGAGATGCCATGTGGTAGAACTTACTTAGGTTCTGTCCAGATAGGAGACATGGGGGCCTTACCATCATATAGACACCTGTGCAGTGGGGAGTGAGGGTGTCTCCTACAATAGCAGGAAGCCTGCTGAGGGCCTGGTCAGGGCCTCAGTCCAGTGGGTCAGCTTCCTGGTCACAAAAAGGCTCTTGATGACAACACACAGTGTGTCTTGGGGCTGTGTGAGGAGGGGGTTTGCAGATTGTATAGGAGTTCTGGACCTTGGAGCTATTTCCTTAGCCCAGAGAACACAAGAACCAGACCTTCTGCCCCGCCTTCAGCTTCCCCAGAGCCCTCATGTCAGGGTTAGCCCCAAGAAGGCAGCTTGAGTTGATGGGGTCATGTTTCAGCTGCAACTAATCCAAGTCACTCGATATAAATCTCTCCCTGCTGCCTCTTCCCCCCCTCCCATCCCCAACTCACAGACAGGGAAATGAATCCTGGCCCTCGCCCTGAATACATCATGGCAGGCCTGCCTCTAATGAGAGAGGACCATTCATTGTGGGGTGAAGCTCCCTGCAGAGGCTGGGATGCCATTAATTAAAGAAGAGCCACCTGAAGCCAGTCGTGCGGTGCAGCCTGCCACGCTCAGATGGAGTGGTGGTGGGGTAGCCTCGTTAGCCTGACAGCTCCTTGGGCCGAGGGTTCTTGGGCTTGGAGAAGCGAGGGGTGCCCCGCCTCCATTTGAGAGCACACATGCTTCTGAAGCCAGCCTACTCTAAAACACTGGGGAGCCCCTCCTGTCCTTGTTCTGGGGTCTAAAATATTACAGTGCAATGAAGGGTGCTCAATAATGGCTTGGCAGATTATCCGTGTCTTCTGTGCAGGCCTTAGGGCATATGCAGCTCTCTGGTGACCACCAGGCTCCTGGTTTTCTGTGGTCGTAGAGCTACAGATCAACAGGCAACTCAACCTGCATCCTTCTCTCAGCCTGAGTTTGGGGGAATTGGTCACTCTGGAAGGACTCTGGACCTGGAGGGATCCTAGGAGAGACCTCTGTTGTCTGGTCAATAAGTAGAGCCTCTCCCTGGAGGGCAGAACCTCTAGTGTCCAGCTTTCTGGGTGTTTCTACAAACAAGGGTGGCTCTTTACTGCTTAATTGGTTTTGAAGCAAGTTTTGAAGAAACTAAGCAAGTTGCTGCTTAGTTTCTTACCCTGATGTGAAACTCCCTGTGACCATCTGTAAGGGTCTTATCCTTTTTGGCTCGCAGGAGGGGCTTCGGCATAGCTCAGACTCCCTGTCTGGAAGACAAATTGGTCTTGGTGCTCTTGGGCATAGTCTCTGGATTTCCAGCTCTACTCACTGTGTTAGAATTTGACAGGCTGCTTCTGAAAGCCTCAGCCAGCTGGAGGCATGGCTTTAATGGTATGAGGATCTCTGCTTCTCAGTTCATCTTTCATGGAATGGATGACCTGCACCTCCCACAAGAGCAGTTTCCGAGACTAGAACTTGGGCTGTGCTTCTTTGTGTTTTGAATATTTTTAGGTCTTTACCAGTCTTATCACTGCTTGGGTCCCTTCTAGCCTTTGGAAAATAGAAGGAAGGCTAGAAAGTTTACCAGCCCTGAACTCCATGAAGGAGCTACTGTTGCTCTTTTGGGGGTAAAAAAAAAGAAAAAAAAAAAGTGTTTACCTTCTGTAAGGGGAAGCTTCATGAGAGGTGAAGCAGGGCTGCAGGTGTCTTTCCCTCTATCACCCCTTCCCTAATTTCTCTCTGTCTCTCTATAAAAAAAGTCTGCTGAGAGTGGTGGAATTTTGGAGACACAAAGCTCCAGTAAAGCCTTTGCTTGCAGAGTAAATACATAAAACAAACAAGAGAGTTATCCATATTGTTATAGCTATTTTGTTTTATCCATTTTGTTGCTGTGTTGACTTCCATTGTGTCTTTACCCTGTAGTTTATCTGTTTTCTTTTTGTCAGGTTACCTTCTCTAGTCCTTCAGTACATGCTGGAATGAGGCTGTGAATGTCCAAACTGATATAGAGTCTCTTGAGGCTTATCAGTTTGTCCCAATCCACCATATCCTTTCACTACTCTGAATCCCTTGGACATGTGATCTTTCCTATCTCCTAGCATCTGCACTGATCTCACTCTTCTCTGTACTTTTGTGATAGGGAGAGGCTGTTGAAGGTACCATTGAACTATACCAATCCATTCATTTATATTCTTTCAGCAGATATTCATTGCATACTCTTGATATGCCTTGCACTATTCTAAGTGTTGAAGATATAGTAATAAACAAAGATATAGCTTCCAGAGCATCTGTCCTTCAGCAAGTAGTCCTGCCCTTTGCCTTTTGGACCCTAATGGCAGAAGAATCATATTCGGTTGTTGGAAAAGTCACGACATTTTTTGCATGCTTCCCCCCCTTCTTTTTGCCTTTGGGGTTATCACTGGGCTTAGTGCCAGTGCCTGCACTACGAATTCACCGCTCCTGGAGGCTGTTTTTCCCATTTTGTTGCCTTTGTTGTTGTTATTGTTATTGTTGCTATTGCTGTTGTTGTAGGATAGGATAGAGAGAAATTCAGAGAGGGGGAGAGAAAGATAGACACTTGCAGATCTGCTTCACCACTTGTAAAATGACACCCCCCAGCAGATGGGGAGCTGGGGCTCAAACCGGGATCCTTATGCTGGACCCTGTGCTTTGCGCCACGTGCGGTTAACCCACTGCACTACTACCTCGCTCCCTTTTGTATGCTTTTTTATGCAAAAATACATCATGCATTTTCATACAGCCCAGTATTTCTTGTACAGGCTCCCTTGCCCTGTGGGGTTCTGCAGGAGCTGGGTAGTGGTGGACCTTGACACTTTGATAGGACCTCTTTAAGACTTATGGGCTTTCATCTCCCCTTGCTGCTGCTGCTGTAGTGGCTACTTGGCAGTGAAAGGGTCTCTCAGTCCTGTTGTAGCCTTTCCACTATCCGGGAGTCTGATTCCCTCTGTGAAAGGAGAGAATTAATCTCCAACTTTCCATGCCTGTAAGGTGAGTGACCTCTGTTTTGTCAGTGCTTGCCAATCTGTCCTTTAATTCCCAGCTGGGATAATGGAGACATTACTTTGTTCTAAAGCAAGCCTCCACTTCTGCTAGTGCAGATGCCGTCCAGACCCAGCACCAGGAGTGACAGGGCATCTCTGTGGGGGTTCTCCTCGCAGGTACACAGGCTGAAGGGGTGTTGGTACCTGAGCAGCTTTCTTCCTGAACTGTAGTTGGCAGATTTAAGGAGGAAGGATGCTCTGCATCATATTCTCCTAGCCACTATTCATGCCAGTGGGGGGAGCTGCTTCAGTTTGGATTGGAATAGGTTGTTTTCATCAAGTCCCTCCCAAAAGCACACGAGAGTCTACAAACAACCCAGTGAGTAAGAAGAGATCAGAGAGCAGAGGTCTTTCAAGATGAAGGTCAGGGTGCTCAAGGTGTAGTTGGCATAGTGGCCTGTATCTGAATGATCTGTGGACTCTTAAGGGTGAGCTTTGGGAAGGGTGACTGTGAGCAAGTAGGATAAGTTCTGTGTCCCTGGGCAAAGGGTGACACGACTCAGACTTGATAGTTCTGTAAAACTGTTTCTTCCAAAGTCCGCAAGGATTCTGGTTTGGGGAAGAAAGCTAGGCAGCCCAGAGAATCCCAGGAGCCTGACAGGCCTTTTTCTCTGTGATTCTTTCTTGCAGGCAGCCTGAGGCAGCCTGTCTCTTTGTTATCAGAGTGACAGCAATGTGACACCATGGAAATAATTACTAACAAATCACGGTGCTGACTGCAAACAGCTCTCTGTCTTCAGAGGCATGTCAGGGTGCATTAGAGCAGGACTGGAGAAGCGACACATGTGGGGGCTGAGGCGCAGCCTGCACTCAGCGCTCTACCCTTCTTCCCCCACCCTGACCCCTTTCTGCTTGCTCTGGCTTTCCTGCTCATGGCCTTTTTCTACTCTCAGTCAGTTGAAGTGCCTGGCTGGATAAGTGGCATCTGGCTAATCCCACTTCTTCCTGGCAGGTAGCTGGGATGCCCATCTTTGCTAAGGAACCCTTGGGTAGCTATGAGGTCTAGAAATTTTTCCTTTGTGGGCTTCCCCCTAAAGCCAAAAAAAATGCTTTATCTGCTAGTGATTTGGGGTTTGGGGGTGTCAAGTATAGGGAAATTTTTGCATCTCAGCATTGGCTCAGTTCCCTTCCCCCATAACCTCAATTTCTTCTTCAGTAGCCATAGTCAATTTTTGGTAAGTCGACTTTGTCCATTCCCTCTTGGTTAGCAGAGTGATTGCTCTGACTGTCAGGGCTGTAAATAATGTTCGTGTGTGTGTGTGTGTGTGTGTGTGTGTGTGTGTGTGTGTGTGTAGGCATCAATGTAGGGTGGGGAAAAGAGTAGGAGGAGCGGCACGCCAATGGCTTCCATGCTCACCCCCTCCCCTCTCATACAATATTTATCCAGGGATGGGAGTCAGATGCAGCGACCTCAGGGGTCACCCAGTTAAATAGCTTCTGAACCTCCCTGCATTCTAATTGCTGCAGTTGTCCTTTGCTCTGGAGACTTCTCCTCCCCATTGTCTGCTGAGGCACACACTAATGGCTGTCCTCCCTGGCCCTGCTGGGAGGCACGGTGGGGGGGCTGGTGGGGAGGGCACACCACTACCTTTCTTTCCCCAGGGATAAAGGAATCTAGGGCCTATTAACAAGTGGCTTTAGTTTAGGAGGAACACAGTTCCTAGTACCCTTCCCCTACTCCCAATTTTCCCAAAACTGATTGTAGAAGGAGGTTCAGCCTGTGGACTTGGTTAATGGGACCAAGGGATCCCCCCTAACCCCCCATTTCCAGTTAGTCCTAAAAGCAGAATTAAGACTAGTGACTTCTCTGTAAGGGACAGACCTTTGAGATATTCAGCTGATAAGCAGCATCCCATGTTCCCATAATCCCACATTCATTATTTGGAAACTTCTAATGAGTAATGTGTCCTCTTTGAATGTGCTACATTTTGTCCAAAGACTGGCCAGATGTAAAAGTCCCTTTGCTTCCCTGGAGGTCAATTTAGATTCCTGATGATAGTAGCAGGTGTGCCTGTGTGCTGATTTAAGAGTGGCATGCACCACTTGTCTTCACAAGGACCTTCTTGTAAGCGTTAGCTACCCTTCCCTGCAGCTTTCTCTCCCAGGGAAAACTATTGGAAATTGCCATGGAAGGCTACCAGGGCATAGCCTGAGGTGCTGGCATTTCATGACAATCTTTATAAAACTTACCTCTTCTGGGACCTGTTCCAGGCCCAGCAGGTCCTGAATAGGGGAGTATAGGTGGGTCAAGTGATCAGGACAAAAGAACAGCATATATATAGCCACTCATTTGCTAAGTAAGGTAAAGCCTGAGAATGCAATAAAGAAATTATAAGGAAAATGCTCCGAGTATAGCAAAGAGACAAAATGGATAATATTTTTCAGCAGTAGACTATTTTTAAAAGCTCAGTATTTCAAAATATAGAAGTAGGCACTGCCCATTTTTTCTTCTCCAATCTGCACAGTAGCCTGATGTCTCTCCAGGAAACCCAGAGCTTCATGGAACACAGTTTAAAATCCACTAGCCAGTCTTAATGTTCATCCAGAAATGTGACTTCATGTTACATGTGCTGAGATGTCTTGAAGGGGTTAGAAGAACTGGGACCAGGGTAGAAGAGACCAGCCGGAGTAAGGGGATCAGGTGTGTCCCCAAATGTATTAAAGCAGAGCTCAGACTTCAATACATACCAGATGCTGGATGCTAGCAGGATGCCTTCTCATGGAGCCTCCAGAGGGCATTGTAGGCTACTTAAAGACAGTCCAGGCAAAGGGTCAGAATGGCCAGAAGCCAGGTGGAGACTGAAGTAGACATGCATGTGGTATCTTGGAGAGAGCTCATTCTGCTTGAGAGCTTCTAATTTCCCTGGTCAGAAAGAAAATAAATAGCTCATCAGCTGAGATGCTGACCAAAGTGCCTCAGAAAATTTTATGTCACCTATTTCCCTTCCTCTCCAACCCTATTCCTTGCTACTTACCTCTGCTATCCCATTTGGGACCCCCACCCCCACCCCCACCCCCCAGTCAGGTAATAGTGGCAGTGTCAGCACTTCTACAGCCACAACAGGTGGGTCATTGAGACCTTTCCCTGGAAGAATTTCCTTGGGAGGATCCCTAGGGAGATACTTGTCTTATTGTTTCAGTATCGAAGGGCGGGGGGAGACAAAGGCTAGTTACTTTCAGAGGGATATTTGTGGCATTGGGAGCTGCATGTTACACTGTTGTTTCACAGGATGTTTGTGGCACTTCTGTGCTTCTTTTGGCCATTTATGTGACCTCCATGTGGGGGAAATGGAAGCAGGGATAGTTGGTACGTGGACCAGAAAGGAGTATGCTGTATGTGTATATACACACTCATGGACACACACAGAGCTTTAGGAGGTTTCTAACGACTGCCTAGCACTAGGGATTTGAGGCTGGTCTTTTTTGGGAGGACTAACAACCCTGTTGATGGGCATCATTCTGTACCCACCAGTGCTCTGGTTTCTGTTTGGGAACTCTCCAGAGCAGCATGTCTGGGAACACTTCCAGCTGTGCTGCCAGACCCAGACGCAGGTGACGGCCTTTCGTCTGTACCACAGGGAAACTGAGAGGAAATTAAATGTCATTTGCCCCCTGCACAGCAGGTCGCTGCCAGATCAGACACCGCTGATTAGAGCAATGGGGAGGGCACCCTAGGGAAAGCTGGTGCCTGCCACCATGCCCTCTGAGCGTGATGGCCTGGCTCACTCCCAGGGCTTTCTCTGCCTTGCTGGGTCCACCCTGGCCTGGAGCCCAGCCCTGTTACATGGCAGCTGTGGCCCCTGCCAGGCCAGAGGTGTGTGTGTACCAGTGGGAGGGAGTGGTCTGGGAGGGTGGGGGAAGAGCATGGCAATGAAGGATGCACAAGAGACAGTGAAGTAATCAGCTGTTCCTCATAAAAACTGCCTAAACAAGGTCATTTGAATGAAAAAAGACCTAGGTTCAAATCCTGACTCTGCTTACCGATGGTAGGATCTTGAAACATTGATTCTCAGCCTCTACTTCCTCACCTATAAAATGGAGATCATAATAAGTTCTGGCTCCTGACATCTGTGGAGGCAGTGACTACCTACTGGGGCTGGTGCTAGACTCCCTCACTTCTCCTACCTGAGTTTGAAAGGCTGGTCTTTGGCTGTGGGGCCTCGTGGTGTAGAGAATTAGCAGAATGATGGGAGATGAGGTGGGTAGTCAGCCTGACCTGAAAGGCACAGTTGGTCATCTTTCCTGCCCAAGGTTTTTCCTTCTTGTCCTAGTCCTATCATGCAAGCATCCAAAGGCCTTTATAAGCTGAGTTTGGTGATGGTATCCACCCTCCTAACTGTGGGGTTAAGTTGACTCCAGCCTCACACTTGCATTCCCCTTCCTCTTTGGGATGTCCTAGGGTTTTTCCCAAGCCCTCTATTGCCTTGAAATTTTAGTAGCTGGCTATAGTTCTTAGCTCTGCAGTATCATTTATTAACATAACTTTGTGAAAAGATGTTTTAATACTATGAGTATTCTTCCCAGAGAACTCCCCACCCCCAGCCTCAACGCCCCACCCCATACCCCCCAACTGAAGCATGGCTGCTGGTGGTGAAATTCATTAGTGTTCCCTGACAGGCAGTGGCGACAGAGGTGCTTGCTGTCTGCTTCCCGCTCCCTCGCTCTCGTGCTCCTGCTTCACGCACACTGATATTTAAAGCTGATGGGCTGCTTATAGACTTCTTGTACCATGACAAGTTTGGGGAGGGGGTGGGGGAGAAAGAGACAGACAAGGAGCCAGCTGTCACACTGGTATTTCAAACAGTACTCTCTCCTGACCCTTTGCAGGCTCCAGCAAGTGTATCATCTTTCTGAAGCCTGTGGTTAGAATTGTAACCTGCAACTGTCCCAGAGGACAGGGGCAAGTGTGGGGGCAAAGCAGGCTGAGAAGTCTGTGGTGCATTCTCTCAAGGCTGTGGGAAAGCAAAGAAGGGAAGGTGTGTGTGTGTGTGTGTGTGTGTGTGTGTGTGTGTGTGTGTGTGTGTATGTGTGTGCAAAGGAAATTGGAGCTGAGTCCTTATAAGTGCTCCTCAACACTGCCCTCCCATCTCCAGAAATGAGATAGCCCTGTCTCAGTACTCTCTGCTAGAGTGATCATTATGTTTCATGCCATGCTTATTTATCTTCTAGGTGGACCAGGGAGCTCCCTGAATATAGAAATCAGATTTGATTGGCCTTCACCCTTTAATGATCCTGGGTCTTGTTGGTGGCAGTTGAACTACAAAATTCTCTCTCTCTCTCTCTCTCTCTCTTTTTTTCTCGTCTATGCTTGGACTTTGGCTTTTGTTCCTTGTTTATGTGCTGATTCTTGGTACCGTCTCCAACCACACAGCTCCTCTCTTCTTCTCCCAAGTTTTTTGAGCTTATTTTTGCAACTGGACCTTTCCATTTGCCTGTCATCCTCAGCAAAGTTTGATCAATATCTAATTTCTTTCTTTCTTTCTTTCGTCACTGGGACTTCACTACCTGAGGCCACTTTTTTTCAGAGAGAAAGCCAGAGACAGACATAGAAAGACACTGTAGCACTGAAGCATTCCTCAGTGTAGTGGGGGCCAGGCTTGAACCTGGGTTAGACCCAAGGTGAAGCAAATGCTCTATCCAACTGGGCTATCCTGCTGACCCCAATATTTGTTTTCTAACTATGGCATAGTCTTCTCAGTGCAGGTGGCCTGGGAACATCTCCAAAGGTGGTGATTGTTGGTTTGGTTTCAGCTGATCTCCATATACCCAGTAGCCCTTTTCTGAATGCTTATTTATAAAATGTTTCTCTTGGCTGACTTGTAGCCTCCACAGAACAGGATATGGAGGTGTTGTAACTTGCTTAAGGACACATGGTCATTTGGCCAGGTTGTTCTCTCATGCAGCAGAGCCATGGTGCAAAGTGGTGGTTGTACTTCCAGGCTCGACAGTGGGGGGAGTCACTGGGGAACAGATCAGGCTTCTCTGTTCCCTGCCTTTAGTCTTGTCAATGGCAGCCTCAATTTCAGCTCAGAGGGTATGTGTTTGTTTGGGGGCATAACTAGCTTAAAAACAAAACAAACAACAGCAGTAACAAAACAAAGAAAAAACACCACCTTGGCACCTCCTTCTGGTAGAGGGTGGAGCCAGAGTGGCTTTTCTTTTTCTTTTATTTTTAAATTTATTTACTTATTTAAGAAAGGAGACATTAACAAAATCATAGGATGGGGGGGGGTACAACTCCACACAATTCCCGCCACCCAATCTCCATATCCCACCCCCTCCCCTGATAGCTTTCCCATTCTCTATCCCTCTGGAAGCATGGACCCAGGGTCGTTGTGGGTTGCAGAAGGTGGGAGGTCTGGCTTCTGTAATTGCTTCCCCGCTGAACATGGACGTTGACTGGTCGGTCCATACTCCCAGTCTGCCTCAGAGTGGCTTTTCTGTCTGTAGACTCAAGTGTATTCTTTTTAAAAATATTTTATTTATTTATTCCCTTTTTGTTGCCCTTGTTGTTTTATTGTTGTAGTTATTATTGTTGTTGTTATTTATGTTGTTGTTGGATAGGACAGAGAGAAATGGAAAGAAGAGGGTAAGACAGAGAGGGGGAGAGAAAGATAGACACCTGCAGACCTGCTTCACTGTTTGTGAAGTGACTCCCCTACAGGTGGGGAGCCAGGGGCTCAAACCGGGATCCTTACGCCGGTCCTTGTACTTGGCACCACATTCAAGTGTATTCTTGAACATTCGACTATTATTTCTTACATGATCATGTTCAATAACCTGTCCCTCCGCCGCCCCCCCCCCCCAACTCCTAGCTGGCAGTCTGTCTCAGAGGATCCTAGTAGGGCTGCTGATATGGGACTGTTGTCTTGGGCAGCTCCCCTTTTCTCTCTTCCTGTTCTTGCTGATGCTGCCTTGACTGAAAGCACTTAATGCATGGCCTTCTAGGGTGGCCTGGGCTGTGTCTTTCTGCCAGGGTGCATCTTGCAGGTGTAGTGGAAACTAACTGGCTTTGATAAGTAGGTGGCTCGAGCATTAATTTTTTTATACATCAGCAGTGGCCAAGTGAGTGAATTCAATTATAAGTCTGCTTGCTCTCCTCCTTCTCACCCCAGTGTGGTGGTTCAGAGCAGAGACTAGGAACCTGTTGAAACGAGAAACCCCTATTTCCTGGCTTGACCCCCTTACTAATTCGGGTTAAATTGCTATGCTATTGCAGTGGTGACACATTGTGCCTGCCTCTGTTTGTATAAGAGAATGCAGTGGGGGAGGAAGGACCAATTTGTGCCGAGATAAAAGGTGTCACAGGCAGATAACTAACGTCCCAGCCTTGTGCCTGCTCTCATTGTTGCTCAATTTGCTCTGTGTAGTCCAGCCTTTCCCTCTTTCTTCCTTCCCACCCCTTGCTCATATTTTACCTCAGTGCCACAGTGTAATGATGCCCTGCGTAGTGGGGGAGGAGATAGGCACCTCTGGCTGACAGCCCTTCCTGATAACCAAATTCCAGCCCATCCATCACCAGCTACTCTCCTCAACTTGAGGAAAAGTGATCGTGAAAGGCGCGCCGTTTATCACCCAGGGTCTGTTTATCTCCTCTGGGTGGGGGAATGGAAAGAGGAGAGACAAAGAGCTGTGTTCCCAGCTAAACACTGCCTTTGCTGGATGCAGACTCACCTCTTGCTGCTGGTGAAGCCTCTGCCTTGGTGGGACTCCCAGACTCAGACCCAGGGGAATAGGACTTTCCTTGAGCCTCAGCCTCAGTGCTTGCAGAGAAACAAAGGAACTGTAGCAGTTTTGTAAGGCAAGGCAGCCAGTGACAATATTCTGGGGCAGTGTTTGTATTGGAATGAGCAAGTGTGGAGACCCCACATGGCAGCAAACCCCATCCACTCCTCACAGGTGTCCTCTTAGCAGGAGCATTCCTTAGGCTGATTGCCCTGCTCCTCTAGGCTAGACTTCCTGTGCCTCCAGGTGCCAACTGTGACTTTGAAGAGGACAGGTATCCTGTCTTCTTAACCTGTGCTTTCAAAGGTCCCCCCCCCCCATATGTCCATATGTATCAAATAGAACAAAAGAGTTTGCCTTTATAGGTGAACAGTTTTTACATGTCCTAGAGCTTTAGGGAACAACTTTCCAAGATCCAAGTCCCCCAGCTTTTCCAAAGAGGCACAAAAGGGTTAGCTATGGCTCCAGATTCAGCTGACGGCCTCTTTAAGGGCTTGAGTCAATATATTAAGAGTGAGATTATCACCCACCTTCCTGATTTGAGGTTGTCCCTACACACACACACACACACACACACACACACACACACACACACACACACACACACACACACACACACACACACACACACGGTAGGTGGGGTAGGGGAGGGGTCCATGGCCTGTTCTGGCACTGCTGGTTCTGGCTATTGGTGTTGGCCAGTCTGTCTGTCAGACCTCCATAGGTTGCTGCTGGACTCCTTGATTTAAGTGTTGCAGTTCTAACAGAGATCTCCACCCCCGCAAGCTCTACTTCACCTAATCTTCAAAGCTGAGTCTCTGCTCACAAATGGCTTCATCTTGCCCATGCCCATTAATGGGGGTGGCGTTCCCTTAATGAGCTAGTCCCCTGCCTTGGCTGGCGCCGAGCTAGTCACACCTGTTTGCCATCAGGGCCCGTCTGGACCCAGCCCTAGTGCTGGGTTGCAGGTGGTAGGGCTGAATAAAGGGTGGTGGAGAAGGCGGAGGTCTTTTTGCTTTCTGCTATACTGGCGGCAGGGAGGGGGAGGGGGTCAGTTTCTTCTCCTTCTGTTCTTTCCATAGTTTTATTTCAAAGTATGGTGAGGATTCTCTGCTTCCTTTTTTGTTACTTAAGAGGAATAATAAGGGAACTTGAGGCATTTTCTTGTAACTTTCCCTCCCTGATGGAATAGCAAGGAGCCAGGTGCCTGAGGGTGAGGTTTGATGTTCTGTTCTGATGACATTTAGAGAACTGTATGGTAAGAACCGGGTCACTGGTAAGCCCCAAAGGTGGAACCTTTCCTGGCCATAGGCTCCCAAAAATCACTTGGAAAGTGATCATTTTCTCACTTTGGATCCAACAGACAGGACTGGGGGACCCTTCCTTTAAGGGGGCCCCTTACATTCATGAAGCTAAAGGAAGTTTTGATTTGGCTGAAAAAAAAAAACCCATTCCTTTTTATGGCCTGGACATAATTGGCTCTTTTCTATTGGCCATCAGTGATGTCATTCCGACCCTCATAAAGAAGGGGAAATCACACCTGTGGACTTGGTGCATAAAATTTCATTGGGTAACAGTAATAAGCATGGCCAGATGATGTTTAAGCATTCAAGGAGCTTTGTGCCCAGTGATCCCAGCTGCATGGAGACCTGGGCACCATAAACCTTCCTGCACGTTCATGCCCACAGGCTAGTCCAGGGCCCACTGCCAGTGGCTCTTTTCTTAGGATCAGTATCTGGTAGGAACTCAAAACATTCATACACTATGTGCCACAACAGCTTTTGTCTTTTTCTTTTCCAAATTGGCATTAAGTTTGTACCTACTACTACTCATCCTAGCCTTAGATTCCTAATATCTTTGGACCCATTGCTTCAAGAGTGACCACCATGCTACCTGCCTTTTTAGACCAGATCTTGCCTTTCCAGGTACTGTAAAGAGCTTTGAATACATCTGATGAGTGATGCTTTGTGCAGGCAGAATACTTAGACCCCATTTCTAGTTCTGCCTTTGGCTTACTGTATGCTCAAGCAGATCCTTTTCCTTCTCTGGATGTCAGTTTCCTCTTTCATGTAGGGTGACTCCCATAGAGTTCCTTTTTCCTGCTTTCTCTCAACTGGAGTAGGGTTCTGTAGAATTGTGTACTTGTTTTCCTAGTAGATAACCTAGTAGGATTTCAAATTTAGGCATTGGGCTCTGACTCTTGTGAAGATGGTTTCATACCCTGATACCTTTGTTCTGCTTGTATTTGTAGTTATAGGAACAGAACCATCCTTGGGCTAGAGACTCAATAACCCAAATAACCATGAGTCTTCATACAACATATGTATCTGCAAGCCACTAGAACCTCTGAAAGAGAAGTTGGAAGGGTGCTTTAGTCAGCTGGAAGGTACAGAATAGCACTCAGAACTGCCACAAAAGATGTTGAGCCTCCAGCCCAATGAGCTGCCATGATGAAGTTTCTCTGCTATCAGGGAAAAGCCTATTCCTCCATGAGAAGCAGGCAGGAGCCTCCTGAGCTAAGCCCTTCCTGCCAAGGGAGATATGTCTTTTTTTTTTTTAATTTATTTTTTATTTAAGAAAGCATAAGTTAATAAAACCATAGGGTAGAAGGGGTACAACTCCACACAATTCCCACCACCCAATCTCCATATCCCATCCTCTCCCCTGATAGCTTTCCCATTCTCTGTCCCTCTGGGAGCATGGACCCAAGGTCATTGTGGGTTGCAGAAGGTGGGAGGTCTGGCTTCTGTAATGGCTTCCCCGCTGAACATGGACGTTGACTGGTCGGTCCATACTCCCAGTCTGCCTCTCTCTTTCCCTAGTAGGGTGGGTCTCTGGGGAAGCGGAGCTCCAGGACACATTGGTGGGGTCTTCAGTCCAGGGAAGCCTGGCTGGCATCCTAATGACATCTGGAACCTGGTGGCTGAAAAGAGAGTTGACATACAAAGCCAAACAAATTGTTGAGCACTCATGAACCCAAAGGTTGGAATAGTGGAGAGGAAGTGTTGGGGGGGGTACTCACTGCAAACTCCAGTGTACTTCTGCTTTCAGGTATATATTTTGCACTAGTTTATGGATACGTGTGAACATATGCTCTCTCTCACAGAACCTGGTGTATATCTAGGTTTTGGGACTTTGTTAGAAAGTGATCCCCCTGGGATGGAATTAGAGAATGCTATGAAAGGAAAGGTCTCACCCAAGTAATGAAGCTGAAGGGTTGTCATTCCACACCTGAAGTCTCTGGACATAGTCTGAGCTGAAGTATGTTGAGGTGGCAATCGTTGCGTTGATCAGGTTGCGATCGGCTGATGCAATATTATTTGATATGGATTGGGAGAGGCATGCGGGAAAGTGGGCCCTATCCTAAGGTTCCAGGACTGGGAGAAATATAGGCTCTATAGTGGAGATGTGAGGTTCCTGCTGTCTTAGGGTTCAAAAAGACAATGGATAGTTAATGTTATCATCACATTATTTGGTAATTGGGTTAACTTTGAAAAGTCCTTTTGTTAGGGTTTGCTGTATAGTACCCAATATTTTGTAAATAGTTGTGCCAGGGAGATATATCTTATAGCTACCATCTACATTTGAAATCCCCAGTCTCCCCCAGGGCTAGCCAGAACCAATAAGACCCCTGACCTATGTTAAATAAAAGGTTAGAAGCACTGAGGTTGGCTTAAGAATCTGATAGGTGCCCCATGATCCCTGACTTTTCTGACCAGTCCTTGTGACCTGTCCATTTGCAGATGCTGCACAGTTTATTCCTCTCCCCATCACTCACAAATATTAATGTAATTTTTCAAAAATACTTTAGCTCAGCAGGCATTTTCACAAATTCCAAGTATAAGGAACATGAAAGAAAAACTGAAGGAAACAAGGAAACTCTCCAAACATTACAGTTCTGCTTCTTAGGCAACTACATTATAGTTACAAAGGCTATCTTTCTCCTTCTTCTTCTTCTTCTTCTTCTTCTTCTTCTTCTTCTTCTTCTTCTCCTTCTCCTTCTCCTTCTCCTTCTCCTTCTCCTTCTCCTTCTCCTTCTTCTTTCTCTTCTTCTTCCTTTTCTTCTTTTTTGTTATTTGAAAAATTTATTTTAAAAAACTCTCGATATGGTTTAAGATTATTGTTATCATTATTTTGCAGACACATGAAAATGTGTTTATTTATTTATTTATTTATTTATTTTAAAAAGGAGGTATTAACAAAGCCGTAGGATAAGAGGGGTACAACTCCACACAATTCCCACCACCAGATCTCTATATCCTATCCCCATCCCCTGATAGCTTTCCCATTCTTTATCCCTCTGGGAGTATGGACCCAAGGTCATTGTGGGTTGCAGAAGGTGGAAGGTCTGGCTTCTGTAATTGCTTTCCCGCTGAACATTGCGTTGATTGGTCGATTCATACTCCCAGCCTGCCTCTCTCTTTCCTTAGTAGGGTGGGTCTCTGGGGAAGCGGAGCTCCAGGACACATTGGTGGGGTCGTCTGTCCAAGGAAGTCTGGTCGGCATCATGCTGGCTTTTGGAACCTGGTGGCTGAAAAGAGAGTTAACATACAAAGCCAAACAATTATGAACAATTATGGACCTAAAGGCTGGAATAGTGCAGACGAAGTGTTGGGGGATACTCACTGCAGGCTCTTGTGTACTTCTGCTTTCAGGTATATATTTTGCCCTAGTTTATGGATACATATGAACATATGCTCTATCTCAGGGGACTTGGTCTATATCTAGGTTTTGGGACTTTGTTAGGAAGTGAATCACCTGGAATGGAACTAGAGAATACTATGAAAGGAAAGGTCTCACCTGAGTAATGAAGCTGAAGGGTTGTCATTCCACACCTGAAGTCTCTGGACACAGTCTGAAGTGAAGTATACTGAGGTGACACTCACTGCGTCAAAGGCTATCTTTCATCCTCAAAACCTTGCCTACTTCCTTGAACTGGATTCTCTTCACACTAGCATTTTTTTTTTTTTTTTGCAGTGGAACCTTGGGTCACCTCTCTGAATCTCATTTTCCTATCTTATCTGTAAAATGTAGGCAACAGTATTATCTCACAGGAATACTTTGAAGATGAATGCAACAATGTAAGTAAGATGCTTGGCATAGTGTAGGCACCAGGAAATAGTAGTTGCTGGTATTTTTCAGCTATATTTGATTTGTTTTTATGAGAGAGAAAGTAAGCAGAGTTCCACACCAGCATATGTAGTGCTGGGAGTTGAACCTGAGGTCTCACATATACAAGTCCTGCACTCTGCCCCCCAGTCCCCCTCTCTGGTTGTTGATATTTTTTTTGAATACAGTCTCTGGGTTCTCATACTTGGATTTGGAGGCCCAGTGTCCAGGATGCTGGAGATGGGTATGCCTTTCTGAGGGGAAGTAATGGGTTAGCATTTTGAAGTCGATTTGTCCAATCGACTCTTGAATTTCTGAATTTAAGTCAGTACCTGAGACGTGGGTGTTCCAAACATATTTCTTCTTCCCTTTCTTGTAGGCTTCCAGGCCAGTGCCAGTACTTGGGTTTGCCAGTTGCGGATTACTTCAAACAGTGGATTAATCTGAAAAAGGTACAGTGTCTGAGTCCCACTTGGGGCTTCCTCTGATTCTCCTATGCCTCAGATCTCCCCTTTCCCTCCTGCGTTCTCTTTACTTATCTCTTCTTTTCTCAACATCTCAGGTAGAAGGAGGGATACTTAGGCTTAGGAGTGGGATCTCTAATCTTCCTGGCCCTGATTCTTTCCCTGATGGTGGGAAGGTGAAGTTGGTTTAGACGGGCCTTGGTCCTGCCTTGCCCCAGCAGAGCCTTGCTCATGAGGAAAGGCCACAGAAACTAGACCCAATTTCCTTTGAGTATCTAAGAAGAGACTAGGCACCAGTGTAGCACCAAGTACCTTGCAAGTGGGCACTAACATAGTGGGATAAGAGGGAGCCCATATAGCTCAGAAACTGGGCCCTGACAGAGAACAAGTCACTCAGAAAACTATACTCTTACAGTGTGTGCAGTTACTTCCTAGGTAAGCAGAAGAAATGAGACAGGAAAGGATTCTTTTGATCCGTGTTCTGTTGGGATCCTTGCTCTAGGGGTTCCACTGCACTAGGGAGATTCACCCTCATAAATCCTTCTGATGTAAGGCCATTATCCCTGGAGCAGCCTCAGAAACCTCATGTCACCAATCAACTTGGGGACTCAGCTCAGAGAAAGATAAACTCTCTAGAGGGCATGAGGGTGGCTCCTAGGGGGTCTCAGGAAAAAGAGGTCATTGAAGGGTCAGAGTTGGTAATGTTTGGACTGGGTCTTGCACTATGCATCTAAGGAAGACAGGGTATAGTCTGAGAAGTAGATAAGGCCTTGTAAGCAGGGAGAGCAACCTGTATGTGGGAGCTCAAATTAAACATGTGGAGGAAGTGTGAAAGAAAATGACCATGGACTTAGGACAACCATTCTTTGTGATAGTGTTTGAACTCTTTGTCCTCTGGTGTCTGTTTCCTTTGCACTTTAATTTACTGTACATTGACCCATACTCACTACCCCATGTAGCTAAGCAGGCAGCTACTTTTTACCTCCTAGCTTTGGCTGAGAAGGCCAAGTTCTGTCCCACTTCCAGACCTTGGCCTTTGAGCACTTACTCTGAAGTGTCCTCCAGCCATCTCCAGCAGGCCAGTCACTCTCTTTGAGAATCATCTCAGGTATCACATTACCTCTGCCCAGCACATCTTGCCTGAGGTTCCTTAACATTCTAGCTCTCTGTGATCTTGGAGTGTTCAAACTGTGTGTGTGTGTGTGTGTGTGTGTGTGTGTGTGTGTGTGTGTGTGTGTGTGTATATTCACCTGTGTCTTTCCAGCTGTCTTCATCTGGAGCACAGAGACCACAAGTTTAGTTCCTCTCTCTGTTCCCAGTTGGCCAATGTGGCTAAGGACAGAGTATGTGCTTAGTGAACAATTGTTGGCTGATCTTTGAGAGCTGGCTCCTAAAAGGGCCTCACACACAGGGTTTGGCAGGGCTATTTTATGTGGGTGTGGCTAGCCTCGTGTTCTCAGAAGACCAGCATGCCAGCTGTCAGAGTGCATCTGAGGTTGCTTGCTGGGCTCAGCAAATGCAATGTGAAGGCCTGGCCAGGCGAGGCAGGCGCTGACCATGAACAATCCTCTGTGAAGTTCACTTGACTTTTTGGTGTGCATGTTCTATGCCTCTAGGTTCCTTGGCTGAGAGGCAGGAAAGCAGCTGACCCGTGTGGTAACTTAGGTCTACACACACACACACACACACACACACACACACACACATACATATACACACATACTTTGAACACTCTGAGATCACAGAGAGCCAGAGTGTTAAGCCTCAGGCAAGATGTGTGATAGCTGAGATTATTCTCAAGGAGAGTGAACTGGCTTGCTGGAGATGACTGGAAGACACTCAGTGCTACTACCTTGTTGCTGCTGGGGATAAAGATGGGTTGTTCAGATTGGGTCTCTGCCAGACTGCTGAGCTGTAGAGGGCACAAAGATAAACTGAGGACTCTGTTCCTCATTGGCCTTGTGATTACCTTTTGTGAGTACACTAAACAGTTCTAGGGGAAATAAGGAGTCCAACCCCTTCCTCTGTCCTCTAGGCATAGGATGTTCCATGTGCTTGAGGGCAGCAGCAGGAGAGTTGACCACTCTGGATGTTAACATAGTCCTGACTGGCAAGTGTTCAAGATAAGTTATTGCCAAGGATCTGGAGGTTAAGGGGCATGGTGATCTTCCTGACCTTTATACTATACAGTATAAGCAGCACAAACATTCCTGCTCCCTTGAAAAGAAGTAATGAGAAAAGCAAAGCCACAGCCACTTCCAAGCCTTATGCAAAAGCCTTACTCCGTACCTTCTTTCCTCATGTGTGACTTAGACTCTGAATGTCTTCATGGTGCTCTCTTGTCCTTGATGTTTGTCCTTCCACCACCCCTTCCTCTCATTCTCTCCTCAGCTTCTTAGCACAGCTAAAGCACCATGAAAAATGCAGGGAAGGCCCTCCTCAGCTTAGCCACCTATACCCTCCTAGTAAGTGAGCAAATGCCACTGAATCACCATCCCTACTTCCCAAACTGTTTAATCTGAGAAGAGGCAAAATGTTATCTTTTAGTTGCCCTTTTCAGCCTGGCAGTGATATAGGCTGCATAAGGAAGAGCAGCTTTTCAGTGACCAAGTTTTCACATCTCCCACCTCCACCTACTTCCCCTGTAGCAGAGTAGAACAAGCCAGTGTTTGCTGACATTTGGAATGTCATTGAATGATCATATACTCTTATTGAACTGTCAGCTTAAAGAGGACTTGAGGCCCAGCTCCCAGCTCCTTCTAGCAGGTCAAAGTTGTCACTGAGGAGCTAAATGAATACACACACAAATGTACACATACATGCATATGTGAATTAGTAATGTAGGTAGGCATATCCAAAATTGTGTCTAAGTACCCATACATGTTCTTATAGATATAAACTCATTCACATCATCACCTGCAGACATATTTGACAATATGAACCAACACAAATATATTTATACGTACATATTCATGAAGTGTAAAGGCACATGTACATACATAAACATTCACATTTTCAACAGTAAACAAATATTATTGAGTAGCCTTCTGTGGTAGACCTGGAGGTTTAGCAGAAAAGATAGAAGGTGGGGGAGATAGCATAATGGCTAGGCAAACAGACTGTGATGCCTGAGGCTCCAGTCTCCCACATTACTATAAGCCAGAGCGGAGGAATCCTTTAAAAAAAACAAGGCCTGGGTGGTGGTGCACCTGGTTGATGTCCATGTTGCAATGTGTAAGGATCTGGGTTTGAGCCCCTGGTCCCCACACATGAGGAAAGAAGGTACGGAGTAAGGCTTTTGCATAAGGCTTGGAAGTGGCTGTGGCTTTGCTTTTCTCATTACTTCTTTTCAAGGGAGCAGGAATGTTTGTGCTGTTTATACTGTATAGTATAAAGGTCAGGAAGATCACCATGCCCCTTAACCTCCAGATCCTTGGCAATAACTTATCTTGAACACTTGCCAGTCAGGACTATGTTAACATCCAGAGTGGTCAACTCTCCTGCTGCTGCCCTCAAGCACATGGAACATCCTATGCCTAGAGGACAGAGGAAGGGGTTGGACTCCTTATTTCTCCTAGAATTGTTTAGTGTACTCACAAAAGGTAATCACAAGGCCAATGAGGAACAGAGTCCTCAGTTTATCTTTGTGCCCTCTACAGCTCAGCAGTCTGGCAGAGACCCAATCTGAACAACCCACCTTTATCCCCAGCAGCAACAAGGTAGTAGCACTGAGTGTCTTCCAGTCAGTCATCTCCAGCAAGCCAGTTTACTCTCCTTGAGGAAAGCTATGTGAGTGATGAAGCAGTGTTGCAGGTGTCTCTCTGCCTCTCTCCCTATCACCCCCATCCTTCTCGAGTTCTGGCTTTCTGTTTCAGTAAATTAAATAAAGATAATTTAAAAATTAAAAAGAGAATAAGATAAAAATAGCATTGAATTCTCAAGTGTGATGTCCCGAGTCCAACCCCCTGCAGCAAATGTACCAGAGTGATATCTGGTTCTGTCAGTCTGACTGACTGACTGTCTCTGTCTATCTGTTTTCTTTATGAGTAAATAAGTAAAATCTTAAAAGAAAAAGAAATTAAAGGGGACCAGGTGGTAGTGCACCTAGTTGAGTATGTGTTCCCATGTGCAAGGACCTGGGTTTAAGCACCCAGTCCCCACCTGCAAGAGGAAAGCTATGTTAGTGGTGAATCAGTGCGATAGGTGCCTCTCTTCCTCTCTATCTCCCCTTCCCTTCTCAATTTCTCTGTGTCCTATCAAATAAATAAAAAATTAAAAAGATCTTAAATGATTTCAATTGTGCTATAGTACTAGCAATTCAGAACCCCAGAATTAGATAATTAGGGAACCTGATTTAGTGGGGTGGAGTCACAGACTGGTTTCCTGAGAAAGGTTATCTAAGCTGAGACCTGAGGATGAGTAGGAATTAGCTAAGCAGAGGAAGCAGCATACAGAGAGACCCTGAAGTGAGGAGAAACCTGCTAACATCATATAATTAGAATCTAAGTTACAGGAAGGCAGGGAATTGTGTGTTTTGATGACTGTTTTGTCTCTATTACTTTGAATAGTTCCTGGCATGCATTAGATGTTTAATTGCAATTTAGTGAATAAATGATCATCTGAAACATAGGGAATGTAGAGAAGGGGGGAGAGTGGGATGAGATGAAACTGCAGTGGGAAGCAGGAACTTTTAGGTCATATTTGGGATTTTCATCTTTATCCTCAGGGTAATGGGAAGCTGTTGAAGGCCCCTAAACATAGGCATGGTGTCATCTAGTTTGACATTTTGGAAAATCTCTCTGGCTGCAATGTAGAGTGAACTAAGAATGGAGTGAATAAATGAGAAGAGTCTAAGACAGAACACTGAGACATTTGATAGGGGAAAAGTCAGATATGGAGAAGGAGTGGTCACTAATAGTAATAATGCTAATTATCATTTGTTTATTTCATTTAAATAAATCATTTATTTATTTGCATTTTGTGTGCTAGACCTGTGTTGCCCAGTATAGTTGTCACTAGCCACCAGACCATTAGGAATGTCACTGGTATGACTGAAGAAAAAAAAAAAATTTATTTTTTCAGTAATTTGCTCTTTATTTTTAAAAAAGATTTATTACATTTCATAGGAGCTAGAAGGAGGAGGGAGGGAAGGAATGTCAGAGAAACCAAGCATTCCAGTACATGTGGCATGTGATGCTGAGAATTGAACCTGGAATTTCAGACATGAAATTTCTACACTTAATCTATTTTCCCAGCTGCACTTGCTCTTAATTAAAAAAGAAAAAAAATTGACAGAGAAAACAATACCACTCTAGCATATGCCAGCTCCAGGGATCAGACCTAGAGCTCCATGCATGCCAGACCTGTGCTCTGTCCCTGAACCACCTTCTAGCTGCAATAATTTGCTCTTTATTTTAAATTCTTTACTCCTGTTTTTATTTCCTTAGCTAATGTTTGGATGTTGAACTCGTTTTGTGCTTCGCCCTCTGGAGGACTTTTAGCTGGACTCTTGTCCTGGTTCGAGTCTCCATTATTTTTTCTTGTTGTTTTAACCATTTTATATAAGTTAACAGTTTTTTCAATCCCTGAGTTGGAGTTCAGTGGTGTAAAAGCCTTTTTTTTCCCCCTGTAGGCTATGGTAGCCTGAGGGCTTTTAAACTATCAATAGGCTTCTTGGCTTAATCAATGACTCCTGACCAAGAGATAAAGCAGGGTGTGGCAGAGATAATCCAGTGGTTATGCAAAGAGACTTTCACAGCCCTTCAGCTATGCCACCGAGGTATAGGTCTTCTCCTGAGTTTCCCGGTTAGATCTCTGTGCCCTGGTGTCCCTCCCTGTTGCTGCTCCAGATTCTGAGGGTAGTAGCAATGGAGACTCAGAGTTGTACTTGGTGAGTCTCTGGGGAGTCCTTTCCTCCCTTCAGCTGTCCCCTTGTTGGTGGAGCAGACTGAGGTGGTGTCTCCACTGACAGACTGTCGAACTGTTAGCAGTCACTTAATCTCTCCTTAGGCCCCTCTCTCCTCTCTGTCACCAGCCACGCGTGTTTGTACTCACGGGTGATTTACTGGGTTTCTGTGGTCATTCTAGTCCTGTCTTGTTTCGGTCCGGGTGGTCTCCTTTGGTATTCCTAGTTGATCCGGGAGAGGAGAGGAGAGGAGAGGAGAGGAGAGGAGAGGAGAGGAGAGGAGAGGAGAGGAGAGGAGAGGAGAGGAGAGGAGAGGAGAGGAGAGGAGAGGAGAGGAGAGAAAGCGATCTGCTGCTCGTAGCTCCGCCTCCGGAAGTCGAATCCAATTTGCTCTTTATTTTAATTAACTAGTTAATTAAAATATTTTATTTTTAAATTTAGAGAGGTACAGAGAGAGAGACTGGCTAGAGCACTGCTCAGCTATAGCTTATGGTGGTACTTCGGATTGAACCTGGAACCTTGGAGCCTCATGCATGAAAGTCTTTTACTTCATCACTATGCTGTCTCCCTCAGCTCCAATTAATTTATTTTTAATGAAATAGAAGGCCAAAAACTTTTGACAGCATGTTAGGGACAAGAGCCAAATTGGAAAGAGCTGGGAATTAAATGAGAAATAAGGAGGTAGATAAATTTAACCTTTTTTTTCTTTTAAATATGACTTTGAAGGAGGAGAGAGGACCAGGACCAAAGCTATAGTGGCCTAATAATGGGGTTGAGCAGATTTTAAGAGGGAGACATATATGCCCATATGTATGTGCAATTAGAGAAGAAAAGATTGAATATGTAGGACTGAGAGGCCTCTAAGCAGGTGAAGGAGATGGTTATTGACATTGGCTCTCCTCAGGAGGAAAGTTTCCACTTCCATTGTGATGGGGAAGGAGAAGAAGATGGATTCAGAAAGGGGCAAGCAGGCCTGTAGATTTGGGAATTGCTAGTTGAAACAGTTCCCATTTGATGGCTTTTAACTAATAGGGAAAGGCCAGGAAGTTTTGTAGATGGCAAAAATGGAATTCTATAGCTTTACTGAATAGAAATGTTTACTACTGGAAGAAGTATAGTTAAATTTCAAGGTGTATAGTAGAGGTACTCTGTTCTGTTTAATTAATTAGTTGGCTATTAATTAATTAATTCAGCACTAACCTGCCTGGCTGTGGGCATGCAGAAGGCAGACTTTTAAATTCATCCAGTAGGATTTTTCCCTGCAAGTGTTATGAAAGAAGGTGAGGGTGTTGTCAAGATAGTGGTTGCTAAGATGAACTACAGAATCTTAGCTAGCTATTGAGGGGAGAGAAGACAAAGGGGGAGGGGGCCATAAATCTGCAAAAAGTAACTAGGTCTCAATAAGATGAAGAACAGGTATATTGGTTGCATTTAGATAGAAGAATAAGATAGTAAGATTGGAAAGTAGTATGTCCACATTAGTGGTTTCAGAGATGGAGCAGTTCTAGGTGTTGACAGTTTCATAGCAGGTGTGCCCACCAGAGTGGGTAGCTAAGGTTGAGTAGAGAAGAATGTACCTGTAAATGAGGGGGAAGAAATTATAGTTCTGATGTAAGACCTCCATGAAGATGTGAGTCTGGATATACACATTCACACACAATACAAACCTTTGCTACTTACATGACATGTATTATATTCACTGCCTAGGCACAGATACATGCTTGGATACACATGCAGTTCATGTACATTCATACCAAGCTTTGCACATTTACTCACATACGCTCATAAACGGTCTGGAATGCCCTCTGATTTCAGGGTCTGTTTGGATGGGCTTTGGGGAAGCAGGCCACCAGCCTTAGGAGGATTCTGAGTTAGTGCTGGGAGATGGCTCAACCAGTCATGCTCAGAGATTGTAAGGAAGGGGAAGTCACCTAGATTTGAACAGGCATACTAGGGTGTGAAGGGTGCCATTCTACGTTTCCTCTGCCATCTGTGCTATAGCCCTGCTACAGGTCTGGATGCCATAAAAAGAGTGAGGGTAAAGCTGTTAAAGAGGAAGTATGGAGGAGGTGGAGTCCTTCTTGGGTCCTGCTAAGAAGCGTCTGTCTAACCCTCCCTCTTCTGGGAGGGGACAGCAGGAGAAACTGCTGAAGGGAGTGTTAGTGTCTGCGATTGAGCACGACTTTTTCTGACCTTGGAGCATTCAGAGTCCCAATCAGTGCAGTAATAAATTAAGGGCTTATGGAGGAATAAATTCTCGGTCTTAATGAAGTTCTTTGCTGGGGGCCATAGGCAGGTCAGCAGGTCGGGATGATACAGATTGGAGGCTCCAGTGAGTGGGCTGAGCGAGCTAGAAAGCCATCAGGATGGAAAGGATCTGTTATTCTGCAGATCAGACCACACACACATGTGAGGATAAGATTATTGATGGGCAGCCTGACAGGAGCTAGAACTTCATATAATTGTGGC
The DNA here is from genome assembly GCF_950295315.1 of Erinaceus europaeus. Classification (NCBI taxonomy): domain Eukaryota; kingdom Metazoa; phylum Chordata; class Mammalia; order Eulipotyphla; family Erinaceidae; genus Erinaceus; species Erinaceus europaeus. Next base: position 61,783,436 of record NC_080174.1, read on the forward strand.
TGCTTGGCTGCAGCTGTAGAGCCACTGGAGCTGTTCATTTGAGGTGGGGTGAGGTGGAAAACACAAAAGATAAAAACCAAAAGAGGTGTGACGATCGAAGGGCCCTGCAAGGTGTTTGTTTTATTTTATTTTGGCAGAAGGAGGGCTTGCGCCAAGACTTAGTGATCAGTACCAGATTAGGACTGTAGTCTAGGTATTTGGTATCATCTAAAGTGCAGGTGTTGTCTGCAGGGTGATGGACAGTTGTGACTGATGTCTTGGAGGGAACCAGCTCTGCAGCAAGGCAGATTAGGGACTCTTAACTGTTTGGGGGAAGAAACACAAGCACAGAGGACAGGACCCAGAGCTCCAGGTGTAAATGAAGAAGAACTGAGGAAATAGACACAGCACAAGAAGAGGGCACTTGGGAGAGCATCCCAGAGTGCTTACTGCTGCAATGTTGGGAGGAGCCAGTTTGGGGGCTGAACACTGCTGAATTGTAGAACTGAAACTAGAACCCGAGGCTCAGGGTTCCTCAACCTGAGGCCTTTCCCCATTCAACCCACCCTCTACAATGCCAGCTTGGGAGGTGTAGTCCAGCCTGCCCAGTTCAGAGGCAGTAGAAGGAACAGTGCTGTATTTGGAGCCAGGGGCAGCTGGAGCTGCAGAGAATGTATGTCTGCTTTCTTCTTATCTCCCTGCCCCCATGGGGTAGTACCCTGCCTGGGCTTTTCCTTTAAATATGTCTTACAGCTGTCTGAACTCTGAAATTTCTTTCACTCCTTCTCTTGCCTTGTTAACATGTGTTGCCTTTGGGGTAATCAGGGAAAAAATATTATGTCCTTTTACAATTACCGGGTTTTGGAATATTAAAATGTCTCGCTGCATCGGCACTGTTATTTTGATTGGTATTCTAACCTTTGACTAGCCCATAAAGCGCGCTGCTCCTGAAGCCAATATTGCAGGACTGAAATTTAATTCCGAAATGATTCCAGATAATAGGGAGACAGATAATATATGCATGAAGGATATTATGTTTGGACTAACTGCAGCAGGGCCAGGCTTGGGAGCTGAATAATAGCCCAGAGTGAGTTATAATCTATGGGACAGAAATGCCTTACTGTCAGGGCCAGGATAGGAACTCTTAAATCAAAGACATGGAAAAGGGTGTGATTGCAGTGTGTTTGCTTTGACAGGAAGAGCACTGGAGCCAAGTGGGTCCTAGGTATCGAAGACTATGGCCCATCCCATCCCTTGGTCAGAATATCTGAAGCCCAGGATGATCAAGCTCATTTCATCACCATCTTCCTATCTCTCACCCCTGTAATATTCTAGCCATATCAAACTTCTTGCTGTTCTCCCCATATATAAGACTACCTCACCTTCCTTTGTACATCTTATTCTGTTTTTCTTACACAGTCTTTCCACTTTTTTAGTGTATTGGTGAAACTCCTGCTTATTCTTCAAAACCCACTTTTTGAACCTGCCTCTGACATTCCCCCCCTTCAGAGAAATCCTTAATAACCACCTCTTTTATAGGCCTTTAATACTTCATATTGAGTATAGCACAGGTTTTATAGTTGTCTGCTTACTAGATTATGAGCTCTCTGAGGCTTACATGCTACCCATCTCTGTATTTCCAGTGCTCAACACTGGGCCTACTGCCTACTAGGTATCAAAAGCACTAACTGAATTCACACTGAAGATAGGACAACAGTAATAAACTCCAGAGTATAGAATCCTAATTCTCTCCCAGACATCTGAGTCAAATAGACTTAGAGAAGTTAAGTGTACTGTATGTACCTAAGGCCACAGAGCCAAAAAGAGGCAAAGCTAGGATTTGAACCCAGGTACCTACACTTTTTTTTTTTTCCCCCAGACCATGTATCTTAGGCAGATGTGCAGAGATGGAGTTGGAAGAAGGGTAGGAAAGATAGAGGCTTAGTTTTCTGACTCCTTTTCATAGCGCAGAAATTTAGTCTTCTTTATTGGAGATTGTACTGGTTCTTGGCCTCTGTGAGACTCAAGTCCTGGATGGCACTGTGCTTTCTGTTGCCACACAAAAGACACTCCTTTATTTTGAGTTTGTAGCAAAGATTAAGAAAATACTGTGAGAAAAGCACCCAGGTGATTTTGGAGAGCTCTTAAGGATACTTGGAGCTCTTATTATTGTCTGAAAACTTCCTGGATAGTACTTTTCCCCCTTTAGTATTCAGTGGGCCTTCTATTATGACTATATACTGGTAAAGTACATAATGAAGCAAGTTAGGTGAATGTCTTTGACTTTTAAATGGTTTTGCATTTTGTTAATTACAGTACTATTTCTATAAATCCAGACAAATGACATGACAATAAGTAAGATTTCCTCTTCACTTAATCTCTAGGCGATGATTGGGATATATACTGGCCCATGGGAAAATGACTCCATATAGGATAATGGAGATAATGGAGACTACTGGTGCAAGAGAGAACTTTGGAGCCAAATGAGTCTGGCTAAGACATCTGATACTGCTACCAAACTAGCTGTTTGATCTAGAGAAATTCCTTAACCTCTCTGAACCTAGAAAAGATGACAGATATCTGACACACAGAGCTTGGGCTCTGGCTTGATTTAATTTCAACTCTGCACTTACTACTTATGTGGCTTTAGGGAAATCACATGTTGTCTCTCAGCCTCACATCATCCTTTGTATAACAGGAAAACTAACACCCATTCCCTGAGTTGTGCATGAAGCAATAGCACTATACTTTTGCTCCTCCCTCTCCTAGCACAGACCACTAGAGGTGAGATGGCTAGGCTTCAAAGAATGGAGGAGAAAGGAGATAGGAGCTTAATGTAGACATTGAAGCTTGGAAAGGGATTTTCCCAGCAGTATTCAGTTGAGTGCCTGGGATGGGGAACCTTCTGCAGTTTCTGTTCTACCTTACCCACAGTCACACTAAGGAGGAGGGCCAGTCTTCTCATGCCCTCGATTCCAGCTGCCATCAGCATGCTGACTCTCTACTGTAGTTCAGAGTCGCATTCACCTTCAGACAGGTCTTGCCTCTGTCACCCACCTTGGTGTATGATCTTGAACAAATGACCTACCTTTCTAGAATCTTTCTCACTTATAGAAATAATACAGTAATATTTAAGAACAGATGCTGTTCTAAATGTTTTCTGTGAATTGACTTAATCATCTGTGAGGAAAATATTATTATTAGTCATCTTAAAGATGAAGAAATTTGAGGTACAGGGAGATAAAGTACTGTCCACAAGGTTCCGCACCTAGTGAGTGATGGAACAGGTGCTTGAATCTAGGTGTAGACTCCAGAGTTCATACTCTCAATTTACTTGCTCCATTGCATTTTTTTTTTAAGTTAGTAATCTGGTCCAGCCACATGTATGCCTTTTACCAATGAAAAAACAGAGAAAGTATGAGCAAACAAGTACAGTAAAGAGCCATTGCCCAATTGTCTAGTTTAGAACTGGCCTAGATTACCTTCTGAGAATGAGGCAAAGCTCTTAGAAACTGTTAGGCTTATGTCCATCGAGGGAAGGAGAGCAGAGGGGTCAGGGAAAGCTGTAAAGGATAGAGGCTCTCTGCCTTACAGCCATGGGCAGCGCAAGATTGGTATACCACAATATCCCATACGTATACTCATGGTAACGTAGGAGATTGCAGCCTGAGGAATCAGGCCATGTTTGTAAAGTTCCGAGACCAGTGTTGGTGTTCTGTGTGTGGCTGGCAGCTTGACACAACCTTAGCCAGGGAGTCAGCCTTGATCTGCTTCCACGGTGAATGTGGCCATCAGGGCAAAAGGAGCAGGTGAAGGTATTAACTCCAGGCTGCTGGGATGTTTTCCATCTCTGCAGCTACTGTGAGAGGACCTCTTCTCTGCAGCTGGCCCAGGGATCTGTCTCTGCCTCTCCATGACTGCTTCTCAGAGTCTGTGTCCTGTCAAGTGACTCAGACTCTCTGTCCTAGCCCCACTGTCAGCCTTCTCTTTCTCTTGTACTTGTCAGGAAGTGAATTCTGAGCTCACTGTGGAGCTTAGGTGAGTAGGGAGCTACCCTGGGTCTCATTGGGTAGCTGGATTTAAACTTGGACGTGCTGACTGCAGGGCCAACACTTTTAACCCACAGGCCAAATACCAATGCCTAGTATAACCTGGGATTGGATGTTATGTTGTGGGTTCTTCCTCTGTGAAGGATAACGAGCCACTTGAAGAAAGGGACAAAATCTACTTCTTGTGGGTTAAGCGCAGGTGGCACAAAGTGCAAGGACCAGCGTAAGGATTCTGGTTTGAGCACCTGGCTCCCTACCTGCAAGGGAGTTGCTTTACAGGTGGTGAAGTAGGTCTGCAGGTGTCTTTCTCTCCCCCTCTCTGTCTTCCCTTCCTCTCTCCATTTCTCTCTGTCCTATCCAACAATGACGGCATCAATAACAACAACAATCATAGCTACAACAGTAAAACAACAAGGACAACAAAAGAGAAAATAAATAAATATTTAAAAAATCTATTTCTCTGAACCCACAGAGCTAGGCAAGTGGAGGGGATCTCAAGGAAACATTTGGCTGTATAGATACTGTGAAATAACTGAGAACTTCAGTACTCATTGTTAAGTCTGAGGGAGCCAAGGGAGTCTCTAATAACTTTGCCTTCCCCTAGGTTAATTTATGTTTTTAGTTTTTTCCTTTTTGTCTTATTTTTGCTGCTCTGGACCCTGCAAAGTGAGGAAGGTTACAGAAAAGGACAAGAGGACTTTGAAGGCAACAGGCACAGCCCTGCCTTCCATCTATCTTCCACAGTATCCTGAAGGCCACGGTGGAAAGGCAGGCTCATTGACCACATTCTAGTTTTTAAACACAGGGATCTTGTACACACATGATTCCACTGCTCACAACTCTCCCTTCCCTCCCCTCCCCTCCCCTCCCCTCCCCTCCCCTCCCCTCCCCTCCCCTCCCCTCCCCTCCCCTCCCCTCCCCTTCCTTTCCTTTCCTTTTTATTTATTCCCTTTTGTTGCCCTTGTTGTTTTATTGTTGTAGTTATTGTTGTTGTTACTGATGTTGTCGTTGTTGTTGGATAGGTCAGAGAGAAATGGAGAGAGGAGGGGAAGACAGATGGGGGAGAGAAAGATAGACACCTGCAGACCTGCTTCACTGCTTGTGGGGGCTTGAACCAGGATCCTTACGCGTGTCCTGCGCTTAACTGACTGCACTACTGCCTGACTACTCCCCCTTCCTTTCTTTTTAATTACAGATAGAGAAAGAGAGGAAGAGAAAGAGATACTAGAGACACACAGCACCACTCCACCATTCTTGGAGCTCCCCCTCCACTACCCTTAACCTCCACCCCCCCCCGTGCTGTCTGTGGTGCTCCCATGTGATCCTGAGGCTCTAACCCAAGTCCTCACTCATGGTAAAGTGTGTACTCTCCCAGATGAGCTTTATCTTGGTCCCAGATTTGACATCTCTTTGTATTAATAACAGAGTGTCAATGAACTGAGCCTTGATTGGTGCCAGCCTCTGTGCTAGGTGATTTACATATGTTATTATGTTCTGTCTCCTAGCTACTCAGCAAGGAAGAAACAGTTGTCCCTATTTATAGGTGCTAAAATAGAGACTTAGGTTAAGAAACTTGCCCCACTTCACATGGCCAGGATATAAATTCAGATTCTTTCCTTACAGAGCTTCCTTCTTGTTATTTATCGCATACCAGGTACCATCTGAAGGCACTTTCTCTTATTTGACCTGGTTTGAGCTGGAGATTGGGGAGCATCACCAGCTATTACAAGTTGCATGGCTAATAAAAGTCAGTGACTGACTTCATACTGCAGATCTCGTGGGAGAGATATTTACTTACCTATTTATTGTGGAGCCAAGTCCTTGCTCATGTATGATTTTTACCACCCCTGGGCCACTTTTTCATATGTACATATTTTCTTTCTTTTTTTTTCTTTATTGGGGAATTAATGTTTTACATTCAACAGTAAGTACAATAGTTTGTACATGCATAACATTCCCCAGTTTCCCATATAACAATACAACCCCACCAGGTCCTCTGTCATCCTTCTTGGACCTGTATTCTCCCCACCTACCCACCCCAGAGTCTTTTACTTTGGTGCGATATGCCAATTCCATTTCAGGTTCTACTTGCGTTTTCTTTGCTGATCTTGTTTTTCAACTTCTGCCTGAGAGTGAGATCATCCCATATTCATCCTTCTGTTTCTGACTTAGTTCACTCAACATGAGTTTTTCAAGGTCCATCCAAGATCGGCTGAAAACGGTGAAGTCACCATTTTTTACAGCTGAGTAGTATTCCATTGTGTATATATACCACAACTTGCTCAGCCACTCATCTGTTGTTGGACATATTTTCATGGAGTGGGAGGCGGGGCAGGGCAGGGAGAGAGAGACCATAGCATCAGAGTTTCCTCTGATGCTGCTAAACTCCCATTCTTTCTGGGCCTCATACCTGGACTGTGTGCATGGCAAGGCTTGCACTCTACCTGGCAATCTCTCTCTCTCTCTCTCTGACCCCAGTGATGCCTATTTAATGGGAATCTGTGTGTGAGAAAATGTGCCCCTGTATACATGCATTCATATGTGTTTAGGGAAGTGTATCTCCTCTTGAAGAGGTTTGTATCTGTGTGTGCTCAGGTATGTGCTTGAGCCCACATATGGGAATATGGCTATCGAGTAGGCATGGAATCTGTGTATTCACCCCATGCACCTGAAAGTAAACAGATGAGGCTCTGTCTCTAGAAGACAAGAGTGCAAAAATTCCTGGACTCACCTTGAAGCTGGATGAGAAAGACAGAAGCTCTGGTGCTGGGTCACTTACCCTTCCTGAGACCTCATTTTCCTTATCTAATGAACCAGGGAGTGAGTTGAATGAAGTGATCTCTTCTACTCTTGTCATTCTGATATCATGATGATACTACAGATTTCCTCTTTTTGCTCTTAGCAAAAAGTGAGACAGACACAAGTAAAGTAAGGGAAATTCCTCTCTCACCTTCACCTACTTTGATCTCTAGCCTTGGGATTATTTTCCCATCCCATTGGAAAGAGTTGAAGGTTCAGGGAAGACAGGATATTGGTATCCGGTTGGGAGAGCTGGGGGCTCAGATGTTGAGTAAGAGTTTGGATAGCTGGTACTTGTCCCAGTGTGAGGTAACCTGGATGGGACATGAATGACTTTGATACTTTAGACTTATGTGTGAGAATATGGGATGAGAAACTTGTATCCCGACTTTTTTGGGGGATAGATATAATACAACACCCCCCCCCCAAAGAAACAAGAAAATACCCTAAATAGCCCAGGCCTGTCCTGTAAACTTTGAGCCCCTTTGTTGATTGTCTGGGCTGTCATGGAGTGATGGCCGAAAGACCAAGAAAAGTAACTAGACAGGGGCCAGGTGGTGCACCTGATTAAACGTACACAGTGTAATGCTCAAGGACCCAGGTTCAAGCCCCTGGTCCCCACCTGCAGGGGGAAAGCTTCATGAGTGGTGAAGCAGGTCTGCAGATATCTTTCTGTCTCTCTCTCTCTCCCTGTCTCCCCCGTCCTCTCAATTTCTCTCGGTCTCTATCCAATAATAAATAATTAAAAATTTAAAAAAACAAATTAGACTTGTGTACACATTTATATAGAACTTTCACTATTCAGACCTAGCTGTGAACTGATTTGCCCTACTTTCAAATCTCTTGGAAGAAGAGTGGTTTTAAGGTTGGGTGTTTTAATTTCCTCTGGTTGACTTCTCAAACTATCTGGCTGACTCCTCAAGAGAGGAGACCTTGACTGTCTCAATATTCACTTGGGACTATAGCAGGATTTTTGTCTTTTCTGTCCCATTAGTTCTCTGTCAGTTCCCTATAACTTCTGAATTCTACTGGCTGCTCTGCAGAGAAGAGACACACATTGCAGGGCACTCAGTGCTAGGGGAGACTTCCTCCTGTTGGTTGGACTGATGAAATTGAACATAGGTGGTTAGGGCATCTGTATTCACATCCAATCACCAGTCACTCACTGAAACCTGTGTGCCAGAGCATTTAGACTCAGTGATGAGCCAGGTCAAGTCTTCAACTGTACAGAATTCCCAGTCTAATGGGAAAAGTAGCAAGCAAGGTGTATGGATAAAATACAATGAAGTTAGTAAGTAGGGTGATAGGAGTATATATATATAGTATGATTTTATATATATATACACACATATAGGTGTATATGTATATTATCTGTATTGAGTTGGAGTTAGGAAACATCAGATTCATGTAGGCATGTCTGTGTTATCATTTATCTCCTGTTTGTGAGACTCAGTAATCTCAGAAACACCTGAATGAGCTAGCCTATGCTCACTAGACCTCTGATACTTCTTTAAGGGTCTGAAAGTGGGGCCCTCAAGAGACCCTAGGTTGCACTGCTTGGAAGAGGAGTGACTCTCCAGGAGAGATGAACTCCAGTCTCATGTTCAGCATGTGCTTGTGTGCAGGTGTGCTTGTGAGTTTACACAGGTAAGAGCCTAAGTGTGCATATGACCAGAGTGCCCTGTCCTCAGCACCATGACCAGGTCTGGGACTGGACTAGACACCTACTTGGCTGCAGGCAGGAGGACAGGCTGCAGGCAGATCCCAGGGCAGCCTGGAGGCCTCCCTAGTGGTGTATTTGCTGTGCCTAATTACCCGGCAGTTGTTTAACTATGCAAGCTGCATGCCTGCCTTTATTGCGCTGTGATTGCTGAGCTGCCTATGGGGAGTGTCATAAAAAGATATAAAATGCCCATTATCTGTCTGACGCCTTCCTCCTGGACTGTGGGTGTTTGTGTTTTATTTTATTTTTATGGCTTGAGGGAAGCTCAGCAGGAAAGGAAGGGAGGGAGGAGAGAAGGGAGGAGAGGTAGTACAGGGGTGGGGGGCTGGGAGACGGAAGTGCCCCTTCATTCTCTGCTCAGCCATGAACTGATGGCTCTCCCATCCAGAGAGGTAGGAGGGTCCCAGGTCAGGACAAGATGCTCAGGAAGTAAGGCTGAGACCTTCCCCTCTTAATCCTTCTGCAAGCCCTACAGCTTATGTTTCTACCTTACATATCTGTCAGCTTTCATGTAAGGTCACTGTTTAGGGTGCAGGGTTCTGAGAATGGGCTATGGGGAATGATCTCTCATAACCTTCAGTCCTTTAGTGGCTGTGATGATCTGGCTTGCTGCTGGCCTCCTAGAGGACCATGACTTGCTTTGGGACCAGTAGCACAGGCAACATCATCTGAAGCCCTCTCCACTACAGCCCCTCCCTTCTCTTCTAGCCACAGTGCTGTATTCAGGCCCATCTCATCAAGATTCAGTGGATCTTGGGGAAACTTCCTAGATCAGAAGGAAAGGAATTAATACAATTTAAGCACTTTCCCAGCCAAGCAGAACCTGTGCAAGGCACTGAGGCCAGAGATCAGAAGAGCTTATGCTATGTAACTAAAGTGCCAACTTCACAATAGGTGTTCAATAAATGTTTCTTAAGTAGGATTGAACTTGACATTCATTCAGTTTGTTTTTCTTCTTTTTATTACCTATTTAATATTGATTTACAAAATTACAAAATAACGTATAATTCCATACCATTCCTACCACCAGGGTTCTGAGTCTCCATTCCCTCCATTGGACACTGTTACAGTTCTCCCAAGGTCACAGATATGGGTTGACTATTATTTCTATTTCTATATATTTATATGTTTTTGTCCATTTTTTTCTATGGTCCTGCCTTCTGTTCCTCTCTAAGTCACACCTACCCGTTACTACTTCTGAACACTCATTCATTTTTCATCCAGTAAATGGCTGTTAGGGTACCTACCAAGTCAGGCACTCTGCCTAGCACTGGGGATAAAATAGTAGAGAAAAGCTGACAAAATTCCAGCTTTCATTGGTCATTAGAGTTTATTAGGAGAGGATTTAAGGATTGAAGCCATGGGTAACTGCTCCCTCCAAAACCATGTGCTCGAATTATGACCTGTTGTTTCCCCAGCCTGAACCATCAACTCTAGTCTGCCCTGTTAGGATTATCTATCTTCTATACTTGAAAGATCTTGATGTCTACTGAATGAAGTATAGACTTTCTAGCCTGTCCTTTTAGACTCTCAAAGTCTCCTTTCTAACTTCAGCAGGTCATCAAAGAAAGTCATTGTAAAATTGAGGGGGAAAAAAAAAGAAATTCTAGGCAATGGTGAAATAAATGTTATTAAGGGTGTGGTTTTGGTACATGTCATTTCCTTGAAGTTGGAGTTTCCAAGAACCTTCAAGGGTGTTAAGTGAGGAAATACTAGTTGTCAAGATAACCTTTATGGTCCACATTCAAACCATTATTCACATCTGCTTTATTTATCTGGAATACCTTTTCCTGCAGTCCTGCCTAGTGGTGCCTGCTGATCCTAAAACCTTAACTCCTTTCCATCCTATATGAAGGCTTTCAGTTTCCCTTTGGGAACATCCTTCATTTTCACAGACCTGTTTTCAGTGCCTCTAAATATTGAGGCACTATGCTGTCCAACCTTCTCTACCTAAGTCTAGAACATTTTTGTACCCCCCCCAAAAAAAAAACCTCTATGAGCAGTCCCTACTTTCTTCCAAATGTCCCACATATTTTTATGATTTTGTTTTATATCATTGTTTTCATTTTTCATAATTTGTTTTATGCCTTTACATTGATAAATTTGCTTGTTCTTGCAATTCTGGGAATTTCTTAACAGATATTTTGTGACTGACTTTCACTTAGCACAATTTCAAGGTCATCTGTTTTGTACTGTGAGCCAGTACTTCATTTATTTTCATTGCTAAATGATAGTCCAGCTTGTGGATATACCACATTTCATTTATCTCCTTATCCATTGATGGATATTTGGGTCATTCCCATTTTTTTGCCTGTTATGAATAATTCCATTATGAACACTCATGTACAGGTTCACTCTATTGTTTTTAAACACTTCTCTGTGTTTCCTAGTATATTGTTAGCTCCTGAAAGTAAGGCTCACTTCTATATAATGTATCCCCACTCCTTACCCCATGCTTAGCACTTAGTAAATGTCAGTGAATGAATATATGCATGCTTTCTAATTCTCTTTCCCTCTCAGGATATAATAGCAAATTGTTGGGATCTGTTTTAATCACACAACCCACTCTGTCCTGGGTATCTCTGTATACATATATCTGGTACCCATGCTGAAGCATAAGTTCATTCATCAGTGTCCTTGGCCCTTTCATTCTGCTGTTGGCTTCTTTAGTTAAATCTTTGCTCAGGAACAGCTGATGTGAAAAGATTTCCTGGGTTGCCCCCATAATGGCAGATATGGCCTCTGGCTATCCAAACACTTGAGGCAAGTATAGACTCTACCTCTCCACCTGCTTCCCTTTCCTGCTGAGACTCTGGGTCAGCCTCAGGGAAGGCTGAAGCTGTGGAAAGACTCTGCCTGGATTGTTAGGTGGGGTGGCAGCCTGCCTGACTTGAGCCCTATGTCACAGGTCCTGATGCCTGGCATCTGAGGAGGGGAAGCAGCCTGTACAGTCATTTCAGGCAGTAACCAGATCTGTGGGAGCAAAGGAATTTCTAGAACCAATAGTCTGAGAACTTAGCAAAACCAATATTTCTCTTTTCTCTGCACTCACTCACCCTAATAGTTTGAGCTCATAATTAGAATTGGGCTTTATTAGGCTAATTAGGAGGTAGGAATGATGGCAGAAGGGCATGTGGAGGTGCATTTGGGCGGTGGGCAGTAAATCTAGAGTTTTAATAGGTTTGCTCCATAATCAGGTGGTTGGGAAGGCTGACTGGATAACTGAGCCCTCTCCCTCCCTCCTGCTCCTGTCACTCCTTGAAGTGGCCTTCATACTTTGTTGTCCTTGTCCCTGCTACTGGCAGTGGCACTGGGATAAGGGGGCCTCAAGAAGGAGGGAGGAGACCCCACCCAGAGCTTCATTGCCTATGCACACACCGTCCAGCCTGGCGGCATGATTACCTTGCTGAGAAATCCGTCCAGGCGCAGGGCTGCTGATAGCAATCATTGATTAAGAGGGTAATTGTCCTGAAAATTCAGATTGATCAGAAGGCAGAAATGATAACTTGTGTAACTGTGTTTAAAGCCACGTCCTGTCAATAGAAGAGACTGAGATGTATCACGCCAAGAGGGGGGCAGAACGGATGGGTGTGTGCGGGCGGGCGCTGCCATCCTTCTCCCAGGGCTGAGCAGGATGTTTCTTGTCAGTAACCTGGACTATTGGAGATTCAATCACTTTTATCTCCCCCCTCTCTCTCAATCCAAATGCCTTTTCATATTAGGAAATTAGAATTGGCCCTGCTCATGCAAGATTTATTAGCTCTACTGAGCAGTCGCACCAAAGAGTAAATGATTTTGCATTGCTGGAGCTTTTTACACATTAGGACCCAACTTCTTCCCTGCTCTGTGCCACTGGCTGCCTGGAGGAGTGGATTCAACAACCAGGTACTCAGGGTGTGAGCTTGCAAAGTCTGGTTTGGGAGGAAAGCCTCACTCAGGTCTGGCTTCTTATAGGGTTTGGGTGAACATCCCAGAGTTGGATGTCCTGATGGAGGTCCTCTGAGTGTGTGTTGTGATAGGGACTGACGATAAAGGCAGAGAGACTCCTCCCTCCCCTCCCCTGTGCCTTCTCTCCCCAAAGCCTGGGACTGTTCTGTCAGGGGTGGGCCTACAAAGGCTGGTACATCTTTCTGAGCCCCTGGGGAAGCTGTCTAGGACATTGTCTGGGTGTTTAGAATGTGAAAACTGCTTAGAGCAAGTTTAAGGCTGTCTGGATCTGCTGGCTACTTGTGTCTAGGGGACTTCAGGGTTGACTCTGGTTGAGGCTTTGTGATCTGCCAGCAATGCAAGCTCTTGGGGAAGGGAGGGCCTAGCATCCAGGCTTCACTATAGCCTTCGACTCAGAGACAGTGCAGGCATATATAACTAGCTATACCTGGCTTGCCTTGAGAGCCAGGAAATCGCTAGGCTGTTTTGGTTGTGAAGAGAACCATTCTCCTGCTCTGAGAGTGCCCTCCCTTCTTACCCTTTGTCTTTAGTCTTCCATGTCTTTGGGTCACATGGCCCCACAGACAAATGCCAGTCATTATCATTGGTTCACCCTTCTTCTTGCAGGTATTTGATCCTAGAAACTTGAGAGAGCAGATCAGAGTACTTCTCACATGGGGCAAGGGGAAGTTTAATGGAACTTCTGATTTTTTGTGGAAGGGATATGATCCCAAGAACTAGCCTCTCCCTACTTTACTCTTTTACTTGACCCTCTGAGTTCTCCTTTGCTCTGATGCTCAAGTTATTTCCCCCCAAGTTAAGATATAGCTGGTACATCATTAATGCCAGAGGTACAGAGTTGGGCTGGAAGTGATGGGTCTCCAGGAGTAAGTGTTGAATGTAGATGGCAGCCATTTTGATTGAGAAGCTGGGCTGTTTTCAGACAGGAGGAGGCTTTTGGTGGGGGGGAGAGAATTTGCCAAATGTCTGAATGATGTTTCCTAGTTGGAACCTGCCTTGGGTCAGATCTATAGGCCATCAGCTTTTTGACTGTGGGTCTGCTTCAGGTCTTTCTTTTCCATCAGCAGATTCTGCCCTTGGAGAAACCTTGACTTTCATGGTAGTCTCCCCTCACTGAACTGATCAGGAAGGGCAGGCCTTTCTTCTGCACATACGTGCCACCCTCCCTCCCCCTTCCACCTTCTAGATGGACACCTACCAAGAAGGGTATATTGAAGACTACAGCAATCTGGGAGCTTGATGCAGCCCCACTGTCCCCTACTATAGTGGATTATGAAAGGAACAAGTGTATGGGGCCCTGTGAGCTTCTGCCTCTGCCTCTGAGCTAGGCCTGCTGCTGCCTAGAAATACTTTGTAATTCAGAGATAAGACTGAGTAATGTTTGGCTTAGTCAAATGCCACAAGCAGCTTGGACCTAAAAACATAGTACTCAGAGGACAGATTTTCAAGGATCTAGGGGAGACAAGAGGGCCACTAATGATAGAAATAAACTTTATAAATAATGTTACCTTCTAGAGCCCAGAAGAGAGGGTGCCTGTGAGAGTTCAGGCAGGCATCCAGAGAGGGGATGAACTGAAGTTGTGGGAGTGCACCATGGAAGAAGTGTGAGTGAGCATCTAGGAGAAAGAATAAGAAGTGGGGCTAGAACTAGGGCACAGCAAGTTTTATTTTTCCTGGGCACACCTCTTTTTAACCTGTGAAATACTAGCTGGGCTAGCTGGGCAGCTGAGGAACTAGGGGTCTTGGATTAGACCAGCTGGGAGCTGAGTATGGAAAGATTTGTGGTATAGAGCCATAGAGAATGGACTCCAAGCATTCCCTCTGCTCCACTCTCTTTCCCATCATGCCTAAAGAGCCTAGAGAAGGGGTCAGGGATCCCCACTAAGAGAACAATCAGGGGAATCTTCTAGACAGCTTGCTCCACCCTTGCTAAACCCACCAGCTCTGTCTTGAGCTGAGCTCTAGCCCTGATGCCAGGGGGTGGGCTCGTTCCCATGGGCCCCGTAGGGAGGCCTGAAGAAGACCTGGAAGCCCAGAGACTTATTTTCACTGGAATTTGACCTAAAGCAGGATTGGAAGGAAAGAAAAGAAACTGAACAAAAGTGCAGGCAGGAAGGAGCTGTTAACGAGCCTTTCTTTCTCTTTGGGGACAGAGCAGAGCGCATAGCGGGGCGCGGCGCCTGCTCTCCTCAGCCTCTCTCTAAGGTAGCTGCAGTCTCTGGCTGCTCCTGTCTTGCTCGCTCTCCTTTTTCCCCTCTCTTCTTTCTCGGCTCTCTCTATTATGGGGACTTGCTCCAGCTCTTTCTCTCTCTTCTGTCTCTCCTTTTGTTCTCTCTTTGTCTATTTATCACACTGTGAAGGTTGAAAGAGATGTTATTAATCTGGGAGAATGAAGGCAGGATTAGTGGTATGAATCGGATTTTGAGAGGTGTAATGATAGAAAGACTCGCTCGGCTGGCGGCCTGCGTGAGCTTGATAAATGGGGAGCACTCCAGACTGACTTGTGCCTTCCTCCGCGCGGTGCGCCCTGCCTGCTGGGGCGTGCCGCGCTCTCAGATCTGCCAGCCGGCCCACCCCGCTTGTACCTGAACCGGAGCAAAAAGCCAAGGGTAAAGCAGACACAAATATCTCCCATCGCACTTGGAGACATCATTGCTTGTAGCACCCTCTTCAAGTGGAGGCCTGTTGAGTTCTCAGAGGACTGGGCAGTTGAGAGTGGGGGCCCAGACTTCTGCCTGCTTCTGGGGCCTTTGAGTATAGAGCTTCCTGCCTCCTCCTTGAAATGGATTTCAGGGGTCAGGCAGTGAGAAGACAGTCCTTACACCAATCAAATAAGAGGACCAGACCATATGTAATGTGTAATTAGGCAGAGTGCTTTTGGGAGAACACAGGCTGGTCTGTGGAAGTCAGGAAGCGACACGGGTGAGAAATTAGGAAGGGCTTGCTGAAGGTGCTATCCTAGTAGACAGGGTGGATTAGGAGAGGCTAGAGGAAGGTTAGTGTTGGAGTAGGTGGATGAGCATAAGCAGAGAAATAAGCCTGTTGTCTGTGGAATATTGGAGAGCCTCAGATCTGCTGGATGTTGGGTGGAACCTGTGAAACCAAGTAATTAAGCCTCTCTACACAGAAGAGGAGACAGGCTTGGCAGCTAGGTGATTTTTTTTTTCTGACTGGACAACACTCAGCTTTGGTTATTGGTGGTGCCAGGAATAGAACCTGGAACCTCTCACATGCAAGTACTGTGTTACTATTGAACTATCTCCCCAGCCCTATACCTTGTTCTAGAGATGTCCTCCTGTTCATCATCCTAAAACCATGTGGTGAGACTTACTTTCTTCTTCTCTGACTTTGGTCACATTCTTTCAGTCTTTACCTTTGCAACAGGAAGACACACGTTCCTTCTCTTGGTCTCCAGCCTTCTCTCAGTAGCCATATGGCTAAAGGCTTTCCATATACTCCTGTCCACAGCCTAGTCTGCAGGCTATGTGAAGAACACTTTCATTGAGCAGAGGACCTGGAGGCAGTTTACCCCATTTTGGGCTTCAGATGCCTCCAGACTGAGCACTTTCTTCTCTGAAGTTCTTTACAAAGAATACATGAGCAGTGATTGGTTATCCAATAGTATGTTGCTTCTGTTTCTCTACAAATTTTTCTGAGTTTCTTTGAGGGCACAGTCTAGATATGGTTCAGCTGAGCTGCCGGAGTCAGACAGGCCATCAGTAAATATGTGAATCTTTCAAGAATAAGCTCAGCTGCTTGGGTGGTGTCTTTATCTCCTTAAAATAGATAGAAAATGGTCTTAGTTATTTCTAGTTTTTCCCAGGGCTGGCTACCCTTAAGACCAGGAAAGGGGTTAGTATACAAAGGAACTAACATTTGACATAGGAAGAGCACTATAAATCACAGAGCATAACAGCAATAGACCCTTGGGTTACTTCACATTGCCTGAAGAAGTAGTGTGGAACCCTTACTGTAGCTTTCAAGGCCCTGCATGTCCTGGCATCTGCATTAGCCACACCACATGCTTGTTTTTGGTGTTTTAAGGACACTGTCCTTGATATGAGACTATCTAGATGCTGGGTTAAGTTTATAGCGTGTTGCACCCTCTTACCTACTACCAACAGTTTCCCCCTTCAGCTAGTCTCTGCTTTTACCTGTTCTGATGGAAACAGTTCCCAGCCAGGTCAGGTTCCTCTCTTCCACCCTATCATAGCAGCTGCATTTCTTCTTTGAAGCCTTTTTTTTTTAAAATTTCTTTAATCTTTTTATTTATTGGATAGAGACAGCTGGAATTTGAGAGGGAAGGGGGAAGGTAGAGAGGGAGACAGATAGAGACATCTGCAGCCCTGCTTCACCACTTGCAAAGCTTTCCTCTTGCAGGTGGGAACTGGGGGCTCAAACCTGGGTCCTTGAACGTTGTAACACATGCACTCAACCAGGTGCACCACCACCTGGTCCCTCTTTGAATCCTTACTATAGCTATAACTTCGTGATTGTGTTGCTGTTTAACATTTGCTTTCTCCAGTAGACTATAAGCTCTCTAAGCACAGTACTGTGCCTTTATACTACATGCTATCATCTAGACTGTCACATTATAGGCTCTCTATAAATGTTTGCTATGAATGGGCCTTTACTTTCCTATCATAATCACACCTGGGTGCATTGAAAGTGGAAGTGACATCACAGGTGGTGAAGCAGGTCTGCAGGTGTCTTTCTCTCCCCCTCTCTGCCTTCTCCTCCTCTCTCCATTTCTCTCTGTCCTATCTAACAACGACTACATCAATAACTACAAAGAAATCAAGAACAACAAAAGGGAACATAAATAAATAAACATTAAAAAAATTTTAAAAGTGGAGGTGGCAAGGGCAGGTGCAGAGGCTAGGGTGGTAGGTACACTCTGAGAGGAGTGTGCCTTATCTCTGAGTGGGTCTTATCTCTGGAAGTTCTAGCCTTCCCATCTCTCAGCCTTTCACCACCACCACAACCCCCCCCCCCAGCATCAAAGAGGAGAAGGCCCTTCTCTGATGCTAAAGGCTTTTATTCTCTTCCTAGGTGGTCTTAGCCACTCTGAGTTTCATGTACCACCCACATGCTTCCTCATCTCAGCTCAGACCACTGAACTAATCCCTGTACCTATAAGCCCACCTTGGATGTCCCACTGAAGACCATCTTGATGCTTCTCAGTGATTTTCCTCCAGGTCTGATATGGGCTACATCTTCAGGGCTCTTATAGCATCTCAGCCCTTCACCACATGTGAATTTACATGTCTCTCCTAGCTTGGAAGCTCCTTGAAGTTAGTAATCTAGTCTGCTTGATCTGTCTCCAGCACTTTGTGCAGAACTTGGCATATAGTAGTTGCTTGATTAGTTATATGGTACATGAATAAGCTAGTGAAGAGTCAGGGAGGTCTGGTCTGATGGTTTTGAAGATGCTTTTCATTCTTCTCAGAAAGAAAGTAAAGGTGCATGTGCTGTGTGCAAGTGTACACATACCATCTTGTGTGAGGGCTGGGTGGTGGTGGTATTGCAAGCTTGGTAAAGGATTATATTTTAATTTGGAAAGCACTTTAGAAACTTAAAGTGCTTTGCCTGAGTTCTGACTGCTATTAGTGTCTCCTTTTTATTAGGAAAAAGGACATGATTTTTCTCTTTTATCTTCAGGCTTGTCCAACTTCTGAGAGTCAAACTTAGCAAAATGCCTACCCCTCACCGAGGACTAGTTACATGCCAACTTCAAAGCTTTGGACTTGAAACGCAGAATTCTGGTTTGCAGACCAGTTCTGACACCCCTGAGGTGATTAGCCCTAACAGCTCAGTATTGGGAAGGGGATGGGAGAGACAGGGTCACTTGACATAGTTCTAACTGTAGTCCTGGGGCCTTCCTCTCTCCAGGTAGACCTGGGTGATGGAGAACACAAGAACTTGGATTTTTTTTTCCTGGAGGGGGTAAAGGGCCTACGATAACAACCATACTGGTTATCCAAAAACTATTTGTCATATAATAAGAAGGACCATATTTCAGAGAGGACTGAGGATGAATAACTGAGAAGAATTGGGTTTGTTCAGCTGAGGGATGATAGGACCAAAAACAGTGGCATCACAACTGCTGGACCTGCTTGTTAAGAGGTGCCTCCAAAGGGACTATGTCTGAGGAAGAGAGTCTGTATCAGTAGCAGGAGGAATCTGTCCTGTAGACAGGGAGACAGGAACTTGCTATATCCCTTATGAACACCCCTGGGTTCATGCTGGTTTGAAAGAAAGGTAACGCCCCTCACCATGAAGATACTTCCTTGCTTCAGTGGCAGAAGGTGTGGAAGGCCCAGCTGAGCCGTATCTCTGTGCAGTCTCTGTTCCAGGCTCTTCCTGAGAGTTCACAAGCCCAGCAGCATCCTGCTCTCAATCATGCCTCCCTCTGCCAGCCCTGGATGCTGAAGGCTGGGCCTAACAAAGGCTGATGCACTGGGAGGTGGAGGCATTGGTCCAACTTGCTAGTGTCCTTCAGTCTCCATCTCCTAGTAGGGTTCTCATTTGGGGGAGCTAGGGTAGTGGTGGGGGGGAGTACATTGAGCCTTCTGCCTTAACTGAATTTCCATACCTCCCGTTGTTAATTATAGAGATGTAATAATGCGATTAGTGCACGATTAAAAAAAATCCCTGATATGATTACCATGGATTTAATATCACATGATATATCATTATATCGTTATGCAGTGACAGATGTAATTGAAATACACTTATTGGAGCCGGGGGTGGTATTTCATTCAATCCCTAGCACCCCAGGGAGAAAAAGGCTGACTAAAAAGAAGCAATGGGAGAGGAAATTGTAATGAAAACAAAGAAAACTCACAATGTAGCTCTCACCGTGGGCAGCTGCCTTAGATCGACCTGCTGCCTTCAACTTTGTGACCTCAAGTGTGGCACCCCAGACAGACCACCCTCATTTGTCAGTGAGGCAGCATGGCTCTGGGGCTCTTTATCTGGCTCTTGCCCCAGAAATCTCATTGTCCCCAAGTCCACCTCTGACTCAGCAATGAAGCAAGATTCTAGGAACATGAGAGCAACTGCACCACCTAGAATTAATTGTCCTCTATATGTTTTGACCCTCGACTTGTGGTGCTGCTGCCATGCCTTTGCTGAGGTGGTGGTCTAGTGCACAAGAGTCAACTGTTTGTGGTAGGCAGTGAGCAGGAAGGTTAAGCATACAGGGATGTGTTCTGTTGATGTATAGAATGAAGCACCTCTGAACCCCTGCAGTATGCTGATAACTAAGGTGTACTTTAACATAAATCTACCAACTAGTGATAGAGAAGATGTGTTTGTGTCTATTCTTCCGTTGCTAAAGTCTCTAGCCTCTGTTGGACCCCAGCAGTCGAGTGGGGCTACCCATAAAACCAAAGAGTTCAGAAAAAAAGAAAGGGGACAAGATTAGTCTCTCCTCCTTTCTTAATACAGTGGATGGACTTTCCTTTCTAAGTGTGAATATTGGGGGCTTGCTGTTCTGCTGGACAAAACAGCTATAGTTCCTGAAGGACACAGATAAGATTGGAAGAAGTGGTAGTTCTCAACCAGGCTTTGCTTCTCATCAGAATTAGACACAGAGATATCTATTTTTCCCTTCCTTCAATGAAGCCCATCTGAAAGACAACAGATAGAACCCCTACCCTTAAAAATCACTCAACATAGGGCTGGCGAAAGAGCTGCTTTGCCATATGTGCAGCCCTGGATTGAGCCTGGCCTCTACCATACTGAATGAAGCTTAGGTTCTGTGGTGTGTCTATCTCTCTTTCTCTGTTTCTAAAAATATCTCTCAGCATCACACAGCTGTAAAAAATGGTGAAATAAGCAGGAGGAGGGGGGCTGGGTGGTAGTGCGTCGCTTAAGCGTACATGGCACGATGTGTAGGGACTGGCATAAGGATCCCGGTTCCAGCTCTTCACCTGCAGGGGGGTCACTCACAGGTGGTGAAGCAGGTCTACAGGTGTCTATCTTTCTCTCCCCCTCTCTGTCTTCCCCTTCTCTCTTGATTTCTCTGTCCTATCCAACAACGACAACAATAAAAACAATAAAAACAATGATAAACAGCAAAGGCAACAAAAGAGAAAAAAATAGCTTCCAGGAGCAGTGGATTCATAGTGGAGGCACCGAATCCCAGCGATAACCCTAGAGGCAAAGAAAAAAAAAAAAGAGCAAGAGAATAATTATCACGTGATTTCATTCATATTGAGACCTAAGAAACAAAGCAAGCAAGGGACAATACAGGGTGAATCCTCAAAGAAGTGTGGTATGTTGTAGCAGATCCAGAGACTTCAAAGGGGTCAGGGATGAATGTTAGGGGATGCTGGTGACCTAAAGCCCTCTGGTGGAATAGGGTATTGGTTTTGGTGAAGGGTGAGATGTACTGACACCTATCTTGGGGAAATATGGGAATGTATCCATATGACAATAATCCTATAAGTCAACATCCCCTCAATAAAATGATGCCAAAGTTGAGGAAGAAACGACTCTCTCACCATCATGGGATAACATATTTGTAAGTAAATCTAAAGTTTCAGCAGTTGTTCCACATATGGATGGATTTAAAGAAAGCATGAATCAGGCAAGATTTTAAAAGGCACTTTTGAACTGTATGCCTATTGAATTTTATTGTTCAATAGGACAGAGAGTGGAAGAAGTTGGAGAGTATTTTAGTAGACTGAAGGAATTACTTGAAAAAAGTCTTCAGATACGTAACACAGCAATTTCAAGACGTGGTGGACAGTAAGACAGAAGAAGGAAGCAAGGTTAACACATTTTCCCATCCCATCCCACTCTCCCCCCCATTTCTGGTAGACCAAGTTTTCTCTGGACCTTGGAACCCAAGAGAAGGACCACTTCAGAGGAAGTGAGTTTAGCATATTGAGAATGAAGAGCCCAAGTGAAATTCAGGTGGAAGTTTCAGGTACACAGTATAGTATATATGTTTGACAGTCCAGTCATAACAAAAAATATTGATCTGGAAGTTGGAGAGTGTTGGGAAATTGTGAGGAGTCTCACAAAGCACCCTGCATTGGCCTATCTACATAATCATTGTTTTGCCTGAAAGATCCCCATCCATTCCATTCCTTTGATCTATCTTCTTTCTACCCTGAAGACCCTCCTGCCTCCAGGGTAGTATTAATTCCACCAGTTAAAACCCTCGCAACGGTTGCTAAGGGAGTTCCTGCCTTTCTCTGCCCCCTTCCTAGCCATTTCCATTTCCAACTCCCCACTTCCAGGTCTGTCTTTTAAAAGCCGTGGCTCTCTGATCAGTAAAGACATTGCATTGTCTCGCCACGTGTTTGGTTCCTGAGTCATCTCCCTTGCGTTGCTGAGTGAATAGCAGCCTAGGCTGGCTCCGGTCGAGTTCTCTCCAACCCAGAGAGTACAAGTACGTGCCCGGGGAAGAGGCACGCCCACGCTAGCCTGGCAGGAGAGGTCAAAGACAAGGGAGGTGAAGAAATATACTCAAGAATCATGGCAGAGGGTAGACAAAATCAGGAAGAGTGTGTGTGAGCACATATAGAGGATGATCAAATGTGGAAGAGAGTATGCAGGAGGTAGTGAGGAAAACATCAGAGAGAGAGAAAAACTCAAAAAGTACAATGTTGAGAAAACCAAAGGAGAAGAGTTTCAAAGATGAAGCAGATAGCAGAGTGGTGAAAACAGCAAGAAGCTGAAATTATCCATAGATGTGGGCAGTGTGGTGAGAATTGTTGGTTTCAGCAGGAACCTACAGGAATGCAGTTGAAAGAATTCTATTCAGCAGCTTTTACTGTCTTTGCAAAAGTAGGGGAGTGAAATTGTTATATACTATTAAAAATTGCTAAGATCTTGAATCTGTAGTGGCCACTTCAATACATGAGTGAATTTTTTCCTGCATCACTTAGCTCAATGTATAGAGAAGGAGAGTGGGAGTTGTAGGAATTTTTCAGGGAAAATCCTAGATAAGTGGGCAGAGGTATTGAAGATTGAAGAATGGGTGGTTGAAGTGATAACATCTGAAGGATCCAGGTTCCGTAGAAAAGGAATTAAGGTCAGAATACGATGGGCATACCGGGGAAAGGGAGAAACAGTAGAAGGAGAGAAGGTACAAAATCTAGAAGGATATAGAATCTGAAGTCAGAGTGGATGCTGTCATTTTTAATATTTCAAGGGGAAAGCAATTCCAATTGATCACCTGTTCCGGGGTGTTGCTGGCCAAGCTAGGTAGACAAAATGATCGTTAAGAGCACAGTAAGTGGAGAAATTGAAAGGCAAAGGTGTGGGTAGGCTATCCCATAGATGCCAGAGTTGTGATGGTTAGGAATGAAGTCTTAGAGGGAGACTTCCAGAATAGTCTGGAAGCATCAAGAAAGAAGTTAAAGGTATTGGCATTAATATATCCAGAAGTTAGTAGGTATTAGCTTTCCAAGTTACTGTTGCTGCGTAACCAGTCATCACATAATGAAGTGACTTAAGACAATAACTTTTTATTATTTCTCATGCTTTTGTTCTAATCAATAATTGAAGGACTAAATTCTGCCTCAGGCTCTCCCATGCATTTATGGTTGGTGACTGGAGCTGGCATAGAACATGATTAGAGAAACCAGAGAGTGGCTAGGCTGCTTGTTTTCCTCACCTAGTCATATGGCTTCTCTGGGTGGTCTCTGCATGAGCTAGCTTGGGCTTTCTTACCAGACCAGCCTGACAGGCCAGCTTAGAGCTCCAAGACAGCTATTCTAATGAATGAGAACACACACCAGCATTACTGTGTTGGCTGAAGTAGTTACTCAGATCTACTGTTTCAAAGAGAGAGGACACAGACTCTTCCTCTTGATTATTATAGGTATATCAAAGTCACACTGTAAGAAGAGAATGCTCGATGGGAGATAGTGTTTCAGCTGTCACTGGAAAATACATTCTGCCACAAGTGGTATTAGATTGAACCCAGAAGAAGGGGAGAGAGCTGTATTCTTTGCCCCCTCCCCTTTTTCCAGAGCACTGCTCAGCTTTGGTTTATGGTGGTACGGGGGGTTGAACCTGGGACTTTGGAGCCTCAGGAACGAGAGTCTCTCTGCATAGCCATTATGCTGTCTACCCCCTGCCCAAGAGCAGCATTCTCAAAGACTGTATTGTTTGATCATGAAGAACTTCTGGAGGTGGCAGTAGGAATGAGTATTCCTGAGTGGCTTCAGATGTACATGGGGAAAAGAACTGTCATCCTATTTTGGAGTACAGGAGACCAAAGCTCAAAGAAATTTGACAGTTGATCCAGAGTTAAAGTGCGAATAACTTCGAAACTGGGAACAACCCCAGGTTTGTCTGATTCTCGGTCTTGGACACACTACCTTTATATGAGGCATAGGCTATAGGTTATGCCATCTTCTGGCTTATCTGTGACCCAGTACTTCAGGTTTACCTGTTGGCCAGTAGAAAAAAGGTGAGGTAGTATTAACAGTTATGTCTGTCAGACTTATCTTTTATTAGAGTGCCATTTTTCCAGCTTTGTCAGTTGGGTATTTGTGAGAATGGCAGGTGATTTGATTTGATTTCTCATCTTGGGAAGTGGTTCACCAACCTTAGACCTGCAAAGTCACAAGTTACCTGAAGACTTGCCCTTCTTCCACCTCATGGAGAGGCTGGAAGAATGCCAGCCTGTTCAGTAGCTCTGATTTTCCTGGGAGTTTGCAAAGCAGTCTATGCTTCTGTCTACAATCTGAGTTGGGTTCTAGCTGCAACCACAACACTGCAATCCCGCTCTTGGGACCCTGGTAGGTAGTGAATGGGTGGGCACAGACACCCTTGCAGCTGTCGATGCCTCTTCTTTCCTCTTTGAAAGATCTGATGCTGCTGCCGATGAGGGCTACTTCATCTATTAAACCCAATACACTTGTCGCAGCTGCTAAGCCCCCGTAAGCCGCCGGGTGCCGTGTTTGTGATGGGACTGACAGTGCATGGAGGAGGCTGATTATACACGATTCCATTTCTCGGGCCCAGCAATGTAATTTCACAGGGCGATCAGCGTTTGCATGTAATAGCAGGCTATGCTGAGGTGTCAGAATATTAAAGGCGCTAATGGCAAAGCTCCCTGTTACACAGGGGGCCACCCGCCGCGCCTACAGCAGGGCTGCACGGCAGGCCCGTCGCAGATGGCTGGCCACTAAGCTAATGGGGCAGCAGCCAAGGCGGGCAGAGCCGAGAGAGGGGAGAGCCAGCCGGGAGCAGCTCGGCACCTGCTTCCCTGTGCATGGAAATTACAGCCGCCCAGGGGAAGGGAAGTGTGTGTGCATGCCTGCCTGGCCCGGGGCTGGGGCCAGGCTAGTTTGGTAGGGCCCGCTTTGCTCATGCCAACTCCACCTGCCCCGGATAGACACAGGAGCTCCCCAGTCTTCTGTGCTCTATACCCCATCCGGAACCATGGTGGTTAGGAGAGATGAAGTGGGAGAAGTAGCACCCAGAGCATTTGGAACCAGCATGGCAAGGGGGCTCAAACACAGCCTTGGCAATAGCTCTTACAGCAAATCCCTGCCTGACTGTGAGCAAGGTCAGAGAGCTTCTGGATCCCTTGCCCTTGCATCTCACAGACTGGCAGGAGGGAGAGGGGGCAGACATAGAAGCAGGTGGGAGGAAAGGGGTGAATGATAGTGGACCCCTTGTCTGACACCCTTGTTGCTGTTAGGGAGGCAGCACCTCAACATATGGCTCCTTTCATTCTTGTTGGCTGCCCCAGCCACACCCAAGCCCTTGCCTATAATCTAAATCAGCTCCTGCCATTGTCCTTTGTCCTTGCTGTGTCTCCACCCTGGATTGTCTTCAAGCCCTCCAGTACCACATTCTCTAGGAAGCTTATCCAGCTGCCTCCAACCCTGCAGGGCTTGTTTGTCTCTATTGTCCCTGTGGGCAACCCAAGGTCTCTCCCTCTCTCTCTCTCTCTCTCTCTCTCTCTCTCTCATGCATGCACACGCACATGCACACACAAACACAAACACACCCACCTCTGATCTTCCTGCTATGGTGACTCCCTGGGTGTTCCCAACCTGGAATCCTCAAATTTCCTGTCAGAATATCTGATCCATAACCCATGTCACCTTGCCCTGAACTGAGCTTCTGGGAAGTCTCTACCAAGATTCAAAGATGGATTCAGCTTCTCAAGTGAGTGGAGAATGGGCCAGGCAATCTGAGAGAAAGCTTCATGCCCTATGTGGGTTTGCTCCTCAATGGTGTGTACATCTAGGAAGGAGGGGAGGATCATCAGACTTGAATTTTGGATCAGGGCCTGGTGGTAATGCACCTGGTTGGACACACACATTACCATCTACAAGCCTTTACTCCCTACCTGTCAGGGGAAAGCTTTACAAGTGGTGAAGCAGTGCTTCAAGTGTCTTTCATTTCCTCACCTCTATCTTTCTTCCTCCTCTTAATTTCTCTCTGTTCTATCAAATATGACTATTTCTTTAAACACAAATGACTTTTGGGGGGGTGGTCATGTGGGTACAGGTGCAGAGGGGCAGCACGTGTGAGGATCCAGACCCCACATGGATAGGAGCACAGCTGCTAGAGGACCTTGTGTTCTCTGGGTACTACCCCTCTGGCTACTGGCTATGCCTCAGGGATAGCTGAGATGGCAGGAATTGTGGGGAGCTTGCAGAGCTGCGCCTGGAGGAGGAGGGCACTCACCAAGTTGGCGGCTTCATCTGAAGGGTCAGCCCTGTAGGGAAAGTGGCAGGACCTAGGGGAGACATGCCAGGGCTCTTAGCAGGGGGAGAGCCCAGGCTGAAGGAGAGCAGTTTTAATTAACCGTTTTTAATATCATTTTGGACTTTGGCTGGTATGTGAAGGCCCCGCTGGAAGCAGCATTTGTAAAAATTAAATCCCTCTTATTAGGAGCTTGGCAGACCCATGTACATGCACAACCCCCCTGCCCCCACCCTTGCGCCCCTCAGGACGTACTGGATGAGTCCATGTCACAGCAGCAATTGGTTATCATGCCTTATCTGGGAATATGAAACTGTGGCATGACACCCACGGCTGGTGGAGACGCCAATTCATCTCGCCTTCACTCTGACAGGCTAGACTGCCCTTCCTGAAAGGCATCCGTCAGGTGGGACCTCCATGTTCCTGCCATGGGTTCTGGCTTGCCTGGGTCCAACCAGGCCCAGCCTGGCCCTCCTGGACTCTGTTGTCCTCCACTCCCCCCTTCCACATGTCCCAGACTGGGGGAGATCTTGGGGAGTCATAATTACAATAATAATCTAATCATGGCGACACGTCGGGGCAGGTGTCTAATGTTATCTGAAGTGGTCTTCCCGCTTAGCTGTGATAAGACTCAGGATGACGTGCAGATAACGTTGAGCTGCCCTGTCCCCAACTCAAGCAGAGCAGAGGGGCCTCCACAGCCCTGTCGCCCGCCCGCCACTTTAAGCCGGGAAGCGGCAGCACCTGCTAATGCAAGTGTTTAATATTTGATGGGCTGGGATAAAGCAGGATCACCTTCGAATTGAATTGAGTGTCAGCCGAGAATCTATTACTGAAATTCGGGTGTGATTTGACAGCAAAGTAGACGATGTTATTCTTCACTAGTTACTGCAATCTTCTCCCCGACATCACTTAAATATTTTTTTCTTTGCTTGAGTAAACACACATTATCCTTCTTTTCCCCCCCTTCCTTCCCTTTTTCCTTTTTAGAGGAGGGGAAAAAACATCAAGCTTGCCTTCTCCAGGCTGATAGAGTAGATTGTTATTTCTTTATTTGTCCTATTAAATGGAATTTCTGATCGTTTAATCCGGCCTTTGTAAGTGATTTTAAAGTACTTGAAAGCCGGCCTGCCACTGCTCTCTGGCCCACTGCGCTCCAGCCGTGGCCCTGACCACGCTCAGCAGCTCTTCCAGCTGTGCACCGCCCACTGGCTGCTTTCTCCCTGCCCGAGAGTCTGGCTCAGCCCTGGCTCACAGCCAGTGTCGTTTCCCTTGTCCTTGAGGCTTACACACAGCCTCTAGTTTGTGGGTATACTTGTGGCCTGGGAAAGATGGGTGAGTGGGTGGATGGCAGAGAAGATAGGTTGTGGCTAATACCTCTGTGGTCAAGGCAGATGTCTTTGGCATGTGCAAAGGTTCAAGTACACTGGCTCCTAAGCCTCTCCGTACCTGTAAGGCTGGAGGCTTGGTTTCTGCAATTGGGAAGGAAAGGTCCTCGTTTAGTCAGTGTTCAGCTTCCTGTTCTTCTTACCCTCCTTTCTTTTTCCCCCGCTCTCTCTCCTCCTTCTTGTCTCCTTTCCACCCCCCCTTTCCTTCCTTCCTTTTTAATTTTAGATCTATTTCTTTTAGTGTGTGTGTATATGTGTGTGTGTGTGTGAGAGAGAGAGAGAGAAGGAGAGACAGAGACAGAGACACAGAAAAAGTACTGAGAGGTCAACTGTCTGACCCAAGCACAGCTCAGTTCCGGCTTATGGTTGTACCAAGGATTGATCCTGGGGTCTCAGAGCCTCAGATATAAAAGTCTGATGCACTATTTCACTGACCTCTGTTATTTGTTTCATATCCCACTGTGGACCCTGATTTAAAAAATTTTTTATTTCTTTATCGGGAGATTAATGGTTTACAGTCAACAGTAAAATATAATAGTTTGTACATGTGAGAAAAATAGTTTGGACATGTCTAACATTTCTCAGTTTTCCACATAACAGTTCAACCCCCGCTAGGTCCTCCTCTGCCATCATGTTCCAGGGCCTGAACCCTTCCCCCCACCCCAGAGTCTTTTACTTTGGTGCAATATACCAAGGCCCTGTATTTTGTAGTGGGATGGGGATCTCCTAGATCCAGTGCTGGCCAAGGGCACAACAGTGTCTGGCTCACCTTGGTTGGCAGTCACTTTGGTTCTTTCAACGGACACACTGTACAACTTCTCGGTACTGACCCCAAGCTTCATATCCACTAACCACAGTCCCTCATTGATGTTATCTTCTTGCCACCTACTGGAAGAAGTTCAGGGACATCTAAAGTGAGGGAGTGGGCAATGGTCATTGGCCATACCGTCCTATCCTGGACATTGTGAGCAGGCTAAGCAGGAATTAAATTCCTGTTGGGCTACTTTGCAGCAGACCTTTACAAGTCTCTCCTTGCTAGACCCCAGCTTCTTGTTTGTGAAACATAAGCTCAGTCATGCCTGTAAGGGAAGGTGCCGTCTCTGGCCCCCTCCTGCCCCATGGAGGCTGGTGGCGGCCAGGTGGCAGCAGTGATGCAGGTTGGAGGTGAGGAAATGGAGAGCTGGGGGCCAGAGCGGATCGATGCCCCCAGCACTTCCTTCCCCAGCCCCAGGAAAACAATTAAGTACAGATCGATGGGTGGTCGCTTTGAATATGCATAAGTGAGCACTTGACCTTCAGAGGAGATTGGCTCCCCACACCACAGTATATGCACGGGAGCACGTGCGCATGCACACGCACGCGTGTGTGCGCGCGCTCTCTCTCTCTCTCTCTGTGCATGCCACGTGCTTCCCTCACAGCTGCTTGAGTCAGCCAGGTGACCTGACCTCATGATACTCAGCTGCCTTCTGTGGAATGAAGTTTGGGTACCCTGGTCTTATGGGTTCTTTCCAAATAGCAGTTTTTGTCACCAGTGATACTGTAATACTGGGGAAGGAGCCCAACAGAGTTCTGGGGGCTGGGGTGGGGCTGGGGTGGTGCATAGTGAAGGAGAGGAGAGGAGGGGTTCTGATAAGGAGAGTCTTTAGTAAATGGGAGCTCTATGGTGAGGGAGTGCCCAGTGAGGATTGGGGGTCTGTGGTCAGGAAATCCTCAGGACAAAGGTGCTCTCAGTGGGGTGGGGCTGTTATAAAGTGGCTTGCAGAGAATAAGCCCTCTGGTGGGAAGACTCAAGGGGAGGGCAGGGTTGGTGAACGAGTGGGGTTGGCTCAGGGCCTCTGTTAACCACTCTTGCCTCCTGTCTTCCAGGCTTACAGCTTCGCCATGGGCTGCTGGCCCAAGAATGGACTTCTAGACATGAACAAGGGTCTCAGCCTGCAGCACATAGGCCGGCCCCACAGCGGCATTGGTCAGTCCCTCCACATATCCCCCTGGCAGCTCGGTCAGTCTCTTGCCTGCATGTCCCAGGCCCTTGAAATCTAGAGGAGTTTTATGGCTCATTCAGTGCTCTTAATAGTGCAGCCCATAGTTGGAGGGCGGTGGTCGGGGGGAGGGGAGTGAGGAGAGACTGGAACCAGGCCATTGATGATCTCTCAGAATGATATTTAGGAAGAAGCTTGACTCTGAGCTTCTGGTAGGTCACTGGTGGCCTTGGATTCAGGTTCAGGTGCTCCCTCCATTCCAGCTGCATCCTCAGTGGGTGATGTCCTCAAAGGGGGTGGGCATGTCAGCTTACCCATCCCCATGGAACTGGAGGAGGCTATTTAATATTGTTTCAAGTCTGTGGCCACTAAACTGGGCGATCAATGGGAGTTAAGGAGATGAATTATTTAAACTTCACCAGCTTTTAATTAGTTGGGGTCCTTCTGACCGATGGCTCCGTCCACAGGGTATTGACTCCCCCGAAGGAGCAGCAGCCTCCATTGAGCGATGCCTGGGTTGGGAGGGACCACTTGGGGTACTGGGAGGGGGTGCACCCTTAGGAAGATTCCTATTTGGGAGGGGCCTGGATGGTTGTGGTTCCAGACATGGGAGGCTCTGATGTATCATTGTGGATGTGTCTCTTTGGGCATCTGACAGCTCCAGCTGACTGTCTCTGTGTGTCTATCTCAAAGAAGCATTAGTGCCCCCATGTCTGTGTATGTCTGTGTGAGGAATGTGAGTGTAATAGTATATCAGTGTATGTTTTCCTAAGGGCATGTGTCTGTATATGGAAGTAACCACCAGCCTGTGTGTGTATCCATTCTGATGCCTGTTCCTGTCTGTGTATCTTATTTTGTTTGGTGTGCACACACAGGCATGCACATACTTTGAAACAGAGTACTTGACAGGCATTGGCTTTGTTCCAGGTGGGGAGGAACGGGACTATTCCTGGATGACACTGTGGGGAAGGGGCCTGGAAAGATAACACCCAAAAGACCCAGTCACCAGCAACAGATTAGCCCCTCAAGTTTTCTTAGACACTGTTGCCTGGTGGTGGCTAGACATGCTGAAAGAAGGTTCCTATCCTCCAGGAGCTCACACCTGGTGGGAGATGGAGACAGAACTGGCTGGTTGCCATCCACGATGCTAAGGGCTGTGATAAAAACACCTGATGTCCCCTGTCCTCAGTTGCCAAGGTGGCATCCACATCTTCATTTATATTTCACTGACACCCCCAAGACTTCTGAGGTGCACTTCTGAGAGGAAGTGGTCAGTTGACCTAGGGGAGTTAGGGTTCCCCACAGCAACTGCTGCTCCCTCCCATTGGAATTTTTTCATACAACCTAGAGGAGGCCCCCAGATCCAGTAAGTTGATTTGCTTGAGAGGTCTGCAGGAAGTTTCCTAGAAAAAAGTGCACTTAGGTCATCCTTGACATGATCTCCTTGAAGGATGAATAGGAGTTCAGTAGGCAGAAAAAATTGAGGGAGGGTTTTAATCCTAGCGAGGACGGTGCATGGCAAGAGCCAGAGGCCATGAGAAAGGCCAGCATGTCTGGAGGCATGTCTGAACATCTACAAATAGCTTCCTGTGACTGGAGTGGGACACTGGACTGGGGAATGACTAAAAGAGGAATTGTTCTGAATGCCATGTTAAAAGGCGTGGCTTTTGTGTGAGATTCTGAGGACACAAGAGGAGGCTTATGAATGAGAAAGTAACTTGATCAGAGCTTCAGTTCAGAGTCATGAATGCTGTATAAACCATTTCTTAGCAGGGCCCCACAAGTGCTGTGGAAGGATGGATGAGTGTGTGAGTGTGTGGCTGAAACAATCGAGGACTGATGGAAAGGAAGGAGTAGAGAAGAAAGACCATGAGAGGGGGAGAAGACTTGCTTTAGCCAGGGAAGGGGGAACTGCTGCTGTGTATCCATGCCAGAGTATGTTAGAGAGAAAAAGGGATTCCTTGTTCCCACTCTTTGCTGCCTCTTGGGATGCAGGATGCTCCTCCCCACCCTTCTCTTCCCCCATGCTGACTCTTGAATGAGAACCTCCTTCAGAGAAGGTTTCCTACCTGGACAGTCCCAGGCTATGAGAGTGAAGTAAGAAAGTCAAGCTACCCAGCCTGAGACAGGAACAGTGGTTCTTCTGTCTCTATCTTCTGGGTGTGAGTTCCTGCAGGTCAGAGACCTTCATTCAGCATGCCTTGCCACCACTAGGCACCCCCATGGCACCCAGGGAATCTGAATTAACTATTACCTACTTTTTTATGTATAGAAAGCATATGGGGTTATTCTGTGACCTTTTGGTGTGTCTTTCCAAACCATAGCTGCTGGGAAGGCCCAGAGGTCACCTCTGTAAAGGGCTTGCACAGTGGGTGCTCGTGGAAACCTCCCCTTGCCAGCACCACAGGCTTCCTAGAGCACAGGGGTTCCTGGCACTTGATCTTTGTATGTTTGAATGAAAAGGGCTGCCCTGCTGGCTCCTGGCTGGTGTTGAGGTGTGGGTGAGGGTGCTTGGAAGGGAGGGAGGATGCTGGGCATTAATTGGGCTGAGAGAGGCAGGGAGGAGAGGCGTGGGTTTTGAGCAGTGAGGTTAATGGCCCTCGCGCCAAAGAGACAGCTTTAATGAGCTTCAGCTGGCGGTGCCCCGAGTTACTATGCGTGCTAAAAGGGTCGCACTGTAAGAGTTTGATGTGGACTGTTTCCCAGCCCTGGGGTCAGGGGTCAGCTCCTGTCACTGGCCACTCAGGCTGGTCCTCAGTGACATGGTGCTAATTAACTGTGTGAGGAGCTGCCAGCCTGGAGTGGGGAGTATATGTATCTCAGTGGGGGGTGAGGCGGTATGGGTGATGTTGGACAAGGACTCTGGAGATCCCACAGCTTTGCCATCGACGACATCCATTTGGCTATTCCACAATGCCACGGGCACCAGTGGCTGTGTCTAAAACAATGGTAACCCTAAGCCCAAGAGGCATCTCCTGAACTCACTTTCTGAAAGGTACATCTGGAAGAGTTAGGCACATAGGGGTAGGACAGAGAGAGATAGCTGGAGAGAGGGTAAGGGCCCGTTGGGGCGGTGAATGGAGCTGTTTGAGGGGCAGCCATAGAAATGCTCAGGCAAAGGAGTGGCCTGGCCAGCTGGATGTCAGAGCTCATGCAGGGAGGACTAGTGAGAACTTGACAGTGAGGTCACGGGGGAGGCCCAGTAAGGCATGTGGTAGGTAATAGTTAATTCAGATTCCCTGGGTGCCATGGGAATGGAGGTGGGGGTCCATTCAGTAAAGATTTACCTGTATCTACATATGTTAGGAGCTGTGTTAGTTAAGTGCCCTGCCTACACAGAGCTCACAGGCACATGTGGGTATGGAGATGGCTTGGCCCTGGGGACTAACAGGGAGAGGTGGAGTACGGGGATGGAGGCTGTGGGGCTCCCAGCAGAAAAGGAGTGCTGGGACTCTCAGCATGGCCTCTTAGTTCCTCCTGGGAGAGTGGGGTTGGCCTGAGGAACCTGGTGGACAGGGTATTGTGGAACAGGTTGTGGTGTGGTGGATACTTATGTGTAGACCTGCTGATGTCCAGGGCAGTCAGTGGCTCTATCAGCATCCTAGACATGGGACAAAGGCTCTGAGGCAGGATAGCTCCACAAGGGATTCCTGAGTGCTCTCTGTTCCTTCTCTTATTTCAACAAACTATCAGAGGGGTGCTCTCATGATGGGAAGGGGGGGCTCTTTTTATTAACTGATCTAATTTTTTATACCAGTCTGATGGAGACAGCAACACTATTCCCATCTTAGAGCCTAGGAAACTGAGACTCAGTTAAGTGATTTCTGTGAGGTCATACAGTCAGTTGAATTCAAGGGATTCAAACCCAGATCCAGTTAAGTACAAAGCCTATGTTCTCACCACTGAGCTGAACTAGAAAGCTTTTTTGGTATTGGTCTTTGTACAACCAGTAGATGAAGTGGAAGCAAACAAGTTGACTCTCTTCATTTTCCTCAGGGTCGCTTGAAGCACACAAAGCTCCAGTAGCCGCAACTTGAGGAGCAAAGACAAGGTGGTATTGTCACCTCTTCACCCCTACTAGTTGTCCTCAGAGCCTGAACCCAGCAACGATTTGCTTCTCACCTTCTCTGATCCCAGCAGTTCTTGCTCAGTATTTCAGTTTCTCCACTACTTAAGTCAGGAAATCCTGTCCATCTTCCAGGGACCACCTCCTCTGGGAATATTGCCCAGCCTTTCTTGTGCGACTGTATAGAACCCTTGAGCCCTGACTATAATTTGTTGGGGGTAATGATCAGACCCTGCACACTTGACATCTTCTAAGGGCAGGACCCAGACCCTCTTCCTTCTCTTTTGAAAATCCGTAGGAAATGTTAGTAAAATCTCACCTGATGTTGGGACATGCAAGCCACGTAGACTGCTGGTTTCAGCTGGCAGGGAGAGTAACTGTAAGCCTCCCCGGTGCCTGGCTGGGTGGTCCTGCCCTCTGTTCAGTGGCTGAGGAGGAAGAGGGACCCATCGGAGGCTCATGATAATGTGGGGTGGTCAGTTACCTTTGGACTCTCTCAGGATCCATGGCTCTGCATGATTTGGGGAGAGAGCTTGGGTGGTAGGTGGCAGGGTGAGGATCTGACCCTGGGAGACAGTACTGGCCCGTGGTCTCCCTGAAGGAGTGGGGTGTTTATCAGGAGTCCAGTCAGAGCACATTAGCTCAGTGACACGGATCTCATTAGTGCCTGTGAGAGGTGTCACTGCAGGAGAATCGTCGGCTCAGGGAGACGCTTGTACCAAAAGGAAGAAAGGACAGTGACAGGCTTTTCTCTGCCGCCACACTCCCTGGGCTGCTAGCCCTCCTCCTCATGGGAGGGGGATCTGGGGTGCTGGCTAATGAGCTCATCTACAGTACAGCTTTGCCTTCCCCTCCTTGAAGTTCCCTAGGTCCCTCTGAAGACCTCAGGCCCAGGATTAGCACACACCAAACGCCAGCCCCCCTCTTGCCCAGCAGGGAGTTCCTTCTGATCACCCTCCTCCTGCTACCATCAGCAAGGGGAAGGAGGTGTGCCAAGTCAGGGTCTCTGTGGCCAGGGGAGGGGGCTCCAGCCCCTTGGCCTCCCTCCCCTGACAGAGTGACCATGTTTACTGCTCTGTGCTGGGCTTCATCCTAGAGTTGTGATCTTCTCCATGCCTCTCCTTCCCCCATCATATCTTCTGTCCCGCCAATGTCACCCATTCCTAAGGCCAGTCCTCTGGCCAAGGTTCAGTATCATTTAGATCTCATCTGATGCAGGACTTTCTGGCTCAGCCAGAGCACTTCTGAATCAGCAAAACTCCAGGACCTGGGCTATAGCTAGTCTTAGGAAGTGAAGTATTGATCTGAAGCCCCACAGACCCAACACCCCCTTCCCATTTGACCACCTTCAAATAGCACCAGTACTAGCTACCTACCCTCTGGGGGAGGGAACAGAGACAGCTGGAATTTGCCTGATGCTCTTCCTTCTCCTGGTTCTTGTGTGGTTCTTTTGGATGTGGCCCAGAGAAAGTAGGGGAGATAGATGGACATGAGGTATCAACAGGGTTGGTCCTCTGAGCTGCCCTGATAGTGCCAAGGGAGAGGGGCACTTGCTCCTTCCTCCCTGAGCTGGCTTCCTTGGGGCTAAGGGACATCTGAGGATGTCCTTACCATACACCAGATTCTAATCATGGATAGACAGATGGCTGAGTAGACTGATAGATGGGTGGAGGAAGCTTCTGTTGCATGTATGTATATATGCATGTATATATGTATGTATGTGTTCTTTGTGTGTGATACACTGGCAAGCACAATCTTTGTTTCCCTACCTTCCTAGCCTGAGGCCTGGCCTCCTCTTGTCTCTCTCTGTATCTCCTGTCAAACCATCACAGACATAAATGACAAAGAAATCAGAAAGACAGATCAATGCTGGCCAAATTAGCACTTGCAGATAGACTGTGTGGGGATGTCAGCGCCCTGACCCCTGGTGATCTTGCAGTCTCCGCTGCTGATATTATGCAAATTGCATCCATCTGGCAGGACCTGCGTGCTGGCTGCTCCTACTGTGGAGTAATGGGCTGGGGGGTGGGCTGGAGTGTTGGAGCAAGAGTCTGGTGTGTGTGTGTGTGTGTGTGTGTGTGTGTGTGTGCGCGCGCGCATGTGCATGGGTGAGAGTGTGCATGAGTGTGTATGAGGGCGCAAGGTGCCCACCAAGTACTGGGCGGTGATGGAATGATTGACAGGGCAGATAAGGGGCTGCATTGGATTCCTTTGGGCTGGGGGATTAGGAGCAGTCACAGATGGGAGATAACTGGACTTCATTTCAGTTTATTTCCCTCCTTATCCCCTCTCCCCACCTTCACCCTCCGAAAAACACAATCTCTGTAGTTTGCGTTTTTCATCAATATTTGCAAGTCATTACCACTGGTTTAAGGTGAGAGACAATGTCAGGGCCAGAGCAGACAGGCCACCCCCTCCCCCATCCTGTCCATTCTTGGTATCCTGAGAATGAATGCTGTTGCAGCCTGACAGCCTACACTCCAGGGATGGCCACAGTTTCTGCTCCTGTCAGGCCCACAGTCCTCATTGGATGCTCCGAACCTCATCACTCAACCCACCTTGTCTGATCTGACACCAGTCCTGAAGCTGGGCCCCTGCCACTCCCACCTTATGCTGCTAGATGACACTCTTGCCCCCCAAGCTTAGGCTCCTCCATAGGTGTGGATATCTGCTCTGCCCTCTAGGAGCTGCTCTTTCTCTTCTGAGTCTCCAATCCCTTCCTTAGAGCTCTTCCCATCCTGACACTACTGACCAGGGTCCAGTCCTAGACTGTACAGAGCACGGCCTACAGCCTATGGAAAAGGGAACTTGCTTGGTCTGGCCCAAATCTTCCACTGAAACTGGCATCCTTCCACATTTGCTGAGTGCCAGAAGTGATACACAGCATAGAAAACATTATCCCTGTTCTCTTGTTGCATTTTC
Organism: Erinaceus europaeus; assembly: GCF_950295315.1. Taxonomy (NCBI): domain Eukaryota; kingdom Metazoa; phylum Chordata; class Mammalia; order Eulipotyphla; family Erinaceidae; genus Erinaceus; species Erinaceus europaeus. The sequence goes on from NC_080174.1 coordinate 61,819,981, forward strand.
AACCCCTGTGAGAAAGGGGATGTCTGTCACCTCCATTGTACCTGTCACCTCCATGAGGAATCCATGATGTCGGTCACCTCCATGAGGAATCTCAGGCTCAAGAAGGTTGTCATTTATCCAAGACTGCATTGCAAGGATGTGGGAGAACTGGAATTTAAACACATATCTCTCTAGGGTCAGAGCTCTTCATCAGCACTCTCCTGCTTTTCACTACCATTCTCCACAATGGATCCATTTAAGGGAACCATCCTGTAGCAGGCAGGAGAATGTCTGAACACAGACTTTGACCCAGACTCAGCAGGCTGAACCAGACCCAGGGGGACAGGATCCAAATACATCCTGCCCTCAAGAGCCCTGTGTGTGAGACAGTTGGACTGTATGTAGCAAAAAGGACACACAGAGGACAGACCACACCCAGTGGCTGAGCCCACCCAGGGATTTGTCGTAGCACTTGGTGTCCAGGACCCCTCGGCTCAAGAATAGAGGCTAGTGCAGACTCACCCAGCCAGCTGTGGTATCTGAGGGTAGAGCTGCCCCAGGGGCTGCTCCAAAACTGGGTCCCTGCATTACTCCCACCAGGCAGGATTGGGAGCTGGGAGTGCTGGGGACATGTCCGGGGACACATGTGCAAGGGGAGCTTGTCCTAATGAGGAGAACATGGCTGCTAGTTAGGCGAGGGGCGGGCGGGGAGCCACAGAGCTGATTGAAGGCAGGGGCAAGGGTCAGACAATTAGGCCCAGATCCGGCCGTTTGATGTGAGTTCTGAGACCTCAAAGCCTCCCTTCAGCCCGCTCCCTCTACTCCCTCCTCTCCCTCCTCTTTCCTTTCTTCTTCTGCCCAAAGGCAGGAAGGATGGAAACGCTTACACTCAGTTACTATTATTAAACTCTGTGGAAGGCCAGCCAGACCCCAGGACTCCTGCCCACAGGGGGCACCCTAGGCCCCAGGAGGCTCCTTGGGCCCCAGGGGGGCATCTGGCCAGTGGCCAAGACCAGGCAGAGGGCAAGGTCACCCTGCTACTCTCTTGCTTCTGAGGCCCATGTGAATGGAGCTGCCCAGGAGGATTTGGGCTTTGGGCTGCCAGGGCCACATCCCAGGCCTGCTTTGACCATAGACTCCTGCAGCCACTTAGTTCCTTTCTGTTCTGTCCTAGGGGTGGGGGTAGGGGGAGATGAGGGCGTGGCTTATTCAGGCTCAGTCCTGTCGTGCAGCCATCCCAGAACCTAGCCCCACAGGATAAAAATACATAGGGTCACACAGCCCCAGAGTACTTTGACACACAGCAAATCAGAGTGCCACCCCCTTCCCCTGCCCCAGATGTCAGCCACACATACCCGCAGAGTCTATACTTCAATCCAGACACAGGTCTTGCTCCCTGTGGCAAGGCCCTGGGAGCTGGACCTCTCCCCCAGAGGAGCTAGGAACAGCTGGCCAGTCTTGTGTCCAGGGTGGGTAGGAGGGGCGTTGGGTACCAGGTCCTTCCCATCCCCCATCCTAGGAGAGGAGCCTGGAGAGCTGGTACTGACCAGAGAGTGGGAAGGACCCAGATTGGGGGGGCTGTGGGGAGAGGGAGGGTGGGAGCAGAGATAAATGTTAGCTCATTTCTTCCGTAATTAGTTACTCCCTCATCCCCGCGTTGTAATTGTGAACAAGCTGTAATGTTTAATTAGTCTGTAAATGAAACCCCAATTTCATAATGGCCTGGCTGACAGGGCTAAGTGAACAGGGGAGGAGGCTGGGGGGGGGGGGCGGCGGGCGGTAATAGGGAGGGCCCGAGGAGGGGGGAGGACAGACCTGGCTCTTCTCAGCCTCAGCCCAGCCCAGCCTCAGTTGGGGGAGGCTCTCTTCCAGGTTAGGGAAGGGGAGGCTCCCAGGCTCCTGCTCCCCCCACCCCCACCTCAACCATTTTTCAAGTTGGGATGCCACCATCACGGCTTCCAGGCAAGGCTGCTGCTTCATTCCTAGGTCCAACCGTACCCCTCTCCCCATATCATCCACCTGCTAAGAGGCCTTGTTGTGGCCCCTAGACCTCAGGAGCTGACCCTCCTCCTAAAGGAGCAGTGATTGGCGCAGCACAGGCCCCTCCTGCTCCGCCCATGAATCCAGTATCCTTCCTGACCCTCCACTGCAGACTGTGATAAACCGGAGCTGCCGCAGGGGGGAGCCCCCGGCCCCACCTCCACCTCGCCTCTCTTCTGCCCCCCCCCCCCCAAAGTCCTCCCGCCTGTACACGCCCTCGCCCCGCCTGCCGCAGCCATAAATCTCAATTTACGAGGGCAGCTCTTGTGGGGGAGGGAGGCAGCGCTGCTAATGACGGCTCCGCAGCCGGATTTTTCATGTTGCACAGTCATAAATTTTTAAGAACAGCATGGGCAGCACGTTAGCGAGTTATCGAGGCTGCCTCTGTGCTGGCTGCCTGGCTCCGTGAGCAGAACTCTGTTGGGACAGGGGAGGGACAGGCAGCCAGACTGGTCTGAGGATCAGGGTGAAGTGGGCCAGCCAGCAGGCCAGGTGAGGCTGTGCACTGGGCGGGTGGGCCCTGGGAGCCAGGAAGGGCACACAGGTGGGATCCAGCGTTATTGGCGGGCACACAGACCATGGCATCGAGAACTGCTGATGGATGCCTCTGCTCCAGGACTTGACACCATGATGTACGAGGAGCCTGGAGACATATGGATTTTCAAAGTGGCCACTTTGAATAGAATTATAAACCCTGGCCATGCGCACAGTGAGGCTTCTGCCCTTGCAGAGCTGCAGTTGGATAAAAAACCAGGTGCTGTTCGGGAGTCCTTCTTAAAAGGCACCTGGGGTCACTGAAGGAGTTCCCTGGGGGAGTCTCCACAGGGGTGGGTGTATCAGCGGATGAGCCGGGAGCCAGGCTGACCTTGTTCTAGTTAAGCAGCTTCACTTCCACGTGGAGTGGTCCTGGGTAAGTCATGTACAATCCTGGGCCTCTGTTGCTCCCTCTTTAAAATGGGTGATGATGGTTCCTAACTCTTTAAAATTAAGATAAGAGCAAAATAGCTCACCTGGATAGTGCTCCTGCATTGCCAAATGAGGGATCTAGATTCAAAACTGGCTCCACTGCACTGGGGAAAGCTTGGTTCCCTCCTGCTGCTTTCCTTTTCTCTATCTGAAAAAGCCCACTCTAAGCAATGAAGCCCAGGCTATGACAAATAAAGGTTGTTCTTTTGGAAACACTGTTTGGCTTTGAGGTCATGTTAGCTCACTAGCTTCTTTAAATTTGGGGGGAAAATTGAGGGAATTACTGGAGGAACATATCTTAAAATCTCTGTGGCCATAGTAGTATTCATTTTTGTTCATTCACTCAGATGTTTGCTGATGGCTGGATGAACTAGATGGCTACCCAGTCCAGATTTGGGGATTCAGAGGTGAGGGGAGTTTCTCCCTGGGGAATGTCCCCAGCCCTGTGCCTTGTCTCCTCCCTGCCTGGACCTGCCAGGTACACACCTAAGCTGTTGGGTGCTGAGCCCTACACAGAGCCCCTCACAGGTCCATACATGGGATGCTCACTTGAGTTTGCAGATCTGCATAGCTGAAAGTTAATGAACTTTACTGCCTCTTGGGAAACATTTGTACAAGAAGTCAGTGGAGGTGGTACGACAGTGTTTGTATGGGAATTCCAGAGTGACTCACTCTGTGATGAGGAGACCAATGCTGCTCCTCTAGGGAGAAGAGAGTCTTCAGGTTGGGCTTTGCTCTCCTCTCTTGGGGACTATCCTGCTGGCTTTCCCTGCACGAGACACCTGGCTCTGTCCCACCTTCTCTCACCTGCAGGACTTAGTCCACTCGATCCCCATTCCTTGACCTAGTTAATGCCTATACATGTCTCATAAGTGCAACTCAAGATTTGCTCCTTGAGGCTAGACTAGGTCAGATCCCCTCCTCTGTGCTCTGCTTCATCACATATTGCACCCCCTGGGCCTCATAATAATTAAAAAATAAGTTGTTTGCTGCCCCTCTTCCCAGCCTGACTGTAAGTTCCCTGAGGGCAGGAACTTCCACCTGTTCTGTTCAGCTCGACCTCCCTACCACAAAGCTCACCACAGTGTCCGAGTCATGTAGGCAGATGGTAAATAAAGTGTGTTATTTTGAATTGAGTTAAATTGAGTTGAGATGGCCTTGGCCCACCCCTGGGTGCCAGGGCAGGGGGAGGTGGCTAGGGAAGTGCCTGGAGCCGAGGTGCTTCCCATTAGTCCTCATGATTAATTCACAGCCACACCGTGATGGAGTGGGCTTGTCCCCAGCCAGCGTCTCCGCTGGGGCCCACCTGTTAACGACAAACAAACAAAGGGGATAAATAATGCATTGGGAGCTGAGCCAGGCAAGGCGGCGGTATTGAAATTAATAGGGATTAGCTGAGCAGCTTGAGGATGAAATATTTACCAGGTGGGGCTGGGGCTTAGTGAGGGTAGCCCCCCCTAGTCCCTAAGCTTAGCCTACACTGGCTAGAAATGGGGAGTTCCAGCATCACTACCACCCCCAGCTTTCTTGGTTTATAGGACAGGCTGACCAGACTGCTGAGAGCTGACTTTTGTCATGGCAGGTGGGGAAAGGGCTGAAGCCCTCCCTCAGTACCCTAGAAGCTGAGGACAAGGGCCATCACTGTTCCCAGAATCTGGGCAGATCTAGCTTTTCATGATATGTGTTCCTGCTGAAAGAGACTCACCTGTGTTCTTGTGCTCCACCCTCTCCAGTCCTTCCTCCCTTCCATGTGATGCAGAGTTACAGAGGCCTGTGTGTAGGTAACATTGTGCCTTGGGGTTTGTGATCTAGCAGGTACTGACAGGAGGGCACAGGGTACTGTGGGAATACTGAAAAGGGGTCTCTAATACAAACCTGAGCTGGTGGTGGCACACTTGGTTGAATGCACACATTACCATGTGCAAGGACCCAGGTTCAGTCCCCTGATCCCCACCTGCAGGGGAAAACTTTATGAGCGGGTGAAGCAGGTCTGTAGGTATCTTTCTTTCTCTCTCCCTTTCTGTCTCCTACCCTCTCAGTTTCTCTCTAAAAAAGACCAAAAACAGGTGCTTGCTTCGGCAGCACATATACTAAAATTGGAATGATACAGAGAAGATTAGCATGCCCCCGCACAAGGATGGTACACAAATTAGTGAAGCATTCCATATTTTTCAAAAAAGCAAAAACAGCAAAAATGCATACATTACAAAGCCCCTCGCCCCCCAAAATGGTAGCAAGTTTTGTTGCTGAGGGAAGAGGGCTAATGGAAGATTTTCAGAAAAGACCATGAGGCAAAAGATCCCAAACTCCATGGTCCGGCAGGAGAGTGGGAGAGATGGAAAGAAAAGTTGGGCAGGGGGAGTCAAGCGGTAGCACAGCGGGTTAAGTGCAGCGCGAAGTGCATGGGCTGGTTTAAGGATCCCAGTTCAAGCCCCCGGCTCCTCACCTGCAGGGGAGTCCCTTCACAAGCGGTGAAGCAGGTCTGCGGGTGTCTTTCTCTCCCCCTCTCTGTCTTCCCCTCCTCTCTCCATTTCTCTCTGTCCTATCCAATAGTGACGACAACAAGAATAACTACAATGATAAAACAACAAGGGCAACAAAAGGGAAGGAAGGAAGGAAGGAAGGAAGGAAGGAAGGAAGGAAGGAAGGAAGGAAGGAAGAAAGAAAGAACAACCAGGGCCAGGCACCTGGTTTAAAAAGAAAAAGTTGGGCAGACCATCAGAACTTCATTAAGAAGAGTTTGTAGACTATCTAAGCAATGAAGTACCATTGGAGGTGGTTGCTTTTTTTTTTTTTTTTTTTTTTCACTTAGAAGCTAGGTAATTTTTGTTTTCTAATAAGAGACAGGGACAAGGTGGTGGCATATCTGGTTAAGAGCACCTATAGTGCTCAAGTACCCATGTTCAAGCCGCTAGTCCCCACCTGCAGGGTAAAGCTTCATGAGTGATGAAGTAGGGCTACAGGTGTCTCTCTGTCTCTTTCCCTCTGTCTCCTCCTCCCTGCTCAGTTTCTCCCTCTCTATCCAATAATAAATAAATAATAAATTTGAAAAATAGATACAGAGAGAAAGTGAGAGAGAGAGAGAGACTAGAGCACCCCTTAGCTCTAGTTTATGACGGTGCTGGGGACTGAACCTGGGACCTCAGAGCCTCCAGCTTGAAACTCTTCATGTATAGTCATTATACTATCTCCCTAGCCCAGCTCAGAACTTTTATTTTGAATTCATTTTACATTTTCAGGAAAGTTTCTACATTCACTGTTGCCACTCATTTTATTTTCTGTTCCTGGTCCAGACCACTGAAGGGTTTTAAGACTTGGAGTGAAATAGCCAGATTGATAGCTCCAAGGATTGATGTGTGTACTGCTGTCACCAGATGAGAGATGGTGGTGCCCTGGACCAGGGTGGTAGTCATGGGGATATAGATTTGGAAACTGTTGGAAAATACATGGTAATTAAAAGCCTTGGGGGTGGATTCAGTTGCCCAGGGAGAGATAAGAGGGTCAAATGACAGTTCTGAACAGCACCTGCATGTTAGGGGTAGAAGCAGCGGCAAGTGCAGAGGGACCCAGAAAGCTTGGGGAGATGAAAAGCTGCCACGGAAGCCAGGGTTTCCAGGAGTGAGTCAGTCCCCTTCTTCTTCTTCCACTGGGTCGACCTAACTAGACTTTTTTGGGTAATCTTTATTTATTTATTGGGTAGAGAGAGCCAGAAATTGAGAGGAAGGGAAAGGAGGGAGAGAGGCAGACAGACACCTGCAGCCCTGCATCACCACTTGTGAAGCTTTCCCCCTGCAGGTGGGGATCAGGGGCTTGAACCTGATGAGTCTTTGTGCACTGTAATGTGTGTGCTTAACCAGGTACGCCACCACCTGGCCCCCTAACTAAGCCTTCACCCCCAAAGTCTCAGAGATCATTAGGGAAAGTGGAGGGTGGGGTGGGGTCCAGATTGCAAGTTGGGAGATGAAGAAACATAACTGTTAACAACTCTGAAGTTTGGCTGTGGGGGCTCTGTTCAATGTAAGGCCCTTTTAAAAGGGCAGCGTGGTTGGACTCCAGAGCCCAGGTGGGGTGAAGAGCTGCGCTGTAGAAGAGCCTGACAGGGTGAGCCCCTTCTGAGATCAGGACGTAACAAGAGGATGGCTGCAGGCCAGGGGAGCTCCTGTGTCTCCTGTGCTGTAGGAGGTAGGGCTGTATGGGTGAAGAGGTAGAGGCCATGCTGGGGGTAGATTTGAGACTCTGTGGACAGTAGGGGAAAATTAAAATCATCACTATTGAGAGAAAGGGCACAATATCCTCAGGAATGTGCAAGATTGGTGGCAGTTTTCAACACCCAGTTGAAGTTTGTGATTTTTTTTTCTTTCTAGCTAGAGGGTGAGATACAGAAAAGGAGAAAGCCAGAAAAGGAGAGACCTCAGAGCACTGTTCTACCACTTGTGAAGCTTCCCTTGTGCAAGCTCTCCATTGTGGTGGTGGGGTCTTGAAGCCAGATCCTTGTGCATGATAAAGTGTACACACTACTGGGTGAGCCATCTCCTGACCTCAAAATACCCACATTAAAATTAAAATTTTTTTATTATTCTTATTTATTGGATAGACACAGAAATTGAGAAGGGAGAAGGTGATAGAGATAGAGAGGAACAGAGCCAGAGAGACCTGCAGCTCTGCTTTGCTGCTCATAAATCTTTCCCTCTGCAGGTGGAGACTGGGGACTTGAACCTGGGTCCTTGCACTCTGTGATGTAACATGTGCTCAACAGGTGCGCCACCGTCGCCCCCCCCATTTTTAAAAATTGATTTATTTTAACGAAAGATCAGGGCACTGCTCAACCCTGGCTTATGATAGTACTGGGGATTGAATTAGAACTTCTAAACTTCAGACATGGAAGTCTGGTGTGCTACCTTCCTGGCATTACTGTGATCTTAGGTGTGGCTTGAACCTATGTGGTGCCAATTCCTCATGTCATACTTAGTCCAGATGTAGGTGCAGAGAAGACAGTGTCTGGGTTTTTTCCAGGCTAGGGTGATGGAAAGAAAAGTGAGAGAGAGAGAGAGAGAGAGAGAGAGAGAGAGAGAATTAATACAGAAAGGGGGGCTGGGCAGTGGCACATCTGGTTGAGAACACAAGCCCCCAGTCCTCACCTGCAAGGGGAAAGCTTCACAAGTGATGAAGCTATGCTGGAGGTGTCTCCCCCCTCCCCCATCTCTCTTTTTAAAGATTTCACTTATTAATAATGAGAAAGATAGGAGAGAGAGAAAGAACCAGACATCATGTTGGTACATGTGCTGCTAAGGATTGGACTCTGGACCTCATGCTTGAGAGGTCCATGCTTTATCCACTGCGGCATTTCCTGGACTACTTTCTTCCCTTTCTGTCTCCTCCTTCCTTCTCCATATTTTTCAATCCTTATCCAATAATAATACATATTTAAGTATTAAAAGAGAGAATTAATACTGGCAAGAAAAGGTTGACATGGTGGATGATGGACTACAAGCTCCAGAGTTAAGAGCATCAGTTAGGATGCTAGAACAAAAGCTGCTTGATGCATATCCCTATTGTCCGCTGCCCTTCTTCACTAAATAGAACCCCTGTATTAGTGCATATTCTGTTAAGGCTATTATTTTTTAGTATATTTTTGCTGCTACCAGAGTTATCACTGGGGCTTGGTACCTGCATGATGAATCCTTGCTCTTATGGCCATTTTTCCTTTTTCTTTTTTTATTCTCTCTTTTATTTGGTAGGATAGAGAGATATTGAGAGGGCAAGAGGAGTTATCGAGGGAGACAGAAAGATAGACACCTGCAGCACTGCTTCACCACTCAGGAAGCATCCTCCCTACAGGAGCTAAAACCTGGGTCCTTGAGCATGGTAATGTAAATACTCAACTAGGTTTGCCATCACTCTACCCCCTGGAGCTAATTTTTAAAAAGTATCATCTCATACAACTAGATATGGTTGTCTCTGAGTTCTAGCCAGTGAGATAAAAGGAGAAGTTATGTTATTATTAGAAACAATACTAATGGAAAATGACTTGGTTAGAAAATGCTTTGCTTTTGTGATGGAGTTTCAATAGCCATTTTGGACTGTTCGATAACACAAAATTTGGAAGCAAAATGTTGTGAATATGTAAGACAGAAGGAAGAAAACTATGTCCTTGATTCTGTGGAGATGTGGGGCTTTCAGTCAACTAATTAATTAATTCCTTTGTCACCAGGGTATCACTGGGGCACAGTGCCTACACAAAGAATCCACCACTCCCAGTGGCCATTTTTTTGTTTTTATTTTTTGGTAGTGAGACACAGAGAGTTAGGGCAAATAGAGGGAGAGAAGGGGAGCAAGAAGAGAGAGAGAGAGACACCTGTAGCACTATTCTGATACTTATGACACTTCTCCCCAACGTGGGGGGGGCAGGGGCTTGAACCTGCACCTTTGTACGTTATAACCTGTGCACTCTACTGGGTGTGCTACCACTTGCCCCTGGGATTTAGACTATAAGTCACCAACATAAAAAAAATCTCACCAAGTAAAGCTGTATTTCCCTGTTTTCACATAGGCTCCCATCTAACTTTGACATTTATCCTTCTTAGTAGCATGGGCTGTGTCCTGAGGTACAGCAGGAAGCAATTAAAAAGCATCGGAGCACAGCAAAGGTTACCAAATTCTAGCCTGGACTGGCACCATTCTTATTGCCGTGTGCCGTTCTCCTCTGCCCTCATTCAGCTGAGTGTACATTTAGGGTCCATTTGTTTCATCATTCTCTTTCCTACCTTAACATTCAGTATTAGTATGATTTCTGATACAAGAGAAGGAAAACCAAATTTGGACTGGTAAGATAGTTCACTTTGGATAGTTTGCTTATTTTGTCACTTGCAACCTGGCCCCCACTGTGCTGAAGAAAGCTGTGGTGCTGTCTCTTTGTCTCTTTATCTGGGGTTGGGGGAGGGTTGTTGGCCTGGGGTGTTGAAAGCCCAGTGAGAAGCAAGAGAGGAAGGAAGGAAGGAAGGCAAGCAGTGCTCCAGCCTTCCCAATTTAAACTGTCATAAATATCAACAGATAATTTCACAAAACTTTTAAGGGCTTGTTATCGTTAGCTAACCAGTTAATTCAAAACCCCAGTGTCACCAAGGACCCACATCTCTCCCATCCTTTTACCTTCATCATGTTTTTTGCAATCTAAATCCCCTAAAGGTTGGAAGTCCCAAATACTATGTGCAGACCTGAAACCATTCAGCAGAATGTAAAGAACTATTTCCTTTTTGCTCTTCTCTAGAGAGTGAAGGATATTTCCTGACCTTGAACTCACCTACCCTCACACCTCAGGATCCAGACCGTGACCACCCCTAAATAAGTAGCCAGCAAAGGGGAGAGCTTGGATCCTCGCATCTTAGACCACACAGGCTGTGCCTGGCCACTTGAGGGAGGATTGAGCTCTGTCAACTGGGTGCAGGGGTTGGTGAAGTGAGAAAAAGTGGATTGGCGGGTGGTGATGGTGGGTGTAGACAGGAAGAGTCAAGGCATACATGGCTTTAAGGTCCCAGGAAGATGAAAGAAAATGCACTGTTGTGTCAGAAGCTAGGGATGTTTAAATTTTTTTTTTTTAAATTTTTTATTTAAGAAAGGATTAATGAACAAAAACATAAGGTAGGAGGGGTACAACTCCACACAATTCCCACCACCCAATCCCCATAACCCACCCCCTCCCATGATAGCTTTCCCATTCTCTAGCCCTCTGGGAGCATGGACCCAGGGTCGTTGAGGGTTGCAGAAGGTAGAAGGTCTGGCTTCTGTAATTGCTTCCCCGCTGAACATGGGCGTTGACTGGTCGGTCCATACTCCCAGTCTGCCTCTCTCTTTCCCTAGTAAGGTGTGTCTCTGGGGAAGCTGAGCTCCAGGACACATTGGTGGGGTCTTCAATCCAGGGAAGCCTGGCCAGCATCCTGGTGGCATCTGGAACCTGGTGATTGAAAAGAGGGTTAACATATGAAGCCAAACAATTTGTTGAGCAATCATGGATCCCAAGCTTGGAATAGTGGAGAGGAAGTGTTAGGGAGGTACTCACTGCAAACTCTAGTGTACTTCTGCTTTCAGGTATATATTTTGCAGTAGTTTATGGATACGTGTGCACATAAGCTCTCTCTCTCAGAAACCGGTGTATATCTAGGTTATGGGACTTTGTTAGAAAGTGAACTACCTGAGATGAAATTAGAGTGTACTATAAAAGGAAAGGTCTCACCCGAGTAATGCAGCTGAAGGTTTGTCATTCCACACGTGAAGTCTCTGGACACAGTCTGAGGTGAAGCATGCTGAGGTGGCAATCGTTGCGTTGGTTAGGTTGTGATCGGCGGATGCAATATTATTTGGTTTGGATTGGGAGATGCATATGGGAAAGTGGGCCCTATCCAAGGGTTCCAGGACTGGGGGAAGTAGGGGCTCTATAGTGTAGATGTGAGGTTCCTGCTGTCTTAGGGTTCAAAAAGACAATCGATAGTTAATATTATCATCACATTATTTGGTAATTGGGTTAACTTTGAAAAGTCCCTTTGTTATGGTTTGCTGTACAGTATCCAGTATCTTGTATATAGCTGTGCTATTGGATGCTTCTAATCTACTTGGTCTAGGCTTTTGAGAGAGTCCGCATATCAAATACATAGCCTATATATTAAAAAGATTCAGTTTGTCTTTTTAGAAACTTTGAGACATACAATTGATTTCCCCCCTCTCATATTAATTAACTACTGATTTATATGTCTACATTTTGCTAGGAGTGTACATAAACACCATTCCCACCACCAAAGGACTGTGACCCATCCCTCCCGAACTGCTCTAGGTCACTGATTGTCAGAGAAATGCAAATTAAGACAACACTAAGATACCACCTCACTCCTGTAAGAATGGCATACATCAAAAAGGACAGCAGCAACAAATGCTGGAGAGGATGTGGGGACAGAGGAACCCTTTTACATTGCTGGTGGGAATGTAAATTGGTACAGCCTCTGTGGAGAGCAGTCTGGAAAACTCTCAGAAGGCTAGACATGGACCTTCCATATGATCCAGTAATTCCTCTCCTGGGGTTATACCCCAAGGACTCCATAACACCCAACCAAAAAGAGGTGTGTACTCCTATGTTCATAGCAGCACAGTTCATAATAGCTAAAACCTGGAAGCAACCCAGGTGCCCAACAACAAATGAGTGGCTGAGAAAGCTGTGGTATATATACACAATGGAATACTATGCAGCTATCAAAAACAATGAACCCACCTTCTCTGACCCATCTTGGACAGAGCTAGAAGGAATTATGTTAAGTGAACTAAGTCAGAAAGATAAAGATGAGTATGGGATGATCCCACTCATCAACAGAAGCTGACTAAGAAGATCTGAAAGGGAAACTAAAAGGCAGGACCTGATCAAATTGTAAGTAGGGCACCAAAGTAAAAACCCAGTGGTGAGGGGTAGACATGCAGCTTCCTGGGCCAGTGGGGGGATGTTTAAATTTTTATGTTTCAGAGAAAGAGCAGTGGAGAGGATGTTAAGAAGTGAAAGGTAAGGAGAGTTGGGCGGTAGCGCAGCAGGTTAAGCGCATGTGGCGCAAAGCGCAAAGACCGGCTTGGCATAAGGATCCCGGTTTGAGCCCCTGGCTTCCCACATGCAGGGGAGTCGCTTCACAGGTGGTGAAGCAGGTCTGCAGGTGTCTATCTTTCTCTCCCCCTCTCTGTCTTCCCCTCCTCTCTCCATTTCTCTCTGTTCTATCCAACAACAACAATAATAACTACAACAATAAAACAACAAGGGCAACAAAAGGGAATAAATATTTTTTAAAAAAAGAAGTGAAAGGTGGGAGTCGGCCGGTAGCATAGGGGGTTAAGTGCAGGTGGCACAAAGTGCAAGGACTGGTGTAAGGATCCTGGTTCGAGACCCCAGCTCCCCACCTTCAGGGGAGTCACTTCACAAGCGGTGAAGCAGGTCTGCAGGTGTCTATCTTTTTCTCCCCCTCTCTGTCTTCCGCTCCTCTCTGTCCTATCTAACGAGGACAACATCAGTAACAACAACAATAACTACAGTAAAACAACAAGGGCAACAAAAGGGAATAAATATATATATATATATATATGTGTGTGGCTGTGGAATTGAGATCCAAGGACATCACTGGTCATTGCTGTTCAGGTCCTAGAATGAGGCTGGTGACAAGTTTTTCAAAGGAGAGGCTGTGCTCAGCTGGTCTCAGAAGCCAGTTTCCCCATGGCCCTCCCAGGGCAGGCATCTTCACTGGGCCTTGGGCTGTCTATCTGGCTGTCCTCTAGCACCCCTAGCAGTACCATCCCAGAGCCAGGAGGAGTGGGAGACTACCTGGCCCCTCTACCTGGATGGGGTCTTGACAGGAATGAGTGGGGGGAGGTTGGTACCCGTTGTAATGGCTAGAACAGCCACCCTGTTACTATGGCGTATTTCACTTTTAATTCTGACATATAATGTAATGATCTTTTTTAAGGCCCGATGATATTATCTGCCTGACTAGATTATTGAGTCTTCATCATCTCCAGATAAATTTATGGCCAGGACGAGGCTCAGGATTTATCATCAGTCAATAGAGCTCGATACTCTAACAAGGCGTGTAATAAGATATACATATTTAATGATCCAAGGGGAGGAGCGCTAATGGGAGCCCAGAGTGAGTGGTCCACAGGCCGGGGCTCTGCCCTCCGGTTGCTATAGATTCAAGGCCATGGGCATAGTCTTCGCCTGCCGTCTGTCCCCAGCTCCAGCACCTCAGTGTCTTGTTGGGACTCTGTGTGTGAGGCAGCACTGGGGACAGTGTCAGAGCTGAAGCCTAGGCTCTCTCAGCCCAAAGGGTACACAGGCATCCCTCCAGGAAACTCCTCTCCTGCTTCTAGACCTCAGAAGGGTTGGGGGGAGTCTTAGACCTGGACGAACAGGCCCCTGAGTGTTAGGGCGGGCCCACAGGGGAAGGGAGTGCCGGGGCTGCGTGCCCAGGCCGCTGATGGTGACGGATGGTTTTTCATTACAGCCTCTCAGGTCCTGCCCGCGCCCTGTGTGGAAATTCTATTTATTCCCTAATTTGTAAAAATTCCCTCTTTATCTGATCCCAATCAGGGCGGGGTAATTGGCTCTCTGGGGCAGCGGCTGGGGTCCTTGATGAAGAGCTATGTGGATATACCCAGCCTGGCCCCCGCCCAGCCCGCCACCAGGGCCCACAATTAATAATGATTTGCAAATGGCAGACAAGCAATAACACAGAAAGATGTGGTGTCCGCGCTGCCTCTTCATTTCTTCCCCTCGCAGATATAAATGGCCATAGAACAAAAACCCAGCAGTATAAATTCTGGAATTACTTATTCGCTGGGATAAATGGGGCCTGGAGCCACCTGCCCTGCTCCCGCCACCCTGCTTGCCAATGCCCTGACCTCAGGTCTGGCCCCTCTGCTCTTTGGTTTCCACCATAGTCACCACCACTCTCTCTGCTCCTACTTGTGTGGCCCAGAGTTGAGAGTGGTCAGTTGCCTGCCCTGTGGTCTATAGCTTCCTTAGTCTCTGTCTTCTCTCATTGGCTTCTGTCCCCACTCTGCACTGGACTTTGAATGGAGTTCACATGTCCCACCAGACCTGGGAGTCTGGCTCAAGGTGGGTGGTGAGTATTTTCTTTGGCACTTAGGACCCATCCTGTGATTGGCCTAGTTGAGTCTGAGTTGGGTTCCTGGTGGCCAAATGTGATGCAAGGTACATAAGAAGTTTGATGCTGTGCTGACTGGTGCTGTTGTGGGAGGTTGGCACAGGCATTTCCGGGCATGATGCCCTCTCGGCCAGGCGCATCCTCTTCCCCCCCCCCCCCAGTGGCTGTGAGCTGGCGGGTAATGGGCGTGTAATGGCCTCATTTCTATGCCCGGCCTCCAGGAGTGGCGGTAAGTGTTTGATTGCCTTAATTTCCAAACACATCATTATCCCAGCTTTACCAGCGCTTAATAAACACTTTATGAGGATTTTTTTAAAAACATCTTCGGTTCGCATACTTCTCTAAAGTGATAAACTCTAATTAAGTCTAATATTTAAAAATATGGTAATGGTGAGTTGTTTGAATAAGTGGACTGCATTTCTGTAATTTCATTATTACGTAAAACACGCTAATTATTTGGAGCGCTCTTATTATGGAGAGAGAAATCGCCTGCTAATCAAGATGAAATTGCCTTTTCCCCTTATTGTGGAACCACCATCATCTTTCACCATCAGCCCCGTGGCACCTCCAGGCACCTCGGTCGGGTGGAGGAGGCTGAGAGGAGGGGCTGAAAGAAGGGGTCACTTTGGAGTTGAGGCTGCAAGGCCCTGTCTATGGAGAGGAGGGAGGGAATCTTTGTCTGGGGAGGGGTCCTTCCAGTGAGCCAGGGTGGCCCTTCTTGAGCCCCTAGGGGACTGTGTAGACCTTGTCTGGGACAAAGAACAGGGGCTTGAGACTGGGGGTTATTAAGGCATTACTGGTAGAACACTATTATTATTATTTGATATTACTGGAACAACAACAGCTAGCCCGGGCACTGATTCAAGAAAAGACAAACAGACAAAAACCTCACTGCATTTAAAAAACCAAAAAAAAAAAACACAAAAAAAAACCTTGAGGGAATGTTAGAGAAAACAAAACATGGCTGGTTAAACAAGTTCACACTGTTATAAAGTGGAAGCTTTGACTTGTACCCAGAATCTAAGGCTACACAGGGGCCCTTTGCTGGTTCAGTTCTACATTCAGTGCCTTCACCCCCGTCTTCCTTGTGACTCCATTTGTTATTATCCTGAATTCTACCTAGCTATAGAATAAGGTGTTGGACCCCACACCACAAAGCAGCACACCATCTAAGTGTGGTGGCCTGAAGCTACATCTGTATCTTACTAGATAACAAAAAAGTTAATTTTAGGAGGCCGGGTGGTGGAACACTGGTTTAAGTGCACATAGTACAAAGCACAAGGGTCCAGGTTCGAGCCCCCGCTCCCCCCCCACCCCCGCAGGGGAGGTCATGCCTCACAAGCAGTGAAGCAGGTCTGCAGGTGCCTGTCTTTTGTCTCTCCCTCTCTATTTCCCCCTCCCCTCTCAATTTCTCTGTCCTATCCAATAAAATGGTAAAAATGGCCACTAGGCACAGTGGATTTGAAGCTCTGGCACCAAGCCCCAGCTACAGTAACCTTGGAAGCCAAAAAAACTGTTAATTTCAGACAGGTTAATAAGTAAAATTTAGGGGCCAGGCCATGTATAACTAGTTAAGTGCTCACATTAGAGTGCACAAGGACCTGGGTTCAAGACACTGGTCCTTACTTGCAGGGGGAAAGCTTCACGAGTGGTGAAGCAGGGCTGCAGGTATCTGTCTCTCTCCCTCTCTATCTCCTCCTCCCCTTTCAACTTCTCTGTCTCTAATAAATGAAAGTAAAATATAAAGTCTGGAAGTATTTGAGGAAAATACAGTTTTCTAACAATGCTGGAGGACTATTAGGCTTTCTGAAGCAATAAATAGCACCTAGAAACCATCAAGGGAATGACTGATAAGCTTAGGTGTTCTATAGGAATCATCACAGCCCCAAACCTGGACTGTAGACAGTAGTTTGCTGTGTCTCCATGAGTGGTACTAAGATTCTAGACTCAGCCCTCCCCTCCTACCCTCCCATCCCCCCTTGCTACGACTTGCTCCACCTGGCTCCTGAAGAGCTCTTCCTCCAAGTGCTAGTAGGTTTCCATCTGTCTCTGCTGCCGCGGGCCTAACACAGGGCCAATGTTCCCAGCCTGCTGCTTGGGCTCTCAGCCTTCTGAGTTAACCCCTCCAATCCTTGAATGAAAATTCTGAATAATCAGAGATGTAGCATTCTCATACCTGTGCCACACACTTTAGTTTCTTCCCATCTTCCCCAGAATAGAATCTTAGATGCTTCAGGGCTCTGCAGGGTTTCCTGTGTTCAGTCACTGCTGACCTTGCCAACTTCCTCTCTCACTACCCCTCTGCTGTTTATTCTTCAGCAACCCCCACCAACCCTCATCAGAGCACTGCTCAGCTCTGGCTTATGGTGGTTCTAGAGACTGAGCCTGGACCTCTGGTTCCTGCCACAGATATAAAAGTCTTTTTACATAACCATTGTGTGAGCTCCCCAGCCCCTCAAGTTTTTTTTTTTTTTTATTAACATTCTCTGTTTCCCCTCCAAAAATGTGCCTGCACTGTCCACTATTCTGAGACCACCCCTTCACCCAACCCACTGGCTAGCTCCCTTCTCATTTGCCCTTCGGATCTCTGCTTATCTTCTCCCAGGAACCTTTCCCTGACCCTTAGACTGCACGAGGCACTTTTCCACGCCTCTTTTTCTCGTAGCACTGCTCACGCTGCTCCACTGACAGGTCTGCCTCTGAGCTCCTTAAGACCAGGGAGTTGGACTGTGTGTAGCCCTTTGACATAGCATGCCCTGTGTTCTGGGCACACAGAAGGGGCCAGTGTGTGTGTGTTGAATGACACAAGTGCACAGGTGAAGGCCTTCCATCTCCAGGAGTGTCCTGGGGCCCCTTCTCTCCTGAGGGTCTCCCTGGCCTGGGCCCTACTTCTGTCCTCAGCTATTCAGTCTCCATCAATGACAGCTAACGGGAACATGTTAGCCTTTCCATTATTGGCCCTGGCAATATAAAAATACTTCTAACAGTAAGAATATACATGCCCCCAGAAGAAGAGGGCCATCTTATTATGAGTTGATGACTCTGCAGGAACATAAGAACAGGTTGGCCTAGAATTTGGAGGTGATGAAGACCTGCTCTTGGAGGCTTCCACTCTGGGCTCAAGGCTGTGCTTCACTTCTGTTTCGGCCTCCCTTTCCGTAATAGCTTCAGGCTGGCCTCGTTAGCTCCACAAGAGGTTCCAGGAGCTAGGGCTGCTGACCCAGGTGACCGCAGGGAACTTTAAGAGGCCATGTCACTAGTAGGCTCACTCTGCTGTTACCTGTCTGAACTTACAGACTATTAAAAGCCCCAGATCTGTCTCCATGCTTCTACCCAGTGACTTTTCAGACTGATCCATAATTTGCATGAACTTATGAATGCTTCAAGGAATGGAAAATGCCATACCAGTAAATATGCTGGGTGAACTGGAACTGATGTCTCCCTCAACCTGGGTCTCCACTGTAGTGGTCCATTCGCAACAATTGAGACACTAGAATCCACAGTAAACAGGATTAGTAGTCAAGAGTTTGTGGAGCAAATGACCACTGGTTTCATCAAGTGTGTTGGGCCCGTTTATTTGTGTCGCTGATTACACAAATATACATTTTCTCACCATTGGGCCACCCAGAAAGCTAGCATCCCTGCAAGTTGCTAGGTATCCCAAGCATAATGCCTGAGCAAAGACATGTGATGCACCACCTTTTGTAGTCTGTGAAGATCAAGTTCAGAGAAACTAAGCTCTTGCCCAAGGTCACATAGCAAGTGAGCAAAGACTAGAAGCAGGTCTGTTTGGCTCCAAAATCCATTGTCTTTTTCAGATAGCAGTAAATGACACTTTGAGACTGGATTATGGGACCTGGGGGTGGGGGTTGTCAAGTGGCAGAAGTGAGACCATTCTGTTATTAAGGATTCAGAGGGTAGGAGTGGGTGGGGGGGGTGCAGAGGTGCAGCTTCCTGAATGAAGGGAAGTGGATGATTAGAAAATAAGATTAGAATTTTGGGTCGGCTGGTGAGATAGCATAATGGTTATGAAAAAATACTTTCATCTAAAGGTTCCAGTTTCAATCCCCAGCACCAACATAAGCTAGAGCTTAATAGTGCTCTGGTAAAACAAAAAGGTTTCAGTTTGTAGTTGATTCAGTTTTTGGAGTGAAGGGGCAGGCAAAGGCATGAAATCTCTTAGGTTTTATTCCCCCCCTCCCCCATCCACCAGAGCCCTGCTCAGTTTTGGCTTATGGTGGTGCTAGGGACTGAACCTGGGATGTTGGAACCTCAGCCATGAAAGTCTTTTTGTGTAACCAGTATGCTGTTTCTCCAGCCCCTCAGGTTTCTTGGTTAGGCATTTTGGGATGTCATGTATTGACGTGGAGAACACAAAGGAGTGAAAAAACTTGGGGGAGAAAATTAGTTCATTACTACACTTTTTTTTTTTTTTAAAGATTTTATTTATTAATGAGAAACATAGGAGAAGAAAGAGCCAGACATTCTGGTACATGTACTGCCGGGGATTGAACTCATGACCTCATGCTTGAGAGTCCGATGCTTCATCCACTGTGCCACCTCTCGGACCACAATTACTGCACATTTTGATTTGTGTGTATCTAGAAAAAAATATTCTAGAGGCATTTTGATACGTGGTCTAGAGCTAGAGAGAGCTCCAGGCTGTGGAGATGGCACTCTTCAGGGGTAACTAAAGCGCAAGATGTGAATGAAGTCAACCAAGGTGTAGTATGGGGAGAGGTCAAGGACAAGTGACCAGGACACCTGGACCTTTTCTCAGCTCAGGTAGAGGTGGAAGGTCAGTGCCTGCTCACTGGATGGCTGGTGGCCTGAGGGCTGGGCACACTCACTTGGGCCAGGGGAGGCAAATTGAGCGATTTTTTTCCAGCAGTGAGGGGGGAGCCAGATGAAGTCAATAGAAAACTAATTTTCTTTTCTGCTGGAAGAAATGAGGTGTGTGGCTGCTAGGTAATTGCAGATAACGAGGGGGACTTATTCTTAATATGCACAGTGGCCATAGTCCCTAGAGTATAGGACACAGGAAGGATCGGAGGTTCCCTGACAAGGCCAGACTGATTTGGAAAGAAAATTACCCTATTGTGGCTCCTTGGAAGGTATCATCGTAGCTCCTGGGCCCTGTCATAAACACTCGCTGCTTCCGGGGCCCTTCCTGCCCAGCCTGCACCCCACCCTCCGGCACAGGTCGCCCTGCCCCATCCCCCTTCCTGTTAACTGCCCGGTTCCTCCTCTACTACACCCTCCCTCCACCCTCTAAACCCCGCAGCACAGGCTTACACACTAAGGGAGACAAATGACAGGGCCTCAGCTGAGCAAGGTGCGTGTCTGGCCCATAAACCACGGGGATGGGTCACGTCTGGAGTTGCCATGGCCGCCACTATCCACCCATCTGTCTTCCCACTGTTCTGCCTCAGTCCTCCCCTCACAGCTTCCTGATTCCCTGAGGAATAAAGTGTCTCTGTGTCTGGGTCCTGGGCTCACATCCACGTGGGTACATTCCTGTTGAGCTGAGACAGGTCCTGTGTGACTTGTCTTCTCTATGCAGGGTATGTAGAACTGGTGTCTGGCTAATGGCAAAAGGCTCTGGGCTGACTGGACTCCTTTCTGCGGCAGCCCTTTCCAAGCTCTGGTGGTACCCTTCCCCAGGTCTTGATAAGGGTTGGTCCTTGACAGATGCAGAGGCCTCCTGACCCTACTTTGACCTTTCCACCATCTGTGCACCTGCACAACGGATTATGACATCAATGTACAATGCCGCTGCAATCTCACAGCATTGATCCCATGAGGGCTGGTAGTGGCTGAGGCCCTGGTTATGGCCCAGAAACATCTGTCACAAAAGGGAGACAGGTGGGAAGAGATGCAGGTGAAGGGATGGGGAATCAGCAGCTCTCTGGACCATGGCACTTGGGACATTCCCATCCTAAGCTTACTATTGAGAGACAAGTTCTGGGCAGTTGCACCTCCTGCTGGTGATAGGGGAGTAAGTCTTATCCCACATTCATGATACAGAAGCCCAGGGTGCCTCTGTCTCAGTGCCTGGGCTCTAGTACCATTTAGAGCATGGTTTCTCACAGGAACTAACTCTGGAGGAACTGCCAGGTGGAGTATATTTAAGCTGAGATAATGGCCATAGTGTGTACCCAGTGGGAAGCTGCTGGCCAGGATGTTAAGGGACCACAAACCCCACCCTTCCCATGGGTCTGGCAGCACAGCAGTGCTCTGACAGGCTGCTGCTAAGAGCATACAAGTCCCAGACCTACAGAAGGTGTTTCCCAAGGTCCTGGCCTGGAAGTGCCAAGGTCTGTGGCTTGTCACCAGTGATTACGGCCTGGGCCACATCCACACACATGAAAGTGCCGACAAAGTCACCCTGGCCGTGGACTTGATGAATGGCTGCACAGTAATGAAATGGAGACATCAAGGCGGGTGGTGGGAAGACGGAGTGTGGCGGACGGGCCGTCCCCATGCGGCGGCAACAAGAAGGATCGCCAGGCGGCCGGGGGCCGTCAAGGGAGAAATTACACATTTACTCTGCCTTTTTCTTACTGCGACGGCGCCTATACATCACCACTGGGGCTGGGTCGGGACACACTGGCCAATTTCCAGCATGAATTATGGGACTAAGAAGCATTGAGACCAGGTTTCCTGCCCAGTCCAAGCTAGGGTGGAGATGTGGGAAACAGGACATCCTCTGGATCCCGTAGCTCCCAAGTCTGGCCTTGCTTCCCACCCCTGTCCACATAAGAGCACCTACAGACAGGGAGGATCTTGGTCCACCTAACTGTTCTTTATTTCTCTTTTTAGATGACTGCAAGAACATTGCCAACATCATGAAGACCCTCGCATACCGAGGCTTCATCTTCAAGCAGACTTCAAAGCCATTCTGATTGGCTGAGGATGGGATGGGGCAGGACAGGGTAGCTGCTTGGCCCAGCCCAGAACTCTCCTCTCCCTCACCAGAAGGGAAAAAGGAGAGTGGCACAGTTCTGTATCAAGGGTGTCCCCCAGTCTGCCCTGTGGGCTTGTGCCCTGGGTAAGGGCTTGGCCACTTGGCCCCTCTGGAGCAGACACTCTGTGCCCCCTACCCCCAGTCCCACCCCTCAACCTCAGCCCAGTGTTAGCCTCCCCTCTGTGGGCCTGGGCTACGGGGACCCAGGCACTCGCTGCCACCTCCCTGGTACACAGGCTTCTGCTGGAGCAACCAAGCCTCTCCCTGTGCCCTTTCCCACATCTGTAGTGCATGGTGTGTGGTGCCCCTCTGGGCTCCAGGACAGATCAGGCCCCACCTTGTGTCTGCCCCCATCCCTGCTGTGAACGTGCCACTGAATAAAGTCGGGGAAATGAGACTGTGGGTATGTGTGGACATATCAGGATGTGTGAGGGCTGAGCCTGCTCCAGGCTGGTTTCTGTATTGGGCCAGCAGTGTAGCTGGGTAAATGGGGTGGTGGTGTTAAGACTGGAGCATGTGAGACCCTCACTGCATAAGCATGGGGTCACCATGACTAAGCACAAAGCTCTAGTGGAAGCTGCTGGTATCTGAGGTGAGTGCTGTATGTACAGCCATCCTGACAGGTGTTCTAGGTAGTGGTTAGTTGGTGGAGGGCTAATAAAGGCCTTGACCCACACAGACCGACTGCTGAGCCTATGGAGTGGGTATGATAAACATCTCCAGTCCGCCCTGCCAGCTACAGACATCACAAATGGTGAGAAGGAAAAAGCAACAGCCCAGTCAAGTCAGCAGCTCTATTTACACAGCAGCATCACCCGCACCTCATCCAGCCTCTCATGGCTTCTTAGCTTTCTTCACAGAAGAAGAACTGGAGGCAGATTCCCTTCGTTTCCTCTGAGGAGACACAGACAGAAGGTGTTGAGGCTAGTGACCCCAGAGGCCTGCCTCATGCTTAGGGGAAGGTGATCCCCACCAGCCACCCACTCTAATCCTTAGTCTCAAAACCCCCTGAAGTGACGATTCCTGTTGTGGGCACTAGGGGCCGCAGGGTCTGTCCATGCATGCTCACAGGCAGGGCTACGGGCTAGTTAGTGCCTACTCTACTCTAGCCAGTCTGGGCTCTTACCGAATTGGGTGTGAGGGGTGCACCCACAACATCAATGATGGTGTCCTTGGTGGGGTCAGGACCGAGACCAGGTTCAGATACTGCTGGTTCAGCAGATGCTGGGGCAGGGCCTGATGCTGGTGTGGTAGGGCCCCCCAGCACCCCGGCCCGGGCCAGTGCTTCATGGCGGTGCCGCAGCATCTGCAGCTCGTACTCGCAGTTGGCGCAGGCTTGCTTGAGCTCATAGAGCAGCACCAGGTCACTCCTCAGCTCATTGAACATGTGCACCAGGTCTTCTGTGGGTGTTGGGCTCAGCTCTGCAGGACAGAGGGGAAGGCAAGGGAGCAGTGCTGAGGTGTGGGGGAAGGCTGGTGACAGAAACTTCTTTCTCCCACACCTTTACCTACAGCCTGGTTGAGTAGTCTGATGGGGAGCCCTACACTCACCCACACCAAGCTCCAACAGCATCTGCTCCAGGGCCTTGATCTTCTTCTGTCCCACAGAGCTTGGCAGTTTCATCTGTAATGA